>NW_027211691.1:24317500-24750000 GCF_022749685.1 Semicossyphus pulcher
ATGGTGACGTCATTTGGAGCCAGAGTCTGCGCAGTGGAGATCGGCGGGTGGAGCCGCTGGAGCCGCTAACCAAAACACACACTGAACTTACTGAAAAAACAGCAAGGATCCCGCACACCGGCGTGTTTAACAGCAGAACAGCTTCTTGTGTTGGTCTGAGGTTAAAGTTCACAGGTATGGAAACTTCAGTGACTGTAGTGATTGTTTTAGTTACGTCTCCTCTCGCCGTTTGTCCTCCACTCTGCTAATCCAGAACTGATCGGCTGCAGGAGCCGGATTGGTCAACAGAGCTGTCAATCATCATTTTGACAGCATCAAATAACTAATTAAAAATAAACTTGTCAGAAAAATGAACACTTAAATAAATCAGCATGATAAGAACTAACTATAATGACAGAAACCATGTTTGGTTTGACTCATGTCCCATCGGTTAACATGGAGGAGGCGGGCTTTATGAGCTATACTGCAGCCAGTCAGCAGGGGGCGATAGAGAGGGTTTGGCTTCACTTTTAGGGAGCTGTCATGTCGGCCATCTTTTTATACAGTCTATTGTTTTAACCAGCAGTACTGAAACAGACTGTAACAACACTCTTGCAGGCAACTGCTTGACTGCTGAAGTGCTTCCACTGACATACCGTGATTCTCTATTTCCTCAGTTTTCCAGTTTGGGGTCAATAAAGTAAATCGATCCATCCCGACAAGCCAAACTACACTTTCCAAACTCCAAGACAACAAACTCCTCTCTTTTATTTCAACTTGCTTTGCCACCGTCCAAACTGTGTTCCTCCAAACATCCTCCGTCCAAACATTCATGTATCACGTGAGGCTTCAGCAGCCGGAAGATTCCTCCCACTTGTTTTTATGCACGATTTCAATTTGCACAGAAAAACCAGTGAAAGCAGAAGAACTTTGAGCCTTAACGGAGCGACGCCTGCGAGCCGGTTCAGGCAGGCCACACGAGCTGCACTGATCTCACATAATCACCAGAGTTGCAAACGTTGGTGTATCAATAAAAGCAAACTTGACAAAGTGCGATAGAAGCTGGAGAGGCCGGTCGTCCTCATGAGAGAGAGAGGAATATACAACAACACTATTAACCAAGATGTTTCCCTGTGAGGAAAGACACAGTAACTTCAGCTCCTGAGCTGTTCTTGAGTCTGAGTGACATCCATCAAACTGAAACTAGTCTGTGGTTCGCTTCTGAGAAAAGGAAAAGAGAAAAAATGCCCACAGTGCAAACTTGGGCCGTTGTTTGTTTGCTAAAAAAGCGTTTCCTGTGCAGAGATGTGATACCACAGACCGAAGTCTGAGCTGTGAACTTCATTTGCACTTTACATGATGAAAACACAAACGGAAATCACTGTTGTGTTTCATCCTGCACCAAGTGTTTCTACCTTTTTAACTCTTTAAACCAAAACATCGAAAAATGACCCAAAATCAAATCAAGCAAACTGAGAAAGCAAAAAGAAGCAGATAAACTTTTACTGTCTTGCTTGAGGAAATAACTTGTAAGAAAGTTTCTGGTTATTTTACAGGCTCCATACTTTGTTGATTATTCCCGACAAATGGAGGCTGATGATAACTGCATCTTCTTTGGAGAGTTTCTGCGGGAATTATGTGAAATTAGACTTCCACTTAATTCCAAACAGTTGTTAGTGTAACCCCCATTTCAGCAAAATTACCTGGCTTGTTAGCCTAGCTTGTAAACTAGCTAAATAGCCAGCTAATGAATTAACTAATGAATGAACATAAGCTGTGTCCCAATCCAGGGGCTGCATCCTTGAGAGGACATATTTGAAGGCTGACTACATCACAGCGGCACGTCGAAGGCCGTCCTATTTCGAAGGCTCCTTCAGATCCGGCCGACAAATGCGTCGTCCTTTTCCCGGGAAGGATCCATCAGGTGCATCCTTCACGGCCCCACGTATCTTGAGATTCATTGCGTGCCAATTTAAACGAAATGGCAACACACTTTAATATATCAACGTTTTAGGTTTCGACTCAATCGAATAGCCAGAGATACACATGTGATACAAAACAAAAGGGGCCTTTATCTTTAAAATAAAAGGTTAAACTGACAAAGATTCAGTTTCGTTCTCTTGGGCGCCCCCTGATGGTGACCTTTGCCTTCATCTGAGCGTCGAGTTTGTTTCTTCTTCTTTGGATTTTCACTTCTTGTTGAAGTTGTATCTGTAGTCATCCATCTTTTCTTTGTTTGTTCAGCCATAGTAGATTACTGTTTACTCGCAACACTTGCAGAGAGCGGAAAAGCAGCCGCTTAGCTCCGCCTACCCTCTCTGGCAGACCAACCACTGCTGGCTGATGGAAAACGTGTCACTAACTGGGCGCCGCTTGTGATTTATTCCACGAAAGTCGCCACAGACATCCAGCACTGAGTAACCTCATTCAGTGACAGATAGAGACTTAACAGACATTTATTTACGTGAAAATCGACGAGGTTATTACTTTATGTTACGCAGAGTAAGTTATGGCAGCTGGTTAGCCTGCTAGCTACCTGTTGTTAGGCGACAGGAGCGACAGGCTACGAATGGCTCATCCTCCGGAGACGTGTCCTTCGAAGGATGCAGCTTCTGTAATGAGCACAGCTGCAGCCCGTTTAGCTTTGATGACTAATCAATCACTCCTCTCCAGCTCCACCCTCATGTCCAAATATGGTCACAACGGGGATGACAAAACTGACAAATGCGAGGCTTTAAAGCGGCAGTGCACGAACCAGCGGGTGAGGTAAGAGTGCAAACATGACATCACACACGGGACCCACCTCACTGGGTTCGTCTGTGTCGTCTGACCAGCAGGCGACGGTGATGGCGGGGTAAACGTCCGACCAGCCGCTCTCTGTGCAGTTCCTGCTGATGTAACCTGAGAGACACAAACAGAATACTTGTTCACTTTATGTTTATTGCCAGAGACATAATTAAAATATGGTTGCATCAGAAATCAGGATCCTTTATGTTTCATCCGCAGGAGCCAAAACTCCATTATTCATAACTCCAAAAGCGGCCTGTAAAATCTCTCCTCTCTCCTGCACAGCTCTCAGCAGCAGCAGGAGAGTCTCAGTCTGTGACGTCTGACGGAGAGCGGCCGCCGCTCTGCTGCTGTGCTGATTTTCACGCCTCATCCTTTAACCGGCAGAGCTGAGGACAAACCGGGCCGCTGACAGACGCTGCGGAGGGAAATCACGGAGAAAGTCGGCCAGCCCAGATGTTGTCAGCTGCCCCGCGAATAATTAGACTCATTAACAGAAAGGGCCGGAGCGGGTGGAAACACAGTGATGTGGAGGAGAGAGGGAGGGTGGTGATGAGGAGCAGAGGGTGGATGGGATGGAGGGAGGCTCAGGAGAAGTTCAGAGATATCTTGAAGGCAGGCCAACAACAGCAAGAACATCTGAAGAAGTATTTCTTCTCAAAATATTGATGTAAAATAAACTTGTGTTGAAATGGTTTTCGAAAGAGTTTGCTGTGATTAAAAGCTTTTTCTCTTCCGGAGGCTGATAATAATGGATATGATGGGTAAATAATGGATAAAGGTAAAAAGATTGAATGAATGTAGAAACAAAACAGAGAAAATTTAGAGCTGCAGCAGGAAATATTTAGACATTATCATTTGGTTGAATGAACTCATTTTGGGGGCTGCAGGGTGGAGCAAGTCTCAGTTCAGACGTAGCGGGCCTTTCTGTGTGGAGTCTGCATGTTCTCCCCGTGCATGCGTGGGTTCCCTCCGGGTTCTCCGGCTTCCTCCCACAGTCCACAGACATGCTGGTTAGGATCATTGGTGACTCTAAATCGCCTGTAGGTATGAATGTGAGCATGAAAGGTTGTCTGTCTCTACAGCCGCTTTCCCACTGGTCAAAAAACCCGCTAACACTCAGCGTTTTTGCTTAGTGTGAAAGGTTACAATCCGCATTCAGACCCGGGTCACATGACTCTGCAGTAGACCCGGGTAATTATCTCCTCGGCTCCGATCGGCATTGATTTGAACACAAAACCCGTGTCGACACGCTAATCTCCGCCCCCTCTCTGGCCCGATGCTATGTTCCGTCGGTAACTTCTGCGACTCCTCGCCAGCTCTGCTACAAATTCCGCCCGTCTCTGTCCGAGCAGCGCCCAAACATCGTTCCAAATTTGACGCCGAGTTTGATAAACAGACTGAATGAGTAACAGATACAATAAAGACCTAACCACCGAAACATCTTCACTGGTTACTAACCCAGTTTCAGGCGTGATGTCAGGCGGTGACGCAGCAGAAAAGAAACCGACATGAGTATACTTCACTGGAAATGGAAAAAGAGACAATCAGCATCTATAAGCGGGTCTTCACGGGTCTGAAAAACCTGCGTCAAAATACTAATTTCAGTGGGAAAGGGGAACAAGTGTCAGCCCTGTGATTGACTGGCGATCAGTCCAGGGTGTAACCCCGCCTCTCGCCCAATGACAGCCGGGATTGTCTCCAGCCGCCCACGACCTTGAACAGGATAAGCGTAATAGAGGATGGATGGATAGTTCATTTTGATGCAGCATATCACAAACAAACGGAGAGGAGTCACATCTTAGCCTCTTTCACTCATGCTCTGCACTCCTGAAAGTGTCCCCACATTGTCCGGGCGGGCTGCATGCGTGAACGCGAACAGCCGAATTATTCACCCCGACTTTATGCAGACTTTTTCCTGCCAGCCTCCTGGTATAAAGTCTGCAAGAAGTCGGGGCGAGCCGAGGAGTGAACGAAGCAGGTAATAGTCAGGAGCATTCACTGCTTATTCACTTTTTACTTTTTACACGTCTGGCCTCAGGAGACGACAGGGAAAATCTCCCGCTGTGAGGGACAACTTTACAGCTCTTCAAACTATTTGTTTCTTTCATCCTAAGTTTGAGACCTTTTCCAGGATTTGGCTTTTTCTGTTAGCTAACAAAAAAACATGTCTAAAGAAGGTCAGAGAAAAGAGACTGTCCTAAAGAGAGGGTTTAGGGATGTGCAGAAGGTGAACGAGTTGATTGGAGAGGAAAGGGAAGCCGAGGGCAGCAGAGGAGGAGGAGGGATGAGACCCGCGCCTGTGACGTGTTCAGATGACCGAAGATCGAGAGGATCAAAGGTAGAGGGACGAGAGGCGATCAACTTGATGGATGAGGCAGAATGAGTGGACTGAAAGACGAGAGTTTGGGAAATTAGCTGTGAAGGAAACGGCTGGTGGAGGTCACAGTCAGTCGATACGGACTGAGCGGGTTCAGTCCGGGACAGAGGAGCTGCAGCGATTCACTTAGAACAACACGTGACGTTTACTGCTTCACAGTAGTAGGAGGCACACTGCATTAAGTAATGATGCTATAAAAAGGGGGCGTGGCTTCATGATTGACAGCTCTGTTGACAAATGGGGCTCCTGCACACGCTCTGAATACAGATGAGCAAGATGGCAGCGCCCTGTCATTGGTTTGACAGATAAAAAGATACAGTATGTCGATATCTGTGTTGCCAGATCTTGCTGGAGCGAAGAGACTAAAACAGAATTTTATCATAAATTAATTCAATTAATTCTAAAATATTCTGAAATGGCTGTGAGCGTGTGTGTGAGCGTGTGTGTGAGCGTGTGTGTGAGCGTGTGTGTGAGCGTGTGTGTGAGCGTGTGTGCACGCGTGTCGGGGCTCACCTTTCTTTCCAAACAGGAGCACGATGGGGGAAGGGCAGGGCAGGGTCATCACCTCTCCGACCGCCGCTCTCTGCCAACAGGAGACATTGTCCCACTCGCCGTGACATCCTGGACACAGACACACACACAACGTTAGACGTATAAATCACACAGCCCACAACTTCCTGTCTGGCCGAGCTCCTTGTTTCAAACCGACTGATCCTGTGCCTGGTGCGGAACGAACTGTCAGGAGATAAATCAACATAAAAGCACTCTGAAGTGTTGACATTTGGCTCTGCGGAACATTCAGGAGGGAACACAAATCCTTAATCCAACACTTAAAGGACTTTACTTTTTATTTTACATCGCAGGAATAACATCATTAAAAAGGGGAAAACAACACAATTCTAAAGAAATTAAATTAGATAAATTGCTTGAATAAATTAAAGGTTTAGCAAATGAAGCCTAATAAGGAGGTTTGAGAGAGGCCCCGACCGGCCTACCAGGAGGATGGGACGGTGGTTTAAAAACATACACCCACACACCCTCACACACGCACACACGCGAGAAAACATGAGCTGCAAACCACACAAATAAAACCCTTCTCTTTTATTATCACCAAGGGGAAACATTCAAGCATGCATGACCTTGTAGAGAAAACAGAGCAGCTCAGCTTTGCATGTACTATATGTTCATATGTATGTATGTGTGTGTGTGTGTGTGCGTGTGTGTGTGTGTGTGTGTGTGTGTGCATGTTGACTGAAGCCAGCTTCATGAAGCAGAGGGTGTGTGTGAATGTAGTTTCAGCCTGTGTTGCAACACACTTGCTATCAATCATTGATTCGACTCTCTGGCCACATCCCCAAAGATTTGTGAGGAACACATGAAGCGCACACGCACACACACACGCACACACACACACATGCACTAACCGCATCCCAGCCTTAAACAAAGTTTAACCCTTCTGTCCCTGTAGGAAAGCGAGTCCTCATAGTGCGACTGTGTGAAAAGTCCCCACAATGTTAGTCAAACAAGTACACACTGATATCTGTGTATTTAAGTACTTTTTGAGTTTTTGTTCCTGCACATACCAACAGTGTTACTCACTACATAACTCCTCTTGTGTGTGTCTTTGTGTGTGTGTACCTGTGCTGGACGGGGTCTGCTGCTGCAGTTGTGTCCGACACTCTGTCCTGGCTCTCTCCATCTCCCAGTAGAACTGGCAGTGAGGAAACCTGCCATTTATCTGTGAGGACGATAGGAACAAGATATTATGAATATTATCTCCAACAGGAACAAACCTTCTGTATCAGTCAAGAGTTCAGAGTCTGTGTCGGCCTACACGCTGGTATTTGTTTAACGTGCTTATAGTTCTCTGCTTTATCTGCAGCCTGCACCAAGAGGGTTCAGGGAGGGGGCTTTAGATCACTTCTTCCTGGCAATCACTTTATTTCACTATTCCTTTATCCTACTTTATTTGGCTACAGAAGTAAAATATAGCATGAAGCCGTCAAGCCTGTGCTGAGGTGTTTTCATATCTTAAACCAGGACAAAATGAGACGTTTTAAATCATATAAATGGGGAAAATACTTATAGAATTAGGGTGGTAAGTCACCATTTCAAACCCTGACAGAAGAAGCATAACATTGTCATAGATTCAATTAATTGTAACTTAACACCTTTTTTTAAAAGCCTGCATTTGTTTACATTTCTGACCAATAAAAGTAAAAGTTAAACTGCGGCTCACTGGGAGAGTCCGTCGTCTCTAGGGATGTCACAAGACCCGATACTGCGGTACCAAGTCGATGCCAAAATTCTGAAAACGTGACGGTACTCATTTTTCTACAGTACCGCAGGTACCGTAAATACCGGGGAAGAGTTCGAGCCTAACACCGTCCAGCCGTCCGGTCCCTATTTTTCCCTGATATTGTTACACTGAGAACAACAAATCCGTGTTGAAATGGGCAGGAGGAGCGCTAGTAGCGTTAGCTGTTAGCCAGCAGACAGCACAGTCCTACTTGACTAAATAACGGCGCTAACAGCGTAACAACGAAGGTTGCATTGAGTTACATTATGATGCGTTCAAGCACTATTCAGTAAAAATGAGTATTAGGCGATGGTAACTTACAATGTTATCACGATGTCTTCAAATACAATCTTCTAAAACGTCGTTTTTGGCGTCAAACTTGCCAGTTGTTTGAAGGAGATTATTTTCACAGCAATATTAAATAGATATTCGAGAGCAATAACAGCAGCTCTAAGCGGCTTATAATACAGAATTAAAACTACTAATGCCAAGATTTATTTTTTAATCAAAGCAAATATTTGAAAAAATAAAATCAATAATAAGAAATATGGTGTGTTTTTACTTTCTTTTTTTGTTTACCGTGCGATAGAATTAGGTATCGAGAATCGTGGAATTTCACTGGTATTTGTATCGACAACTATATTTTTGGTATCGTGACATCCCTAGTCGTCTCTCAATCGTTAGGTTGGGGGTTAGATCCCTGACTGCTACAGTCACATGTTGAAGTGTCCTTGGGCAAGACACTGAACCCCAAATTGCTTCTGAGGATAGCCATCCGTGTGTGAATGAGCATAGATACTGGTAGGAAATTGGCACTTTGAGTTGTCTGAAGACTAGAAGAGTGTAATCTACGTGCAGTCCATTCACCATTTAAAAGTGTGATGCTCCTCGGGCAGGTTCTGCAGTAATAGGAAGCGTTTTTTTCTCTGTGCGTTCACAGAAGGTTTATGGCGGTTCTTTTTATGACTGATAAATAATCTTCTTGAACCTTGATCTGACATTTATTTGTCCAAGACCGAGATTAAACTTTTCTATTCACAGATTAAAACCCCACAGATGAAAAGCTTGACATATTCCCGACGATAACAGTTAAGAAAAAATCTATACCTTGGTGAAACGATGGCCACAATCTGGCACACCTGGGTGCAGACTAAAGCCAAAGTCATGACAAAGAAGGCAGAAAAGAAGAAATTAAAGCTTCATATTTCACTCAGTGATACCTGTGGGGTAGCTTAGCATAACTTACAGTTAAAAAAAACTCCTCATGTTTCTCACACCGGTGATCCACATGTCCCTCATACAGCCTCTGCCTGAAACGACTCAGTCAGCTCCGTCCCTTTAAGAAACCCCGCCCCTATAAGCCCGCTTTCTTCTGATTGGCCTGCTGAGGCTGCATTCTGTGATGTCACAAAATGCAGCGTGTAGAAAAAACAGCGTGAAACCTGGCGTTCACAGCAGCCTGCAGACTGAGCTGAGCAGCCTGGGGATTACTCCAACATACTTTCACCTGCAGACCTGAACCACGTTGAGTCTGAACATCCAACATTATGTCTTAACATGTCGAACAGCAGAACACCTCCTCTTTAAGGTAAGTTAGAAACTTTTTTTCCCAGCTCTACAGTTTTTGGTCTTCATAACTCTTGTCGAAATTTAATCAACACTTTATTGGCACTCTGCGCGTTTGTTTCTTCCAACATGAAGTTTGCAGCGTGTGGGGGAACAGATGGTTCATTTGAATATTCGGGGCGAACAAATCTGCTCTGTTATTTTAAATCCTTATTTATTCCCCCTCTGTGGCCGCTGAACTTCAGGAATTGCTGGAAGAAATGTAAATATTTATTAAGAATAAAACAAAGACAAAAACACATATTTACACATTAGAAGTCGTTAGAAAGACTGATGTAAACATTAGCTTTGACTTAGTGAGGCTGACGCTGACCCAGTACAAAAGTCTGAGGCCAAAAGTTCACAGTCTAAATAAAAATGCTGTGTTCAGCACAAAGTCTTGGGCCAACGCTATATTTACACTACAGATGCATTTTACCATCACTGTTTTTATAGGACACATTAGCCTCTTCTGGTTAACGCCGGCTGTATGACGATCCTACAAACCAAACTTTTGTGCAGCTAATAAACGATAAACTTTGTCACACCAGAGCTCGGTATGTGTGTGCGTGAGTCTCTTGTTCCTGGTCCAGCTGTTGGTTAAGCAGGGAAACACACTCAAACACAGAGTAAACAAAGGGCAGCCTGAACAATCTGCACAAAGAGAAACACACTCAAACAGAACGAGTCCGTGTGTCAACTTGACTCTGTGATATACTGCGAGTGTGCGTGAGCTGGGAGGTCTGTTTACACTGAGATACCGCCGCTCTCAGCCGCCTATCAGACCCAGTGTCAGCGTGTTTACGTCTCACAAACACATTTCACAAGACTTTTCGTCGATTGCATGAGTGCGTCAACCTGTCAGCAAGCTGTGTTAACCAATCAAACATTTCATCTGTGGGTGCTTAAAGCTCCAAAGACAACTGGAGCTGAAATAACATTTTATTTGGACCAAAAACTAAACCCACAACAAACTGATTATCCAAAGACCAACCTTGGGACACATCGTCTATCGCCTGACGTAGATACAGCCTCACGGAGCGAGGGCCAACTCTTTAGGGCTTCCTGTGGAGCCAGAGTTTAGCGATAAACCACTCCAGAGAAGACCTCCTTTTCCGTGCGCTGCGGCGTTTTCAGTACGACAAACAACTTGAGAGACAACATGTAATCGTTAGCTGAACTTACAAGAAGATTTCTGTTTATAGAGATTAATAAGAAGCTAAATCATCACCAGGTAGCTGCTGATGGGAGCCGTCATGACAGCAGATTATGTTCCGCCTCCTCTGCTCTCCACACGGATCGTTTCTCGGATTGTTGTAACAAATGTCCAACAGCAAAGGCTTTACGATTGGAAGTGCATTTCTTTATGACAGCTTTTAGCGTCTGTATTTTGGGTAATAAGCTGTATAATGATGCTAACCTCTGTGTAGTGTGCTATTCAGGTAAGACTTCTGAACTGGAAGGTCGCGGCTGAAGGATTACCTGAACCTGCTTAAAGGAGCAGTTCACCCGTCGGTCACAGCTGGTGTTCTCTGTAATCCATGGAAGCAATAAAATTTGAAATTGGCGCCATAGCTGTGGAGAAAGTTGTTCAAACACCTCGGGGTTTCACCCATTCTACATTCCTACAACACCCAGCATGCATTGCGCCCCAGCGAGAGACGCTGGAGTGAAATACGACCGTTTCACTGCAGGCAACGGCTCAGAGCGGGACAGAATCTGAAACACGTCGAGAATATACCGGTGGATCGTCTAAAACATCTTCAGCTCTGCAGTCTAAACTTCAAACCTGACGATTTTGAACGAGACATGACATCGGAGGCCGGCGTCATGTATTGAGGAAGTGTAGTTTAGCGAGCTCCCTGGCCCGTTGGAGAAGCGGAGAGCGTCCTCCAAAGGCACAGAGAGAAACTGCTTTCTTTTCCCGACCATAATGGCATTAGCTCCCCGTGATGGCATGATCGGACTGAGGTTGAAAATCAGCGAACTGGCCCTTTAACTTAGAGAGCGCAGACAGTTCACTGAAAGACCAGTCAGGAGATCTGAGCTCAGGGTTGCACACATTTAGCAATATTCATGCATGAGCCCACATTAATATACTCGTGTGTGTGTTTCTATCCGTGTATGTTCTTGTAGAAGGGATGTGAGATCGAGAACACAACATCACTACATCTCTCCACTCGTGCCTCTGTAACCCTGAACTCTGTGACAAGTATACAAGGTTACACGTCTTCCAGAACAACAGGTTTTCTCATTGAGGTGCTTTCAATGGTGTTGGACAACAATGGAGCTCTATGGCACAGAGGAAGAGCACATGCATGGCCTTCGTACGCTGAAAACACTAATAGATACGTGTATTGTTTTGTGGTTTCATGGGATTTATTTTAAACAGAATATCGACTCCAACATCAGCTCGACTAAACGTCTGCAGGGCTGTTTGCAAAGTGTAGGAAGTCAGGAAGTTAATCTAACTTCTTCTAACTTTTGTTTTTATTATCAAATGTACTTCTGTTTTTCCTTCACTTCCTTTTTGTTTCTGGTCGTTTTCAGCTTCTTTGTCAGCAGGATTAAGAAACAACTTCTGGTCTGATTGAGACAAAACTAAAAGTTTGAAGCAAAGGTAAAAAAAAAAAAACAAGTAGAAAGTTTTGTTCTGAATCCGGATTAAATCACGAACATGTAAAAATGTTCCCGTTTCTGCTCATCAGTTTCACTCAGCTATAAAACAGCCGTACGTGATGTTTGCCAACACTCTGACAGCCGTCATGAGCGAACGTCTGAGAATGGACGATGTGTTTCAGGCTGCCTCCGACTTCAGTAAAGCGTTCCTGACCTTTAACCCCTGATGATTCATTCTTGTAGCAGATGTCACTGTAAGCACGGATAATACAGCAGGACACGAGCTTTAAATCCCGCTGTGCAGTTTTTTACAGTTCAACCTGCGAGTGTGAAAACTTGTAGTTCACACGGATGTCAGCGTCCGCAGGTGAGACATTTAAAGGTTGTCTTTACGCTGAACATTTCTGCTTTAAATCTAATTTCCTCTCAGGCTGCTAACCTTTAATACATTGAGAGATACTAGAACATAAGTCTGGTTGTACAGCATATTATATTTCAGCAGAAAAAGGACTGGTGGAAAGTTCTCATCAGCTGAACTCGTGACATGAGGCCTACCTGAGCTGCTCTTCTCACCTCTCGGTGTCAAAGAAAAGTTTATATGACGTCACTCTGAAGGATTTTTCGTGCAGAAGTTTAAAAAAGTCGTTGCGCAAGAGTTTAAGATGATCAGCTTGGGCCTTAAAGTTCTGTCCGGTTCTGAACGTAGAAGAAGTCGTTGCGGCGAGATGCCGGGGTCATGAGAGCAAACAGTTTTCCTGCATACGCCGCAGCCTGCCGAGACGTGATTGGTCAATATTACTCAGACTACAAGCGTGTTACAAACTAAAACCAGAACACTTCCCGTACTGACATCCGACCGCGAGTCTAAAGAAAGATTACAAGTTACTCTGTGAGTTTCTCTCTTTTGTCTCCTCCATCCTCCAACGATCTCAAACTACCCTCCTCATGTCTCCTTGTTCCATCTCAGGTGGGAGGGACTAAGATAAGAGGAGAGGAGGCGAGGAAAGGAATCGAGGTTGTACAAACAAATTACAAAAGGCCTCGTTTTCCTTCATCTCTCAGACGCAGTGAAGTAAATCTGCTTATTTTACAGTTTTAAATAAACTCAGAGCATAAATCTTTCAGTCCCTGCAGCCTTCAGGTATGAGCTCACAGATCAGCAGGACTCTGATCTGCAGTGTGATCAATATAGGAAGAGATGTCAGTAACCGACAGCACGCACACACACGCACACACACGTATTTTGTGTTTGCAGAAGTTGTGAAATTCCCTTTGCTGGGACACAGAGAGTTGCTGTGTGAGCAGTTTGCTGTATATCATGTATTTTTATTACGCACTTCATCTCCATCTTACATTCAGCAGAAAAGCTTTAAAGCCTGTTTGTCTCTTTAAAGACAGAAGAAAAGCAGGTTTTCCATTTAAACTCGACCTTTTCGTTTATGTTTGTGAATAAATCTGAAGATTTTGGGTCAAAAGATTCAGAAAACGTTGGTTTGTCTTTGTTACTTTTCTCTTCGTGGACTGCCGTGACTCTTCAGGAAAATCCTCAATGAATCACTCTGCTTTTTCCTGAGCGGCCTTTTAAGCCCTGTCGTCACCTCTTCAGCATCCACACACGTAAACTTTGAGTTTATCTTTGAGTCGTCTGCTGCTGAATCCACTAAAGGGACAGTCCCGTATTTTAAAGCGTTTCTAAAAGACGACGACTTTCTGTGGAAGAACAGAAGTCTAAATTTAGAGCCGAGTCCAGAATCAGACCTGAGTATTAAAAATTAACCAGCAGCAGCAAAAAGTGAATCTATTATTCATGTTTTCACACAGTGGAGGAGAGGAGCTGTGAGCTGCAGCTGCACACTGTGAAGTTATCACTGTGTGTTTATAGAGAGTTTACAGGCTGATGATGGAGCCGGATGACAGGCCTGTAAGTCCTATTTAGAGCTTCAACGATTAATCGATCAATAGAAAATAAATCGCCAAATATTTTGTGAATGTTTTGGGGAGTTTCAAGCAAAAATGTCAAACATTTGTTGTTCGCAGCTTCTTAAAAAAAGGGTTTGCTGCTTTTTGTGACGTTAATAAGAAAGTATTTTGTTTTGAGCTGCTGGTTTGACGGTTTCAAGATGTCACTTTGGGATCTGGGAAACTGTGACGACATAAAGGCTAAACAATTGATTTAGAAAAATGAGCAGTTTTCATCTGTTGGAAAGAAAATCTGATTATTAAGAACTTAAAGTGCTTTAAAGTTGGAGAAATCTCAGAGGAAAACATGTTAAAAAGTTAAAATACAGCAGTGTGAAATAAAAGTTAATCAAGTAGAATGTGGTCATAATAAACTCAGTTTTAAGAATATTAAGACCTTATTTTGCCAACAAACCACTTTAAACTAAATATCTGGAGCCACAAGAGCTCAATCTGCTGCGCAATTTTGCAAGAATACAACAAAAAACATTTTAAATGCAGTAAACTCGCTCTAAACACCAACAACGCCTCTTCTTGAAAAGGTATGAGACACAATTTGTTTCATATTTAAAGATAATAACGATAAAATGATCACAGAACACCCGGTGATTACGGTAATAAGTAAGGCACTGACCGTGTGGAGGAGGCTGAAGCCCAGCAGCAGCAGCGGAGCGAGCCGGTGCGTAAAGGACATGTTCACATCTCATCCATCTGAACAGCAGCTCGCGACTCACATCCTCGCCAGGAAGCACGTGCGCTCAAATGGCACCAAACTGTGATTTGTGTGTGCACTTATTAGTGCTTTCAATGCGCGTAAAGTTTCGCCTGTGAATCAGTTCTTCTTCACGTTGTTCTGCAGCTTTTACGCACAGTTTCATTCACCGCTGAGGCTCGTGAAGAGGTGAAATGTATTTATAAAAAGTTGGAACAATCACCTCAAAGTAAAAACTGTAAATAAACACCTGAAACAGTCCAAAGTGGCACGAGCTGGTTCCCGTAGTTGGTATAAGTCCAGGGCAGGCGGTGTGCTGTGACGAGCCCAGTGATCTGAGGTACACTGAGGCGGTGATCTGAATCTCTGTCCACTATCAAACATGTGCGCGTCCCCGTCACACGCTGCCCCTGAGGACACCCCGCACTGATGCGCGCTCCCGCAGAACTGAAGGAGCCCAGTGCGCTTCCTGTGTGTTTTAATATGTTATAACAACAGCGACCTCCTGTGGCTGAACTCAGAACTCCCGCCGATAAATCATTACGTTTAAGTTGCAGCATCTTAAAGGGAAATTGTGGTGTTTTTAAACCTGGGCATTTCCTTTAAATCATATATTTGGGTCTAACTGACAAAAAAAGTTTAAGAATCACTCACTTCAGATTGTTATTAACAACATTACAGAAAGGGTCCCGACAAAGACATTTTCTTAAAGAGGAAGATGCTTTTTTAAAACCAGAAACAGCCGTTGTGCTCGCTCTCTTCAAAGCCACCAGACTCCATTCACAAAACAGTCATTTTAGCTTGCAGAACACAGGAGTTAAAGGTCTACCGCTGCCTTCGTTGATTCATTCCTTTGTATTAAAGAAGCACGACCCAGGTTTAAAAATGCAATTCCTCTTTTTATCCAGTGACCCCACAACAACATGGATCTTCTGCTTTATCTGATGAACATGTGGGAACGGCTACAAAGGAATCCACTCATTTAGATATGAGCATTCATGGAGGGAGAAATCAGATCCTGTACTATGGTGAAAGTAAAGAAGGAATGAAACTAGCAAACACACTTTTATCTCTTAGAAAACGACAATGAATCATTCTAAAGGACAACAGACTGATGTAAAATGTTGTTTTCTATTTCGTCACCACTTTTTTAAAGTCTGGTTGACTAAAAAGGTCAAAAATTAAAGGGAAGTTTTGATTTATACAACAATCACAGGAAGCTGAGGAGCAGTTTGATGTCCTCTGTATGAACCTTGAAGGACGTCTGTTGGGACTCAAAGTTTAGTCAGAAAAAATATTGGTATGTTTTTATAAATATCTGGGAGGTCTACTTAAGTAGAAGAAAAAGATGTTTCTGGTCAGTATCAGTGTTTTTAATTTATGAAGAAAAGTCCAAGTTTACATGTTATTCTCCTAAAATCACAAGAGGCGCCCAGTTAGTGACGCGTTTTCCATCAGCCAGCAGTGGTTGGTCTGCCAGAGAGGGTAGGCGGAGCTAAGCAGCTGCTTTTCCGCTCTCTGCAAGTGTTGCGAGTAAACAGTAATCTACTATGGCTGAACAAACAAAGAAAAGATGGATGACTACAGATACAACTTCAACAAGAAGTGAAAATCCAAAGAAGAAGAAACAAACTCGACGCTCAGATGAAGCAAACAGTCTGAAAAGGAAAGCGACCGTTAGCCAGGAAAATCAAGAGTTTGACCGTCTGGTTAAACTGGGAAGTTTCCTCCCGCAATTACTGTTTACCGCCACTAGGGGGCGCACACGAGAACGAAACGGAAAACTTTCAGTTTTACTTACAATATGCTGTCGTTTTTTGTTTACACTGTGTTAGATGTGTTCATGTGAAGCATGTAGAACATCCTGTTGTGTCATCTGAAGCACAAAGACAAACCGGTCACATAATAACAACACTAATAATAACAATAATAATAATAAAAGCAGTCTGAGTTTTAGCCAATCAAAGCACTTTATTGCACTGTATAGTGTGACGGTGAGCCAATAGCAGGCTCTTATAAAAGTGTCATTTAATCTTTTTATCATGTGTACAAAACAAGTCACACACACTTGTACCGTACAAAATCAACACTATTTACATACAATATACACACACACACACGCACACACACACCATGCAGTCTCTCTCCCATCCAGCGCTGAACACACAGAACGAGTCCTCCGGCTTTCTGATGGGATCTTCCTTCTTATCGAACATCCTCCACCTCACACACACACACATGCACACACACACGCACGCGCACACACAGGGACTGAAACATGACCGCTACGCTGCTACCCACAAACCCAAACTGCTATGTTAGCCGAACAAGCGCTAAGCAAACGTCTGATATGCATAAAGTTTCTCTTTTCTTCTGATAAAAAGTCGACAAAAGACGATGAGACGAGAAAAAAAGACGCAGAAGAAGAAGGATGAGATGATGTCATCAGGGATGTAAACAAACGATTTTTTTTTTTTACTTCTTACAGCGCCGATGACTCCCATGATGTCACAATAACGTCCCCTATTTAAGGAGTAACCTGTTATATTTCAGTTAAATATTTATCTGTAGTCATATTTATTCTCTCTTTATTTAAGGAAACTCTGGAGGCAGTGCACATACGGTGGTAACTGTACCACAGAGCCCAGAGGACCTTCTTCACTGAGGATTCATGTCGAAAACAACTGAAACAAAACTGTTTGCTGAGATTTTTCATGCTGAAAGTCAGATTAATCACTGCTATCATTTTTATTCTCCTACAGTGACTTCAATGTCCACATAGAGACAGAAACAGGAAATATTATCTGGGGAAATAATGTCCAAGATGGCGTCCTCCAGATAAAGATCGAGGGGGCCGAACAATATGATGCAGTCGTTTGCTTTGCTTCTTAACTTTAAAAGTAGAGAAAAGTTTTCAGCATTTTTATGAGTTTGTTTGGCTTAAAAGGACAAAAATTAAAGGGAAGTTTGGTGTGAGCGTAACATTTAATTGTGTAAGTGAATCCTGCAGGTTTCAGAGGTTTTCCAGCCGGATAATTTGATAGCTTACTCTGTTTTTACAACCAAACATCAGTCAGAAAAAACTGGTTTTTACGATTGTTTCTGTGCTAAAAGGAGAGTTTATAAAGTCTTGTTTCATGAGCCTGAATCCTGCAGTGAAGAACGTCCTTTATTGCTACAATATGAGCTTCTCATGTAAACTTTGTCTGCGTCCCTTTCGGCCCGGCAGCCTCCAGATGTTTCTGCAGTTAAAAAGTGTTTACATGCGCTTTGATTCTGATGCGACAGATGTTTCGTCCTCCTCGCCGACACATTTCTTCAATGAATGCAAACAAACTGCACGAACACCCTGAGGCTGCTGAGTCGTTAGCTCCCGTCGATTCCCCATAAACTCCCTTTAAATAACAATATTCACTCTTCTCTATATTCACACAGTGCACTTTGCTCGATGAGATGCTTTGGGGAAGAATTTTAGTCAAGTAAGTGAAAGATTTGAACATAATGATTATTATGTTTGTTAAAGTTTGCAGCATCATTACATTAACTGAACTTTACTGATAAACATTGCACTTATGTTTGTTTAGTTTGCTTTAAAACGCTTCAGAAAGATCCGCGAAACCTGTCAGCTACATTTAGAAAATCTGAATCAACGTGATTTTTCTCAGGAAGACGACAGATCGGTCGTCGGATCTGAATTTGTATAAACCACAGACTGTATGTAAGGAGTGGATGAAGCCAGTTGGAACCTGCATTCTTTCTAATGGCCAGCAGGGGGCGTCACTGGTCGCTTTTTCACCTCAGTTAACATTTTCCCGATGAGTTCATGGTCTCAATCTCTAGTTTCAAGTCTTCTTCGGTACAGCATGATGTTCACTTAGAGTCAAACAGATGCTACACAAGGTTTGGTTAGTATGATTTAGGGTGTAGCTACCTGGTGATTGACAGCAAGCTGAAAAATGTCCAGTTAAAAAGACACCCTGAGGAGTCTGCCGCTCACTTTTTGGAAGGTACGTTTTGTCTTCTTAGCTAGTGAAATTTAGCCTGGGTTGCAACTTGCTAAACAAGCTAGTGCTAGCTAATTATTTAGCATCTTCTTAAAGAGGGAGTATTATGCTGATTTCAAGCTTCTGCAAACTCCTCATGTTTCTCACACTGGTGCTCTGTGCAGGCCCTCATACAGCCTGAAACGACTCAGTCAGCTCTGTCCCTTTAAGAAACCCCGCCCCTAAAAGCCAGCTGGCCTGCTAGCCGACGCCTGCTGAGCCTGCACTTTGTGACATCACAAAGTGCAGTGTGAAACCTGGCGTTCACAGAAGCCTGCAGCCTGAGCCGAGCAGCCTGGGGATTACTCCAACATACTTTTACCTGCAGATCTGAAACTTCACCCAAGTTTAGTCTGAACATCCAACATTGTAACATCATATATGTGTTAAAATGTGAAACAGCATAACACCCCCTCTTTAAGCTCTAGCTTTAAACTGCGGCCAAACTTCTTACACACAGTCTGCGGCATAAAGGACTCCAACTCAAGAAAGCTACGATCAAACTGTCAAAGGAGGCAGCGCTGATCAAATACAGATCAAATGTTTTTTAGAAACGTATTTTAGTGTTTTATAAAGTTTGTGACCATTTTTTCCCGCATGAAAACAGACGGTGAGAACCAAACGTGCAGGACGGAGGCGGTTGAAACACACATAGTTTTTTTTTTGGTTGTTTTCAGTGTTTCTGTGGTTTAAACGTGTTAAACCGTTAAAGTGTTTCTAGTCTCCATAAAAATGTTTCTTATTTGTTCTTCTAAGGATAAAATCTGCCGCGTGACTCACATTAAAACTATGTAAAAACGTCCCCGTCGCACATGAACACAGACAGGTGAACACACTCACAGACAGAGACACACACTCTTCACACACGTACAGGGTGCAGGTGGAGAGAGCTGCATATAGGGGCTACTACACCTCATTGTGTTTTAGGTACCTCTCCATATAGATTATTATGTCTATGTACAATATTTATATTTTTACAATTATCTGGCTGCCCCTGTTCTAATTGAAGTAAAACCACAGATCTGGATTTTTTGGATTCGACCAGTAAAACACGATGACAGTTTTTTTCTCGCTCTACTTTTACCTCCTAAAACGTCTGAGAAGCGACACGCGGTGTGACGAGCGGAGCCGCTGCCCCGTACACAGTGTTCCCCTAAGGCTTTCTACAGTGACGAGCTCCTGGTGACGGTCACGAGATTGAACGGGGTGTAAAAATGATCATACCACCACTGAGCAATCAATCAACCAATCATCCGACCGGCACAACACGACTTTAAAGAAAACAGACGACTTACACCGTACGCAGGTTCAAAAATACAGTACATCTTGATTTGGGGAAATAAATGAACAACAACGGCGATATGCACGGCATACACACGCATGCTAGCTCCCTCGCTCTCTCTCTCACACACACACACACACACACACATTAACACGCACGCACACTCAGGCTACATGTTGTAGGCCACGTAGATGGGGTCTAGCTGGTCTTGTAAGAAGCCGTCGCGGAGGTGCATGCGCTGTTTCTCGCCGCGGGAGTTGATGGGGATGACGCCGATGTCGGTCACGACGACCACGCCCACGATCAGGTAGTGCTCCTCCAGCACCGCCTTGGTCACCATGGGAACCAGGTCCAGGGCCTCCTGCTCGGAGCCCTCCAGCTCCACCACCACCACCAGCAGGTTGGTCCAGGGGAAGACCGCGCTGAGGAGGAGGGGGAGGGGGACACGTTTAGTTTATTCTTACATCATGTTTTCTTTTGTTAAAGCTGCAGACAGTGATTTTCTGGGCCACCAGGGGGCAGCAGAGCTACACAGCAAGATTCAAACACATCTGATGAACGTTTACACACATCTGTTTAGCTGCTACATGTCCCACTTTCCTCTGCAGCTAGATGCTAACTGTGTGCTAAGAAGCAGGTTGTGTACCTGCTGCTGTTCAACTGTGAAAGTAAGAACAGTCTGCTGTTACTCATTTCAAACATGGTGGTATCAAACCGACTCCTACCACTCCATGATGCTCTTGTGGGCGCGGATTACGGAGGTCTCGATGTCGATGGGATGGTACCTCATTCCCCTCAGCTCCATGGCCTCCTCCAGAGCTCCCACCACGAACAAAGCGTCGTGTCTCTCTGATTCACAGAAACAGACGCAGAGAGGACACGTTGGTTTTTATGAAGCAGGAGGAGAAGAAAACATAAAACTCAGAGAGGAAACTAACCTCCGTTAGCGTCGGTGAGCTCGGTGCGGCGGAGGAAGCCCAGGTATCCTGTCCGGGCCCAGACCGTCTGAGTGTCTCCGAAGCTGAGTCTGGAGTTAAAGTGATCGGACTGCAGGACCTCCTCGCCGTAGCCGCTGTAGTAACCGCTGCCGTTATGAGCGCTGTGCACCCAGATCTGCAGGAGCAACACAACAGAGACTCAATGAGCTAAAGAGAAAGAGAGAACGCTTTTGAACGAGCAGTGTGAATATTTATGAGCCGCACGATTTCATTGAATCTATTTAAAATTTTAATAAAGAAAAAAGGCAGGAAAGGACAGAAGGTTTCAGAGAGGAGAAAGGAGTGACTTTGAATTACAGCTACAAAAAAAGTCAGGGGAGTGATGGAAGGACGGAGAGAACAAAGTAGAAAGAGTGATCATTAAAGAGAGACAGAGACAGGTAAGATTAAAAAGACAGATGAATAAAGGTGACGGAAAAGCTGAAAACAAAAGTAAGAGAACAGAAAAGTAAATAAAGACTAAAAAGAAAGAAAAGAAAGAAAAGACACACAGCGCTGTTCCACCCTGCCGGCTCCGCTGTTTACACAGACGCCGTTTCACCTCTGTTACTTCCTCCAATGCCAGCTCAGAGGCGGAACGACTTCGCCCCACCATTCTGCCTCCGTGCGTTTTACACAGAAGACGTAACGTAACAAAGGTGTAATAATCACACCTTGAACTGGCAGCGTATAAGGGGCGACAGAGAGCAAAGAAAAACAAAAGAAAACAAACAAACAGAAAGGAAATAAAGAAGAAGACAGAAAAACTATGAAAGAAAAAGAGGATTTAAAGGTAGAGAAAAGAATAGTAAGACAAAAAGAGACGGATGCTAAAGACAGAGAGAAAAGGAAATTAAACAAAAAGTGAACGCAAGGCAAAGAAAAGAAAGAAAAGACACAAAAAAAAAGCAAGTTAAAAGAAAAATAATAAAAAAGAAAGAAAAGGAAACAGAAACAAACAGAAAAGCCTGGAGAAGAAGAAGACAAGAAAAAATGATGCAAAAAGAAAAAAACAAAACAAAAAAGAAAGGAAACAGAGACTTCAAATAAAAGAGAGGAACAGAAAAAGAAAAGAAAAACAAAAAACATTGAGCTAAAAGGAAAACAATAAAAAGGACAGAAAAGGAAAACAACAGAAAAGCGATGGAAATGATAAAGAAGAAGAAGAAGAAATGGAGAGATAAGAAAAGGAAGAAACAGAAAAAAATACGACAGAAACAAAAAACAAAACAAAAAGAAATGAAACAGAGACTTAAAGAAAGGAGAGAAAGAGAGGAAGAAAAGAAAAACCAAAAATATTCAGAGAGACAAAAGAAAAACAATAAACAGAAACAAAACAAACAGAAAAGCTTTGGATAAGAAAGAAATACATGAAGACAACTTGGAAAAAGGAAGAAACAAAAGTAAAGAGACAGAAAATAAAAGAGAGGGAGAGAGGAAAAGAAGAGAAAAGAAGGTGAGAAGGATGAAAAGGAGGAAATAAAAGAATGGACCCACCTCTCCCAGGTGTGAGTCTCCCAGCGGCCCTTTGGTCTCTGGGTTCGCGATGATGATACGAACTCCAGGTAGGATCTGAAAACACACACACACACACACACACACACACATACACACACACACACATACACACACACACACACACACACACACACACACACACACACACACACACACACAAAGCTTACTTCACACGTCATCTCGTGCTCAGAAACAGCTGGATGTTGTGCTCACACGTTAAATCCTCCACATACACAACAAACACTCTGTTCATGAGGCGTTCAAAGACAGCACGGACTGACGGGTAAACAGGCGTTTTTCCTGTCCTCCTCCTACATACAGTGAGTCAAAATAAACAGCGGGCTGATCGATGACCAGAAACATGACGTTCTCTCTTCGTGTCAGTGTGGGGGAAGAGGACACACGAACGTGTCATCAGGCTGCAGGGAAACATCCGTCTCTTTAATGTTGCTTCATGCAGGCTGAACTTAGAGGCAGAGGAACAGTGAGCTTCATGCTAATGATAGCTAACACGCTTACAATGACAACGCTAATAAGCAAATAATCAGCAGGCATGTTTGCCCATAGATGGACGACATGACAGCTCCCTAAAAGTGAAGCCAAACCCTCTCTGTCGCCCCCTGCTGACTGGCTGCAGTATAGCTCAAGTACACGTCAAACACATTGTTCTCAAACATTATAGTTAGTTAGTTCTTATCATGCTGATTTATGTCACAGTGTTCATTTTTCTGACAAGTTTACTTTTAATTAGTTATTTGATGCTGTAAAAAGGGGGTGTGGCCTCGTGATTGACAGTTCTGTTGACAAATGGGGCACCTGCAGCGTTCTGTTCCCGAGTAGCAGAGTAGAGGAGGAACGGCGAGAGGAGACGTAAGTAACACTAACACTACAGTCAGTGAACTTTCCATCAGCGTGAATATCTGCTTCAGACCGACACAAGAAGCTGTTCTGCTGCAGACTGAGCCCACCTGAGGGCTCCAACACGCCAAGGACACCTGAGGGCTCCAACACGCCAAGGACACCTGAGGGCTCCAACACGCCAAGGACACCTGAGGGCTCCGACACGCCAAGGACACAAGGTAAAGGTGTGTTTTTGGTAAAGGAGGTCAATGCTGCGGCTCCACCAGCCGATCTCTATTGCACACGCTCTGCATACAGATGCACAACGAGCGTTATGATCACCTCGAAAGCAAAGGATGTTTTCTGGAAGCTTCCGGAAGGTCTATCTAAAACATTGTTCCTTTAAAAAGTTGTACTTCCACACTGATAACTTCAGGTCAGAAATGTTCTCCTGTTCTGACAAAGTTTTATAACACACAGTCTCCTCTCTTCTCCCTCAGGTCGGCTGTTTTATATTTAGACATTGCGCGCTGCTCTCAGCTCTCCCGCTGACCTCGCTGATGGAGTTCAGTTAGTTGCTAAGAGATCTGTAATGAAACTGAAATAAGAGCTGCTAAACGATCAGACGAGTGCAGTGTAATTTGCTCCTGGATTAAAGCAGCAGATTTGAAGGGCCGCAGGAGGACTCTGAGTTTAGTGAAGGATCACTTCACTGCTTTGCTGCAAAAGAAGATGAATTTTTTATAAAACATTTGAGGATATTTCGTGTCCTTTTCAGAAGACAGAATTCAGTTTTAACTTTTTCTTATCTCAGTGTCTGCATCTTATTTTAATTTCATTCTTTGAAAAGTATAATTAAGTTTTGATTAATTCTTTGATTCTCTTTTCTGCTGCGTCACCGTCTGACGAACGCTCCGGAGACAGGGTTAGTAACCAGTGAAGATGTTACGGTGGTTCGGTCTTTATTGTATCTGTTACTCATTCAGTCTGTTTATCAAACTCGGCCAACAAATTTGGAACGATGTTCGAGCGCTGCTCGGGCGGAGGTGGGCGGAGTTTGTAGCTGAGATGACGAGGAGTCACAGAAGTTACCGATGGAGCATAGCATCGCGCCGGAGAGGGGGCGGAGATTAGCATGTCAAAACGGGTTTTGTGTTCCCATCAATGCCGATCGGAGCCGAGGAGATAATTACCGGGTCTACTGCAGAGTCATGTGACCCGTCTGAACCTTTCACACTAAGCAACATAGCCGAGTGTTAGCGGGTTTTTTGACCAGTGGGAAAGCGGCTTTAAAGTAATTGCATTGCATGAGTCAGGACGACGATATATCGCCGTATCGATATTTTGTCCCACCCCTACTGAGTACTAACTACAATGTGCAAAACAAACTAAGAAGTTCTCCTTCATTGTCCTCTTCACCTTTCTGTAAAAGCAGGAGTGTAAATATCTGTTTTGTTTTGGATCAGTCAAAAGTAAAAGATCGTTTTCAGTTAGAATT
Source organism: Semicossyphus pulcher (assembly GCF_022749685.1). NCBI lineage: Eukaryota > Metazoa > Chordata > Actinopteri > Labriformes > Labridae > Semicossyphus > Semicossyphus pulcher. The sequence continues at coordinate 24,341,999 of NW_027211691.1, forward strand.
ATGAGCCCTAAAAGCGTTTCTTACTTTAACAACAGTACAGGGACAAAAAGTAGGGATGCACGATATTATCGGCACGTTATCGGCATCGGCAGATATGTCATTTCTCTGCGGATATTTGCCTAAATGCTCGATGACTCCCTAAAAAGCCTCACGTAATGCTACGACATTAATACGCACGCAACAAGCCTCTTCCGTCAAGCGTGAAGAAGGGTATCAAAAACGGCAAAAAGAGTTGGAAAATATCAGCATATGGGCAAAGACTGTTGTAGAGACGACCGAAATGAACAGAAACAAAATGAAAAAACTGCAAAAACACAGTAAAATGTGTCTTTTTTAAAGCGCTCTATAAATAAACAGGTGAATAAATCGACTGCCTGTGGGCGAGTCATAAACTGCAGGTTATGATATCTTCTTTCTTCAGGTTAGAATATTCTCTGTGCCGTTTTCTCTAAAACATAAGCGATGTATCTTTAGAGAATAAAGCAGTTGTCTCATCTGAATTGTAAAGTTCTCTGGAGTCAAAGTAGAAAGTGTGCCGGTCGTGTCTGAAATGTTTGTTCTCGACGCCCCCGCTCGGTCTAACTTCTCCTCTCGCTGCAGCGATGTACTTCACGCTGTGACAGGATACTGTGACATCACTGCTGGCTGTTTTCAGGTCGACAGGATGAATGTGATGTGATCCTTCCTGCACCCACATATCCTCAGACAGACAGGCAGGACGGACGCCTCGGGGCTCGTCATGGACTCCAAACCTGCTGTCTGCTTTGACTCACTGGATGTGGGAGGACGCGCAGCCCGGAGCAGAAATAGTCCCGTCTTCAATCTGCTGCCATCTTAGTGCATCTCAATCTTCCTTTCGTTGCATCGCTCTTAAAAGCCTCTTTGGAAAACTCAGAGTGTAATTTAAAGATTACTGTTTGTAATTTTCAATCTCCTCAATCATATCTGGTAGAAACCTTTCAGATGGGCCTCTGAGGGAGAGAAATCTGATTAGAAGGACGTCTGTGCAGTTTAATTTATCTGCTTTTGGCTTTTTGACAAACAAACTGTGTGGGTAGGTACCAGATCTGCTCCTGCTCCTGCAGTTATAGAACACATTTGTACATCAGGATTGTCTTCATGCCTGAGAGAGAAAGGATGCTCGTGCTGCTACCGCATTTTAAATGTGCATCGCTTGTGTGGAAACAAAGAAAAACTCAAATGTATTTCACCACTTAATAATTAGATCTGACCACGAGGTGGGAACAAGAAGATATATTTTCACTTATTTTCACCTTCTTGTTTACAAAATAAAAACCTTAAAGGGACAGAACTTGCGTAAATTTGTCGTTTAAGCTTTGATTATTGGTTTTACTGCAGCAGTGCTTTAATGCCCGGCACAGAAATAAAAAATACTCCAGCACACAGACGGCTCTCTGCAACTACAGTTCAACGCAAAGTCTGGAGCTCTGCCTTAGATACACAACAACATCCATCCATCCATTATCTATACAGCTTATCCTGTTCAGGGTGGTGGGAGGGGTGGAGCCTATCCCAGCTGTCATTGGGCGAGAGGCGGGGTTACAACAGCCTGATCACCAGACAATCACAGGGCTGACACATAAGCTGTGTCCCAATCCACGGGCTGCATTCACAGCCTGCGTAGACGTTAAAGCCGAACTGAAATGAGACGGTCCGGTCTACCCTTGCATCACCAAACGCCGCTCCTGTCACCTAGCAACAGGTAGCTAGCGGGCTAACTAGCTAGCATAACTAACGTTGAGTAAGTTAACCTAAAGATAATTTGTTTCAAGGGCCCTTTTGTTTTCTAAAACATGTGTAATGCAGCTGTTTGATTGAGTTGAAACCAAAAACATTTACATTTTAAAGTGTATTCCTCGGACGCGTGAAAGTCCGCCTGGAAAGGATGCACCTGATGGATTCTTTGCAGCCCGGGAAACAGACTTAAAAACCTTCTAGCTGTGAGGCGACAGCGCTGACCATAACCATACATATACATATGACCGATTCAGGGCGCAGGTTTAGCTCAGCTGGTAGAGCTGGCGCCTCATGTATAAAGCAAAGTCCTCGATGCAGCGGCTGCAGGTTTGACTCCTGTCGCAGCCCCTTTGCTGCATGTCATCCCTCCCTCTCTTCTCCACATACTTCCTGTCTATCTGCAGCTTTCCTTTCAGTGAAGGCAAAAAAACAATCTCACCTTGCCAGACTCCATCAGCGGCAGACTGTGAGGAGAGCCTCTCTCCACCAAACGGACCCTGAAACACACGAATGTCTCAGTTTTTACAGAAACAAGGAGGGAAATTTCAAAATAAAAGCCCTCAGGAGAGACTGCGGTACCTGTCGTGACGCAGCGCTCTCATGTCCACGTACACAGTCGTCGGGTCCGGGCCTGAAGTGCCCTGCAGCCAATCACAACACAGACACGGTTAAAGGAAAGCTGCACCACTTTTTAGATTATTGATATCAGTGATGAAGCTTTGAACACAAGGACGATGAAAACTCAAAGTCTTATGAGGATGTGTTTCATTGCATCATTTAACATCTGCCATGTTTCTGTGCCTCTGCGTGCAGCAGCTGTTCACCTGCAGGCAGATGGCCAGGTTGACTCTGCAGCCGAAGGCCGTGCTGACGGATCGAGGGTGAAGGCCGAGGTCTTTGAAGAGCTTGGAGAAGGAGTGAGTGAGCGACATCCTGGGCCTCTCCTCCGCCACCACCACGCAGGCCCGGACCCGGGACAGATCCAGACCCCGAGCCTGGACGAGAGGCGGGATAAAAATTTTATTAGATGGACGACTGAGAGGCTTTTTATGTCTGTTGTGTTTTATTCTTCTCTCTTTTCTGGCTTCAGTTTTAAGGGGAGGTCTTTGTTTAAGCTCTGAGCTCCGTAACTCAGGTTCAGTTAACTCTTCGTTTACTTTATTAGTTAACTAACTTCCATCCTGTTCAGCTGCTGCATCCAAAAACACTGAATAAAGTCTTCTTAAGGCGGCTCAGCACTGAACTCTGCTCCTATTGATTCTTAATAAGTTAGAAACTTCTGTCGCTGTAGAAAAGACAAACGGAGGTTTTCGTTAGTGAAGGAACGAATTAGATAAAGGTTAAAATCAGACTGATCAATGTGAGTGACAGAATTACAGAGGTGTGTGTGAAAAAACCCAGTAATTAAAGACTCAGCACACTCGTACTTTTCACTCTGAGTTTGGCCTTTCAGTCTCCATGGAGACTTAAAGATAGAAAATCACTAAAATTAACTCTGCAGCTTCCATCAGTGACCAATCAGAGGCGTCGCTGACTTCAGCCTCAGGCTGAGCAGACAGAGACAGAGTGTGAGTTCATTACTGCTGATCTTCTGTGGAGCACGACTCGAGTTAGTGAGACACACTCAGAGTCTGTCGTTCCCCACATCCACCAGCGTCTGTGTTCAGTTCATGGGACGTTATTTTACCTCTTAAGAGCCCTTAACTAAAACGCTTTGTGTGTTCTTGTGACCACCGCATCTGAAAAACCGTCAAGACTAAACGAGGGAGACTGATAACGCAATACAAAAAGTGCACGGCACAGTGATTTTGTTTTTGTATTAACTGTGTGGGCAATGTTTGAACAGATGTACCTGCACCGCATTATTACGATGCAAAAGAGACACGAAGAGTGGAAGAGAAGTGTGTCTGAAAACGGCCTCCGAGAGATTTATAATCCATTTCTGATTAAAGCGCCTGTGAGGAGTTCTTCACTGGTTATGAAACTGAAATTAATTCTGAAGTCTCTATATGAGCAAACCACACCAGAGACAACAGTGATTATTTCTATATAGTTATTTTTAATGCCTGAAGCTGCTGGCGGGGGGGGGCAGGTGTCACATGAAGCGATTAACTGCACGCTGCCTTTGTTTACATTTTACAGGGCAGAAATTTAAAGAGTGATACATGTGTTAAAGAAAGCAGGAGGAGGTTTGTTGTTAAAAACCACTTCATACAAAATCAGCAAAGAGAGAAGAGGGCGGCTTTGTCCACAGGGGGCGCTAAAGTCAACACAAACCGAAAGTTCCTCACAGCAGCTTTAAAGTGATAATCTCAAAGATCTCAGTTTCGTTCTCTTTGGCGCCACTTAGTGGCGATAAACGGTAATTCCCCAGATATTCAGACAGTGCTGCATGTGTGACGTCCACGGTCGGCTCCGGTTGTAACTCTTGATTTTCCTGGCTGACGGTCGCTTTCCTTTTCAGACTGTTTGCTTCATCTGAGCGTCGAGTTTGTTTCTTTTTCTTTGGATTTTCACTTCTTTTTGAAGTTGTATCTGTAGTCATCCATCTTTTCTTTGTTTGTTAAGCCATAGTAGATTACTGTTTACTCGCAACACTTGCAGAGAGCGGAAAAGCAGCCGCTTAGCTCCGCCTACCCTCTCTGGCAGACCAACCGCTGCTGGCTGATGGGAAACGCGTCACTAACTGGGCGCCGCTTGTGATTTCTTCCGCTAATGTCGCCACAGACACCCGGTCTGTAATAATACTATATACTGCAAATGCAAAGGCAATCAGTGGGCTCAGTCACCATTGTGTTACCTCATTCAGCGACCGATGGAGACTTAACATTTATTCAAATGAAAATCTTCCAGATTATCACTTTAAGAGCAAAACAATCGTACAAAATAATCAGGAATGTAACTTTTTTAACTGTTTTAATAAATAAGATGCGTCACAGCTCCTGGAAAAGTTCCTCTGGTTTAAATTTTCACAAATCAAAAAATGATCTGCAACATCAGACGATGTGACATTTAAACATGAAGACTTAATATCTTCATGGGTTCCTGCAGACTGAAGAAGGCAAACGAGTCCCTGAAAACTTCCTGTGGTTAAAATGGTTTAAATAACTTAAAAACACGTCACAAATATTCGTCTCAGCGACGGTGAATCAGTGTCCTGCTGACCTTGAGCGCCTCGGTCTGCAGGCCGAGTCCTTTGGTGCACAGCTCCATGACGCTGTAGGAGCAGAAGGTGTCTCGCACCCTCAGCTGGCTGACGGCCAGCAGCCACAGCGCCGGGTTGGACTCCAGCTCCACCGGGGGGATGAGGATGGACTGGTGGCCTGAATACACACTGCACAAAACACACTTTCTTTAAAGACCTTTTTTATGGTAACATCCAACACAAGCTTTTATACGTCTTGTTTAGCTTTGATGTATTTGATATTAAAACAATGAGGTCTTAATGTGAGTGACTGTTGCTTTAAAGTCACTGAGGTGACGACATATTCTCACATGCAGGTGATTTGCAGTTAGCTTTATTTATAAGACGCTCAGCAGCAGAAAGCTGCTCTCGCCAAGTTTAAAATTTACGAGCTGCAGATTTAAAACCGAGCAGAGCTGAAGTCTGAACCAGAGCCAGCAGATTTAAAGACAGAGGAGCTTCACAGATCAATACTACACAACTGTTACGCTCTGTTCTTGTTATTAAAGGAAGCCAGACAACTCTGTGATATCAATCATAATCTGAGTACGACATGTTCTGAGCTGTCTGGGCTGAATTAGACAGATCAATGCAGTCACTCCCTCTCTAGTGGTAACTTTCTTGGTTAGTGTTTATAACAAATATTAATAATTAAAAGACGAGTTTAATGTTGTGTGAGTAAACGGAGACGCAAACCTGCAGAGACACCAGAGGACGAAGCCGAGGCCGCAGTACGGATCCAGACAGATGGCCACTTCTCTGGACGGGTACAGCTCACACTGCAGCTTCACCGACCGGCAGAAGGCGCCAACTGCATTATGGGACATCTGGAGGGAGGGAGGGAAGGACAGAGAGACGCAACAAGACGCACACAAGACGAACAAGGAACAAGGTAGAAGGACAGACTGTTAATCTAAGAGTAAAACTTCCAGACTTATGAGAGGAACGTGACGCAGTGCTGTTTGGTTAATGCAAGAAAAATGTTATGACTATAACTTCTGTTCCCTGAAGGAGGAACGAGGTACAGCTTATATAATAAGAGCGTGATACTGGATGTGTTGTTGCTCTGCTCTCATATCATGCCTCCTTCCTTCCCTCTAAAACAAAACAAGCAAAGAATAAGTGGAAGGAGGAGGAAAGAGTGTGCGGCCGACTGAACAAGAGCCTGTTAGCGGTTTGCTCATGCGGTGAGGATTAGCGCAGAGCTGACCTGAACTCCGGCCAGCATGCCGGTCGTGGACACACTGAAGTCCAGATAGGCCAGACCGTCAGGGTTGGTGGGCTTATAGAGAGCTGGAGGCTTCTTCTTTGGCAGGTCATCTGCAACACACACACACACACACACACACACACACACACACACACACACACACAATACACACACACGCACACACACAGACATATGCTTTATAACGCTCAAGAGGACAGTCTGTTGAGTTGCATCCATTTCAGAAACACTGACCTCAAGTTGAACCCACAATGCAACTTTAACAGCTTGTGAGCAGTCAGTGATTTAAAACGTGCGGCTGCAGCGAGTTTTTTTTACACGGCTGAAACTTTATTTCACCGTCAATAAAAAGCAAACATAGCTGGATGTTTTTTTATGATCCTAAAGCGACAAATGAGTTCAAACTTCATGTTTATCTTCATAAAATGAATGTTTACTGCGATTTACAACCATCTAATATCAAGATTAAACAGACCTGACACCTAACAATAATAACAGTTACATTACAGGGACTCCTTCCACCTGGACGTGGAGGTGCAACAAACACCAGAGATGTCAAACAGACAGAGGAAGTGCTCAAAGTGCAGTAACAATCATCTACACATGCAGGAAGCAGCTGTGACAAAATCGCTGCTATTTTAAAGACGGCGCGCGAGTGCTAACACACAAAGTCAGTGCAGGTGTTCTGGAGCGTGCAGGTGCTTCTGTTTGTAAGAAGTGGGAGTGGCCACTGTGACATCCCCCACTGGTTTGTGGTCTACGGTTACGAAGCAGTTTTGGTCGACGCCCTCTTTGTTTTTTGGTGCCAGAAGTGACCATATTTGGAAAAGAGAATCGAGGGTTATCAGCTAATTCTATGCTAATGGCATGCTAATTTCAGCTTGCACAAAAACAGGCTTCAAACTAAATCTACTACCAGAAAATGAACAGCTGACTTTTCAGTCTTTTACTATAACCAAACACTGAACGAGACCTTTTATAGGTTCCTGTAGAAGAAACCTGTCATTAACAGGTAGCCACACCCCAAAGCAGCCCCTGCTCTCTGGTGTGTCTGACTCTAAACGGGACAATAACTGACTAAATGAACATCATGCCGTGTTGAAGAAGACTTGAAACTAGAGATTGAGACAAGTTACTAACTAGGAAAATGTTTACTGAGGTTGTAACACTTAGAAGTATACGCTATATGCCATCCAATCAGTGCTCTTTCTGCAACCAGAGGCGTCGCCCCCTGGTGGCCATTATAAGAAGGCATGTTTTAGGCACGTCTGACTTGTTCTCACTTGCACACACTTCTATACAGTCTACGCTTGGCCTGAACATCTGGAGGGGTTTGGTTAAAAGGATACCCTGTGTACTTTATGAGTCCTGTTGGGGTTTTCTTTGTAAACAGTTTGATGCTAAATCTGAAGACGGTTTCACGCTAATTCTTGCAGCAGTAACACACAAAGAAACGGAGCAATCTGCCTTTAAAATGCAGCAAAGAAAAGCACAGCTAGAAGCAATACTGACTTTTGTATATATTAAAAACCTTTCTGTAATTTAAAGATTGGGGTTGAGATTTAAGGTCAAGGTGGGGTTCCATAAGGATAGTAGAACATGCTTCCGTGTGTGTTTGTGTGAAAAGCTGCCGTACCCGTGTCGAGGACAGGCGGCCAGTTCCTGATGTCCACAGTGGCCGTGGCCTCCTTTGAGCGGAGCAGCTTACAGATGACCGCCGTGGTCATCACACAGGCCGAGTGACTGACCTGCAGAGAGAGAGAGAGAGAGAGAGAGAGCGCGAGGGGGGAGGATCTTTAGGTTCTTTGATGATTTAATGGTTTTATTTAATCTGATTATTTTCCCTGCTCTTCTTTTCTGCAAGGTCAGCGACACAGCAACAGGCCTGGAGCTAGCAGATGTATTTTTAATGTTTTAAACAAGGAAACAAAAGAATTAAGACGTCTTTATATAAACAATCGTTTGTCATTAAGGTTTAAAGTCCATGAAAGGATTTGGGAAGTTGTGCAAGAGATTGAAAAAGACGTACGTACATGGAGGAAAATAGAAACTAAACTTGAGCAATTAAACTGAAGATTAAAAGGCAGGAAGCACACACACAAAAACAACCTTCAATGGAAAAGTTAAAAACCAAAAAGTGTCATTAATAATAAATTCTCAGACCTCCACGATCATCTTGACGGTGGGCAGGGTGGTGGAGATGTTCTGGGGGTGAGGCGGTCGCACCGTGATGGGGACACAGCCGGCGTACAGGCAGCCGTAGAAGGCTGCGATCAGGTCGATACCTGCACCACACACACACACACACACACACACACACACAGAGGCATGGAGGATCAGTGTAGTTGTCTCACATGTTATGAATCCTTGAACTCTGTGAGTAAAGGATTCATCGTGTCTGACCTGGTGGGTAGACCAGAGCCACGTGGTCTCCTTCCTGCAGTCCTGCTCTCTCCATCAGCAGAGCCGCCACTCGCTCGGCCCTCTTATGGAGCTGCAGGCAGGTGAGGGAGCTGGACACCGCCCCCTGGAGGGAGGGAGGAACGGGAAAGATGCATTTTAAAGTTATGAACTTTGTTTCACCCGGTTTAATGTCACTCAATAGTTGCACGATTACATCGTCTGCTGCAAATACTGACGCATGCTTCCTTTGATCAGCATGGTTTCTTTCATGGTTCCATCATTTCTCAAAGTAATATTATAACATTTTAGTCCAATTTAATACATATTTCTGATTTACTAAAACTGTAAGACTGTCTTCTTACAATACAACATCTAGGACAGCGTGTTAGGGCCATTTTAAGAGCAAAGGCAGGGGGGTTCATTATCCGGAAAACACTCAGAAATATCAAAATTAAAGACACAAGTTTATGAGAAAAAACCTTCGGACAAGACGGGGAAACTTCTTCGTTTTTAAGCAAATGTATGAGATTATAATCTCAGAGAATATCCAAGTTTTTATCTTGAATGAATGACTTTAAAATCTTCTTTTAAATGTATGTTCACAAACATCTTATCAGACTCCGATTATAGGAAACAATTAAGCTGGTTAAAAAATGATAGTAATTGTGCTGCAGCGTATCGAACCAGAGGAGAGCAGGGGGACACTTCTGGACTCTTCTGGAGTATAAAGTGTAAGTGTGTCTGGAGGTGTGTGTTGTTACCCGTGAGCTGAGCAGGGTGTAGAGGACGTGGTCCGGAGTGGTCTGAGCTCTCCACTGCAAAACCTCCGACAGGAACAGGAACTGAGGAACACAATCAGAGCTGATTGACACATGGGAGTTGGTTTGTGCAATCTGTGTGTGCATGTAAAGAACAACAGATGCTTTTTATGCAACTTCCCTCGTTTGATTTTCAAGCTGTGAAAGAGCCCAATTAAACGCCCAAACTTTTAAGAAGTGAAACAGACTTCACTCAAACTTAAATTCACTGAGATTTAAGCAGCATGAAGCAGGTTTAAAGGAGCCATAAAACACCGTGTTTCACTGAGAGTGAGAGTCTTTTAAAACTGCACTAAAGCAGTAAAAGTTCAGCTGAGGCTGGAATGAGGTGATGCATGTATGAATAAAACTTTTATCCATCATATCATTCAACGCTGCTGACAGAGCATGGCTTTTTCACTGCAGCAGCGCGTCTCCGTCTTCTATCAGGACATTAAAGGGCCTTAATCGATAGCACAGACTGTGAAGCAGGTAAGAATCGACCTGCTGATGCGTCAAACTGCTGCTGGAGAACGCATTTATGAGCGCTTTACAAAAACCTTTTCTTCATCCGGGAGAAGAAACAGCAAATTTGATTTAAATTGCGATGAAATCAGGCATCAAATACTTCCATCAAGGCACAGAGGACGCTTCAGAAGGTGTACTTACAATGTTTTCAGCGTGTGTGTGTGTGTGTGTGTGTGTGTGTGTGTGTGTGTGTCTCACCTGGTCGTTATCGTCAGTCTGTCCTAAATCTCTGCCGCTGGCCTGAGCGATCCTCTTTCCTGACACCAGATTCCCCACCATCACAGAGGCAGGTCCAATCTCTGCAACACACACACACACACACACGCGCACACACACATGACCACATCAACAAGTGTGTAAAAGTACTGAGCTACAAACCCGGTCCATGCACACACAACAACAACATGCTTCCATGTGTGCAAACTTCCTGTCTCCCACCTGGTTGTTTCTGGCGGGGTTTGGGCAGGTTGGTGACGCAGGTGTGGGGGCACATGAGGACGTTGCAGGGGTGCAGCCCCCCCTCCAGGTACAGCTGCTTGATCTCTGACAGGTGGATGCCGCCCAGAGGAGTCTTGGGCAGAGTGTTGGCGGGGACCAGAGCGAGGCAGAACACGCCCACCCCGTGGATACTGTCAATGGCCTGCGAGAGAGGAGGGGAGGGCGGGGAGGACAGTCAGAGGACGGGGGATTATCTGATGATGAGGAATTACTGTGAAATTATGGCTTAACCTTTGTGTTTTCTTTACTTGACCTGCCGCCGTTAAACCTCTACAATAAAGCTGCTTTATTGAATTTTAGACCCCAAATCTGTTCTGCACGAAGAAACCACCTGTCAATCATCCGAACCTGTGTGAATATCTGGGTTTTCCTCTTCACAGTGCACAAAGACATCACCATCGGTTCTACTACAATACACCTGTCATACGTGTGTGTGTGATTTTATAACAGCAGAGTCAAAAGTGACCCTGAGACAATCTTGGTACCCTGGTGGTGTCCAGCTTTCATGGGGGTATAAACAAAGGAATAAAACGATATATAAACTCTAGGAAAGGGCGAGACTTTGGCGTCCCAGTTAGTGACGCGTTTTCCATCAGCCAGCAGTGGTTGGTCTGCCAGAGAGGGTAGGCGGAGCTAAGCGGCTGCTTTTCCGAACTGTGGTGTGTGAGAGGTGACGTACCTGCAGGACGCGGCTCATCCACTGGAAGCTGTCCTCCTCTGTGGAGTCGGGCCTCTGCTCGGCCACCACCACGATCCGCTCGTCCCTCAGCACGGTGACAGAGAACACCGCTATCCTGCAGGGACAGAGGAGGAAACATCACTCAGGACACCCTTCATTATTCATCTTAATGAACGGTGGATGATCCTGAGCGTCATACTCGCCCGACAAATACATTTACATGTCTATAAATGATTAGTGAGGAGGAGGAATGCAGCGGCTAGTGGACGACTTCTGCAGCTGAACATAAAGAAGACAAAGACCTCTGCAGCACCGAGCGTCCTCTGCTCTTTGTATCAACAGAGGGAGAGATGCCGAGATGTCTCACTTCTGCATTACTCACCTAATTATTGTCTGGATTATTATCTCTTTACATTTTCTCTGTAGATAACGCAGTAAACCTTTGCACACCGCCTCGGCATCACCGTGCACAATCCTGTACAAGCTTTACAGCTCTTTTCATACATTAAAGACAGCCTAGATTGTGCAGGCCTTCACTGCTCGCCGTGGAGAATCAGACACCTGAAACACAGGTGTGATGAAAAAGAATCACTGAGTGTTGGAAATGTTTGTCTGCTTTATTCACTGTCAGATGAAAAGCTCCACTGCAGAGGGATTAGAGCGTGTTTAATGCAGGTGTTTTCGACTCCCTCTACCTACTGCAATGTGCTTCTTATTGATGCTGCCTTATAGCCGAGCTGCAGCAGATGTAAACACGGGTTCAGCAGAGTGCAGGGTGTGTGTGTGAACAAGAGAGGGAGGATATTACAATCCGACTACAAACACTCTGCAGGTTTTATCAAAGCGTGTCCTAAACAAACAGTGGTACTCTGCCGCTGGAGGTAATAACACGTGAAGACGTGAATCACACAGGCAGACGCTTCGACTGAGGCAGAGCCCGGCCAGCAGAGCGCTCATTTCATCACAGCTGGACATATTTCATCCTAATTAAATAGATTTGATTAAAAAGATTCACTCTGAGTGGAAACCACAGACTGCATGAGAAGGGGACGTAGCCTTAAACCGCGATCTTTCTAACGGCCAGCAGGGGGCGACGCTTTTCACTTGATTACCTCAGTTTACATGTTCATAATTCTTTAACAGCCTGATGTTCAGTCAGGAAATGATGGTCCCATTAAGAGCAGTGTTGGGTAACATTACTGTTACTGCGTTACCACCTGAGAAAAGTGTTAGATTAAACCCTCTTTGTGCCTCGTTATATCGTCAGGACGGCGTCTTGCCTGCTGAACGTCTACCTTTGAATGTATCGACTCTCGAGCCTCGTCTACGACCCATAATCTGTAACTCTGCAGCCTGATAACAGGAATAAAAGACGCGGTTTAACAGCTCTTTATGATGCTAACAGTCTGACAGTGAACTGGGCAGAGGCGTACAGTATTAGGCACAGCTGTTTCCATGACAACAATACAACACAGGCTCTTAGTCCCACCAGTGTTGCAGAGCTGTGTTTAGCTGCAACTGCTTCTTCACGTTTGAAGTCGAGCTCTTCACAGCTGCAGGCACTTCTCCTCCAGACACAGCTTACATTTCACCGTCACGTTGTTCTCGTCCCTTTCACCCAAACATTCAGAATAATGTGAATATTTACACAAAGTAAACGCTGTCCTCTCTGACAGCTCGCTAGCTGAGTTAGCTAGCTAAGCACGCGCGCTGACACAGCTGTGTTTACCTCCTGCTTCTGAAACGGAAACAGAGCTTCAGGGAGTTTCTGTTTTTGTGGCGACAAAAGGAAAAGAGAAATACGGTGATTTATTTTCCAGTAACAGATGAAATGAAAAAGAAACTAAATAACAGATTACCTGTCTTGCAGAACTAATGTGTTACGTTGCTCGTTACAACCAAAAAGTAATCTGAGTACTCTAACGGATTACTTTGTTACGCCATACCCCCCACACAGATTAAGAGTAAAACATACGAGAAAGTCGAGTATACTTTAGGGCGTGGCTACCTGGTATTTGACTTGTAGCTACTAGTCACAATCTAAGGAAGGCCTCGTTCAGCTGCTCTAAAAGACACTGAGGACTTTTGCATCCCACTACTGAAGCAACTTGCTAACCCAACAAGCATTGCTAGCTGATATTTAAGCAATTGCTAACAGCTTGCTCTTCTACAACTCCACCCTCTCGCCCAAAAGTCCTCCCTTCTGGCTCCAAAAACAAGATGGCAACAGCCATGGTAGCTTCCTCATGGTAGTTTGCAAGCCAGTGGGTTTGTCCAGCTAATAGGAAACCCCGGGGTAGACCCAGAGGACGCCGGCGGGATCTGCCAGGAGGAGCTGGAATATGTTGCTGAGTTCAGGGACGTCTGGGCAGACTTGTTAAGCCTGCTGCCAACGTCGTCCGGGCCTCGTATCGGCTGCAGAAAATGCTTGGAGGGAAATGTCTGAGAATGCTGTTGTATTCTTTGTCATGACGCCTTTCGCTTGCTCTGTGTGCAACAAAATGAAAGCACATTCTTATATCATATTTGCAATTTATGCGTTTACAGCCAAAGTATTTCTCCAGGGTCTCATGCCAGCAGACCCGAGCTGGCCACTTTCTCTGCCTCTATATTCTTAGAAAACCCTGCAGAACACAGGACATTCACCGCCTGTGAATCAAACTTGCAACAAAGATCCATTTAATCAGGACACGTGTGAACAAAGGGATCGCTCCTGCGGTCTTTTATTGTTTCTACATGAGCTTGTTCTTTAAACGGCTCTGTGAGACATCATCAGACTCTGTCAGCTCAAAGATGAATTTCCTCCTCGGCGGTCGTGCACACATTTAAACCTCTCTCTATTACTGTTTCTGGATTCATCCACTATTGCTCTACTTTATTAGATTTATTACGAGCGGGTGGATTTCTCATTCATCATCATGACAGGACACGTGCCAGTGTTGGACATCTGGCTGCTTCCCGACTGCTGAAGGGAATGATTAAAAACTAGTGTGACTCCTGAACGCTCCCCCGGGAGAGAGGACAGTCTCTACACTCACCTGCCCCTGTAGACGAATTTCATTGGCTCCACCGCCAGCGCCGTGGCAACGATGTCGTCGGCGTTGTGCCTCCGCCCGCTCACCATGATGAGCCCGTCCATCTTGCCGGTGATGAAGACGAGGCCGCCGGGGCCGATGAAGCCCAGCAGGCCGGTCCGCACGAAGGCGTACTCGCTGACCAGCCCCCCGCTGGAGCTCACGGGGTACACCTGCAAACACGCAGGAGTTCAGCCGCAGAGTCGCCATGTTTTTAACTGTGTCACACGGCTGAAGTTTATTAAGAGGATGTTAGGAAGAAGCAGCGACTGCAGAGGCATCCACCTACAACCATTACTACAAGCTCAGAAAATGTGTCATTTCATTTCAAACAGCGTTAAAAAACAAGAAAAGAGACATGTGAGAAAGTTTTTAAATGGAGCCTCCCAGCGAAAGAATTCCAGGTGAGTGTACTTGTGTTAATAATAAAGGCTAATATTAGGAATACAGAGCCATTTAAAACAGACTTAACAGACACTACCAAGGGAAGCGGTAGTAACCTAGCAACAGTAAGCGCCGGTGAGAAGCGCTCTGAAACTGAGGCTGTGGGCGCTGACAGGGCAAAAAGCGTCGTTAGTGGACACAGGCCTTAAATTAGTAACATTTAAAAAGCGAAGGAGTTTAAGTGTCTCACGTCTTGCTCACAGTGAGGGTAAAATGGATCGTGAGATGGACAGGCGGATCGGTGCAGCTTCAGCAGTAATGCGATGTTGTACCGGACCGTCGTGGTGAAGAGGGAGCTGAGCCTGAAGGTAAAGCTTTCTGTTTACCAGTCGATCTACGTTCCAACCCTCACCTGTGGTCATGAGCTTTGAGTAGTGGCCGAAAGAATGAGATCATGGATACAAGTGGCTGAAAAGAGTTTCCTCTGCAGGGTGTCTGGGCTCAGCCTTAGACAGAGGGTAAGGAGCTCAGACATCCAGAGGGAGCTCGGAGTAGAGCCGCTTCTCCTTCTCATCAAAAGGAGCCAGTCGAGGTGGTTCTGATGAGGATGCCTCCTGGGCGCCTCCCTTTGGAGGTTTTCCCGGCACATCCAACTTGGAGGAGACCCCGGGGCAGACCCAGAGCTCGCCGGAGGGATTATATATCCCGTCTGGCCTGGGAACGCCTCGGGATCCCCCAGTAGGAGCTGGGAAATGTTGCTAGGGAGAGGGACGCCTGGGTCACCTGCTGACTCGGCCCCGGATAAGCAGTAGATAGTGGATGGAAACACAAACACACACACACACACACACACACACACACACACACAGTGCAGACTGCCTCACCTCAAAGGTGTTCTTGGTCATGCCGGTGAGGCCGTAGTAGGAGGTTCCGGTGGCGATGGAGCAGACGCAGAACTCACCGATCTCATCAGTCTGACAGAGCTGAGGGACGCCTTCTGGTTTCACCACACACACCAGGCCTGAGGGGGCGAGAGACAGAGACACACAGAGAGAGAGAGAGAGAGAGAGGGTAAACACGGGGTTAACAGCTTTAAAACGTCGTTATTTTCATGAATAAAGTCGTTATTTTTTAACACGGGAAACAAACGACCAGCATCCACTCCACATGCACCTGTTTATGTGAAGTTCTTCTGACCCACTTATGTGTGTAGTCAAGTTTGTGTCGACCCAAAACCAGGTTACCCCAGGAAGTAGGTTATAATAAAATATCTTAAGCAGGTAACTCTGGATTTAAGGAGAGTTAGAGACCCATTAGTGGTTTATAGTTTCTGTCTTTAAGTCTCATTTTCAGTCCGATTTGATTTGCTCCCCTGGTGTTACAGCGGGTGTAGTTCCCGTGCTGAACACTGGGTGGTGCGGGTTGACAGAAACAGGAAGTGAGTTTTGTGACGGTGACGTTTGATGAGCTGCAGCAGCCCGAGTGTTTGATCAGTAAGGTTTACACGCTCCCGTCTGCAGATTACTGCCTCCTTCATGGATTATAAGAGACACACATTCACTTCCTCGTGAGCCTTTTCAGCCGTTTTTAAAGCAAAAGGGTAAAAATATACAGAGAAAGAGATCTTATTTTGGATGCTAATGATGTTAAATGCTAACTTTAGCCTTATAATAAGATGTAAACAACCTTATTTTACTATTTAAAACAGGCTTTATTCGGTCAGTGACAGGTCAGCCAAGGACTACAGTCTGCTGCAGGAATGTTACAGTTTCTTTCTGTCTAAACGTACAAACAGGGATTTAGAGAGCGACGTCTGTCTGCTGTTAATCCTGCAGCAGAGTAAGTCAGAGCACAAAATCGATGTGTAAATTGGGGAGACGGCAGGACGGGACAGGGATGTGTGTGTCACAGTGTTAGTCTTTATTGTGTTGTTGCAGTGTCGCTGTATAAAAAGGTCCACTGATGTCTGAGGATCCTTCATTAGGAGCTGAGCGCATGATTTATTACGTCCTAAAAGCTTCTTTATGTTCTGTATCACCTTGTTAAAACTATCAGTGTGACTTTGTCCCGTGAATACAAAAGAAGGCGGCCATATTGAACTCTTTGTTTTCTCTTTCAGGCACTTAACTCGCTCGGTCAAGAGGAGGGAGAGAGAGCGCGCTCCTAAAATTGGACATTGATGAAAAGGAGAGGCTGCACACTTACACACCCTTAAAACTAATTTTACGATTTGATGGACTTAATGGATTTTTTGCCATTCAGTGCGTGACGCGCTGAAGGCCGACAGTTTAACTCTGCGGAGGATCGGAGCGCTCAGGCGGTCACTGCCTGCAACGTGAACACACAGCAAAACATAGTTGGACACCTTAATGTACCGTCTTTATCACGAACATGCAAAACCACAAAAACCCCGATAAGATCATCCATACATACATTATCTATCCCGCTTATCCTGTTCATTTGTCCCACCCCTACCTTGGACTGATCACCTGTCAATCACAGGGCTGACACACAGAGACAGACAACCTTCAACGCTCACATTGACACCTACAGCAATTTAGAGTCACCAGTGAACCTAACGAGCATGTCTTTGGACTGTGGGAGGAAGCCGGAGTACCTGGAGGGAACCCACGCATGCACGAGGAGAACATGCAGACTCCACACAGAAAGGCTCCTTAGGTCTGAACTGGTAACCCCTTTAGCTGTGAGACGACAGCGCTAACCACTGCGCCCCCGGGCAGCCTTGAAAGTATTATACCTAAAAATATCTCACTCACACACACACACACACACACACACACGTACCTCCAGGTGTGACAGTTCCCACGTCCTGCACGGTGAGCACTGAGAGACGCTCCTCTGTGTCGACCCTGACGACCCCGTATGTCAGACCCTGCATGGACAGGACGCCTCGCCCTGGAGGCTGACTGCTGTCCTCCACTGGCCTGAACACAAAACACACACACAGTTCATGCTGTCATTAACCTGCAGAACACTGACGCACAAATACAGCGAACAGATCCTGCAGCATGCGCACTCACACAGTGTGGTGTTTGAATGTCCCTGAGCAGCTTTGTGTAATATGTTGTGCACACATGATGAATGTAAATGTTTGTGCAGCTTCATGATGATGATCGTTTTCATCCTCTCGGTGCAGACGGGCTCCGAGTCTTGCTGCTTCAGAGGGAAATCAACTGGCTTCTCTTCTTTGTGTGTATTTGAATATATGTGAGTGTGTGTTTAGAGTGTGTACTCTCTGTGGATGTGTTACCACAGGTGAGTGTGTGCGCATGTTTGCATATTTGTGCTTCTCTGTGTGTGTGCGCATGTTTGCATATTGTGTAGGTAAACCAGGATTCACAGCGTGTGTGTGTGTGTGTGTGTGTGTGTGTGTGTACCTCCTGATGGCCACGGTCAGGGCCTCGGGGGAGCTGGCGCAGGGACAGATGACGTCGGCTCTCAGCCCTTTAGTCTGAAAGACGTTGAGGAAGGCGTCGCAGGAGGAGATGGACCCTGACCGACAGAAACACCAACAAACTGTCAGAACCGTTTCAGCTCAGGTGTTCGAGCGCTTCTGCACAAACTTCTGACAGCAAACAGGAAATCAAACAGCCACACGGTGAGGTTAGAAGAAGCTGCGTTCAATGATGAGGAAGTTTAGAGTCTTAACAAAGGAACAAAAGTGTTATCTGGAGCCCTCCAGAAGCTGTCTCACCATCGTCACAGTTTGATTTGACTTCTCTCAGCAGCGAGTGCTCCTCTCATTCATTTGTGTACTTTATGCTGATGTGAACACTCAAAACTAATCTCAACTCAAGGGTCCACTTTACCCACTGATTTTATCTGTGCGGAGCTCAGGTGCAGGTTGAGCGTGCTCCAATTTCAAAAGCTGCTCACAGTCAGAGTGTTGTGTGTAACTGGGCCGCAGCTCTTAAAGACAGTCGATTAACAAAGTTATGTTATTATAATAAACAGGTTAACTGTTGTTTTAAGGTTCTATTTAAATTGCTTTATGGGATTAAATCTTTCACAGGACTGAATCTGTTCATAATTTTAAGCTTTTCTTTTTTGTGGCGTTTTGTTTTCTCACACGTTGTTGGCTGTTAGTTTGTATTGTTGCTGCCTCATCTTGGCCAGGACACTCTTGAAATTAGATTTAATAATGAAATCAAAGTGTTGCTTAGATAAAATGCTTTTATAAAAATGGATTTTTCACTTTAGAATGAACATTTTAGCACCTGCCAATCTCTGATGCCGCAGAATAAATCATGGAAGCGTTTAAAAAAAGTCCTTCGTCACTGTGCCGGAACATCTAACAAGTATCTGCAACTTAAAACTGAATTGGACGGAAGACTGAGACTAAAACACAGAAAAAGATTAATGAGCTAAAACGTGCAAAAAAAAAAAGGACCAGTTCATTATATATTTCCTGCTTTCTGGCTGTTATATTTCCGTCTTTTTTCCGCTCCAGTCGGGCTGAAAACCATTTATTGTACCGAATGTTCGTCGTCGGACACATCCTGCTCTATTCCTGTAAAGTGACCCAGTTTGCCGACGTCCCCGGAGACTTTATCCATTTCCCTGACATTCTCTATCTCAGACACACCTCTCTAAACTCTGCTGTTAGTGAAAAGGCAGCACTGTGGAGGGCGAGTGTGACCTTACAGGGGTTTGATCCGTCGGCCACCAGCAGCATGCGCAGCGAGCTCAGGTTGATGTCCTTCTGGTCTTTGTGGGCCACCAGAGCCCAGTGCATGTCCCTGGACTTCACACAGGCTACCTTAGCTGCAGGGGGAAGACACACAGAGAGAGAGAGCATTAGCATTTAATCTGTTTGACTGACAGCTGAAGTGACTGAGCTGAGTGGCAGGCCGAGTGCGAGTCTGACCTTTGTACTGGCACACTTTCTGGATCCATGACAGAGGGTTGACCTTCATCAGAGAGTAGGGGACGCTGATCACGTGCATCATGTTCATCACACTCTGCAGCCACACACACAAATAGGGACACGTTAAAAGCTGAACATTTGTTTACTAAGATTATTAATGTAAGATTCTGGGGGGTGGTACAAGGTAATATCACCTGGATTAGATCTGTAACCTCTGCTCTGCCCTGCGGCTACAATAATATAATGTTTGTTTAAGTCGGCTGTCAGGGAAGTTTTCCCGCTGAAGTATCCGTCTAGAAATGCTCGATCCGTCCGACTTCTCTTCAAAGCTTTATAACATCCAAACTGCTTCATTTGAGTCTCAGTCTTCTCCTTGTGTATTTGATGATTGCATTTCTTGTTTGTTATTGTTTTATCTTTATTGGGACTGTAACTGGTGCGCTGTCTCGGCCAGATCTCCCTCGGAAAAGAGATTTTTATCTCGAGGGACTTCCCAGCTAGCAGGGAACATTCCCATAACACCGGCTAACATTACCCACAAGCTCTGATTACGTTTGAAAGAAAATGTTTTAATCTAATATTCAAACGTTTTAAGGATGTTTATCATTTCAAATAAAGTTCTTGTAACGTTAAAACTTAAACTAAGACAAAACGTTTTAACGCCAACGTTCTGAGCATCTTTTCAGGATGTTAGTTCGGCCTGGGACATCAGAACGTGATTTATAAAACGTTCCTGAAATGTGATTTGAACATTCTCGCTGCAACTTTCTGAACATGTTTTCAGAGAACGTTCTCCGACTATCAAAAGGAACATTCTGGGAACCAAATAAAAACTTCCTGCTGAAAACATTACCAGAACTTCGCTCGTAACATTCTCAGAACGTCCTTACAACAAAAACGTTCCAGCTGGGTTCCTGGTTAAATAATAAATAAAAAAAACATCTTACACTTCACACTGAACAAATAATTTTCTCTGCAAACAGATTGTAAAGCTGCCTTCAATGCTAACCGCACTCCACAGATATCAGAGGTGAGGATGACAAGCGAACCGGAAATTAAGGCCATGACCTCTGACCTGCAGCAGGCAGCTGTTATGCAAAGCCAGTTCATTTATACAGAACATTTCCTACTTAGAGGGAACCTAAAGTGAGCAGCTTCACCATGTTTAGTTTGGACTCAGGGACCTGCCAGTCATCAAGAAGCAGCCGACCTGAGAGCTCTGAAGGGCCGTACTGGATCAGGAGATTAAAAACGTTTATGGACAAGAAACAAAGTTTTAAAGTCTGTGAGAAACTGGAACGCAGTGTGTCTGAGAACTGGATCTACATGCTGCGCAGTGTTGCAGCAGCATCCTGTAGAAGCTGAAGCTGTTTGCTCTCTTAAAAAGACCTGTGAACGGTGCATTGCAGAGATAGATGTTGGTTTGTCATCATTTAATTTGAGTCCATGATTACAGCGAGGTCGTACCGTCAGGATGCCGTGCCACAGGCCCACGTCCTTCTTAAAGTCCAGAACGTTCACGATGGTCTCCGCTGCAAAAAGAGACAGGAGCAGAGAGTTAAACTCCTCATCCAGGAGACTGAGCCGCTTGCGTGTGTTCGTGTGTGCGTGCCTACCCTCGGTGTAGCTGCAGGACTGGGTGAGAGCCTGGCAGTGTGTGAGCAGAGCGATCCTCGTCACTGTGACTCCCAGCACGCTGCCGTCCTTGCAGGTTTTATACTGAGACACGAACAACAGACGATCGGAGACATCAGAGGGGACACAGGCATTTAGGTCACTCAGCATTCCAGTACCGATCTTTTCAAAATACATCAGTGAAGGTTTTTTACTCAGTTTAAAATGTGAGCGAGTCGTTGGGCCGTGGAGATAAAAAGTCAGACTCTTCCTTGCTGCTGCCCGAGGCCAGCCCCGCCCACCCCTGACTGCCTGCTGCTGCGCACGGGACAAGAGGAGAGGGGACAGAGCCCCTCGCCCACTTTGAGCATTTTTTAAAAATCGGGCCGTGGGTGGAGTTATGGTCAGACCTGGGGGTGAAGTCACTCTTACAGGCAGTGCTTGTTAAATAAAAATAAACAAAAACAGTGATGACACCTGATGGGACGGTGAATATGGCAACTTTGAATGCCTTTGTTGACTGCATAAACAACGTGTTATTAACATATAAGGAAGTTCTTTAACTTCGCCCGTGGTTGGTGGGACAACCAGAAAAATGTGACTTCAAATCAACAGCAGTCCCAGCTTGTGTTGAAGTTTTCTGTTGTGCGACTGTTAGCTCACCTCTATGTAAGCAGTGTCGTTGTTTGCATCTTTGATGTGAGGGAACCAGTCTCTGGGCGGTTTGGAGAGGTGCTTCGACTCGGTTACAAACCACAGCAGCTTCGGCCAACCTGCAGGGACACCGAGAGAGAAGAAGTAAGAAGAGATTCAGCTGTTCACATCCTTTACATGCCAAGTATTAACTCAAGTGCAAACAACTCCCATGTAAAGTGTTTTTAATGCTTGGTTTTCTTGAGATGTCTCTCCCGTCCCTCCTCTCGTCTCATTATGTGCACAGAGACCGGCCGCCCCTCCCCCACAGACACACATCAGGCTTCACAATCCAGCGATGATTGATGATTTTCACTCTCACCTTTGAACTGTGGGATCTCTCCTGTTGCACTCTTGGGAAGGCCCTTGTGGCAGGCGTCACTGGTCAGCGCCACGGTAACGCCGCAGCTGCCCAACAGGAAGCCAATCTGCTGACTGCCGGCATCCTATTGGACGAGAAAAAGAAGAGAGGTAACCCCAGTGAATACACCGAATGCTTATCTCCTCATGAACACCCTGAGTCATCCGTTTCTAAAGATTTCACACGTTCTTTTACTTCTCAGCTGACTTGTTTGTCTTCCTGTTTTATTGTTAGTCTGTAATAAATGAGTACATGACCTCATGCAGCGCAGGTGTGGGTAACAGAAGTGATGTTGGCACTGCTGCTGCACTGATCCTCAAGCTGAGACAGAATTTTTTATGGAAAATCCTGCAGCAGAAATGCAGGGGTGACCAACGTGCAGCAAAAGGTTTTGTGCTGCAGCAGTAATCACCGTGTGACCACGCTGACCGTACGCTCAGAGTGCTGCAAGGACGAGTCACCGTGTCTCACACAGGCTCCAGAGAGAGCACGAACTGTAACGGGAGACAACTGGCAGCTGGAAACTGACACAAAATAAAAAGTATGACAGGAATCTTTTCAGCTTTCAGAAACCTTTTCTGACAAAGTTGGGAATTCAATCCCTCAGACGCGTCAGGTCCCAGGAGGTGATGGCTCACAGATCCACAGCTGTGACCTGAGAGATGACAGTTTTCTGTGTGTGACGGGAGGGCGGCAGGGGGGCTTGTTTCTGGCTTGTCAAATTTGTTGGGTTTCTGCTCAGGCAGCGTTCAGGCAGGATTCTTCTTGCAGAAATATGATGCAAACAGCAGAGAATAAAGATCCTAAAGACTCCGCGTGCTGGACCGAACAGATCTGGGAACTCTTCTTCTCAGTTTGCATCAGCAACACTAATCAGATTTATCATTTTTCAATTCCATTTGAAACCCTGCAAAAACTCTTCTCCACGTTGTCCATCGCTCTGCTGCCTTTTCTTTGGTTGTTCATTTGTTGTGTGTTGTTGGTTTCAATATAATAACACAGTTGGAAAGGAGACGTGCAAATGAAGACGTCACTGTCGCTCCATTTGTCCCTTTCTAGGTCCCTCTTTTTGTGAGGCTATGATTACGAGGTGCAGATTTTAAAGATGGCGGTTGGTGGTGCTCCATTGGCTCATGTGTCCTACCAATCAAGGTGTTTAAAGTCCCTCCAAAAAGTCTAGACAGCTTCCTAAGACCTTTAATTGTTGCCGGTTCTTGCAATGCAAAAAAGTATGAAATCTTCCAACAGGACTGGAAACACCTTTTATTTCATCAGTGTGCAGAATCACAGAAATGTCCAGGCGCAAAACAGAACTGAAATAAAAGTGAGCAGGAGTTTGGAGCTCCTGACAAGCTGATTGACCAAGTCTGTGATTATCCACATGTGTTCGATGTGTCGTTGCCTCTGCACAGAGACAAACATGCCTGTCAAACAGCTGCAGACAGATAAGTTCTGTTTTAGAAGTCGACATGGAAACCTGCAAAACTAAATGGGAACGAGTCCGGGAGCGTTACGTCCGAGCACGGAGGAACATGTTGGAGAGACGGAGCGGGGACGGTGCAGACAATACACAGAAGCTGTCGTGATCTCAGGATGAACATAACAGAAACCTCCTCAAGCTTCTCCATGTCTGTTGATTACATCCCGCACATGCGGTTGTTGCATACGGCCTGAGCTCTCTGGTGCGCCCTCTAGAGGTATGTAAAGAGGTATATAAAAAGCAAGAACATCTCCGGCCTTACAAAATGAAACCACCTGACCTCCCATAGAGACATTACTCCTGTGGAAAAGTGTCAAACTGATAAGTTACACACAGTTAATGTAAAAAATATTCATGTCTGTTTGAAAGAGTACCTTGCGACTTAAGGGGACCTCTATAGGAACAGGGACGACCTCGGCCAGCAGGCAGCCGTAGAAGGCCACCATGAAGGCCACGGGGTCGTTGTTTGGAAACACCAACGCCACCTGAGAAAGGAAAGGGAGACAGAAACGGGGGAATGAGCATCAACCTGTTTCAGGTCTAAAAATGCGGTTAAAAAAACTGTGAGCAGCAAGAACGAGTTGTTTTTAAGTTACCATAGCATTTATCTGTATGCTCCATACAGCTGGTGTTTATGTAGCTTGCTGGGTGACTCATGTGCTCTCCCCTCTCTGAGTGTGAGTCAAAAACAACTCGAGAGGATTCAATAACAATTTATTATAACTCTAAGGATGCAGGAGGATGCAGAACGTTTTAAAGGACTGTTACTCGTCTTTTGTGGAGAGGTAGATGAGAAGAGGGACATTAAACTCACACGTATCCATCTAATATAATCTGGAGCCTCCAGACATTTAGCTTAGCTTAGCACGAAGACTTGAAACACGTCAACAGATTAAAATAAACATGAGGTAAGTGCGAATCCGGAGCGTTAGAGGTGGAGTTTGTTAATGTCAGGCTAACTGTTTCCATCTGTTTCCAGTCTTTATGCTAAGCTAAGCTAATTGGCTGCAGACTGTAGCTTCAAATCTTCTCATCTAACTTTTAGAAGGAAAATAAATAAGCTTTATCTTAAATTCCTGTTTAAACTGTGGGTACACATTTCAAAATAAAAGCTTTGATTTATTAAGTTTATAAGGCTTACATAAAAACAGGAAATCATACATAAAGTGGGCTGCTGAATAGAACTAGCTCAAGCCTGAACAACATGTGAATAATCTGTTTATTATTAATGTGTCTTGCATTGATACTGCGAACGAACAGCACTGCAGCAGAACGAGCACAAAGAGACCAGAAAGTAAAAGCTGCGTTTGGTGTTGGAGGAGCGTGACTCACCCGATCACCCGGCCGCACCATTGGCTCCTGCTTGCTGCCCAGTTTGTGGAGGATGTTGTAGGCAAGCTTGATGCTGCGAGACCACAGCTTCCCTGCAGGGAGATGGACACAGGATACGAGGGTGTGAGAGGGAGAGAGAGAGAGAGAGAGAGGGAGAGAGAGTTCACAGGATATGAGTGTGTGTTCTTGGACTTCTATTTTGAGGACACAGTCGATAAATTAAAAAAACACAACAGTTTAAAGTGACATTTAAGACTTTTAAGCAGTGAGGAGAGGTCACCAGAGAATCACTGTTGTTTACGTGGATTATACTTTAAAGTGAGCGCTGCCTAATGCACTTCAGGTGGACAGGTGCACACAAACATGAAACGTTTCAAAAGACTAAATGAGAGCGTGAAACTCCCTGCTGACAGAGTGCCGGAGCTAAGCTCTTCTTCTGCATGATTTTATTTTCCTGCACACCTGCACACCTGTGCACATCAACACTTAGTGTGATGACAGATTATCCAGAAAGAAACACAGAAACACACTTTAATTACACACATTATGTTTTTGGTAGACGTGTGGCAGAGTTGAACAAAGGCTCTTTACATTTAGTGATTTAACTCATCATGTTTGGATTTAAAGCCTGTTATATTCAGTTGAAGCTCTTCTGCAGCTGCTTTGTTCAGAGACACAATTAAACATGGATGCATTTGAGAGACATCCAGTGTATTATTATCCAGAGAATTAATCATGGCTTACCCACGATCAAATGATTGATTGACGCTGATATTGACGTTTAAAATGCTCCGCCCGTAGAAAACTCTGCTGCAAATCAAGCGCTCCCTAAACTAACAGCCGCTCCCCCAGGGGGCGACGGAGAGGTTTGGGCTTCACTTTTGGTGGAGCTGGCGTGTGTTTCGGTTCAACGAGTGACCGTGTAATCTGGAGACTTTCAGCCGAATGAGTCTGTGGTTGTCGTGGTTACAGCAGCTGTTATAAACACTAAGAGAATACGTAGCGTCTTTGTCGTTCTTCATTACGATCTCAAAATAAACTTCTCTGTTACGTCTTTGAAGTGTTGTTTGTGCAAACATGTCATGTAGGCGACTAACTGCTCGTTAGCGCAAGTCACTCGTTAAACCGAAACACCGGTCCCCCGAAACGGCTCGTCGTCGCTTGTGTGGAGGCGTTTCAGGTTTAGGGCGAGTAAGAATAAGATAAGATAATCCTTTATTCGTCCCACAACGGGGAAGTGTACAGTGTTACAGCAGCAAAGTGGATACTGCAACATCACAATAAAGGGCATAAGTAACTAAACAAGTGTATCCTAATAAATATGTACAGAGCTAATAACATAATACGCAGTCAGCAAGTGAACAGCATGAATGAATGAACAAATGGACCGCCTGATGTAATAATAGAAGAGAAGTACTGCACATGTTGAGAAGTGAGTTAGTGATATTGCACATTAAAAAAACAAATTAATAAAAATAAGTTTTGCGTGATGTTAAGAGGAAACAATAATCAGCACAGAGGTCATGAAACCTGCGTCTGCGCCGCAAAGCAACACGACTAACTTGTTGAAGCAGCTGAAAGAACAGCACAAAGTGCAGCATGATGAGTATGTGAAGGCCGAGAGGAACCCCTATCCACCCAACTCCCAAAGACACACTGACATTACCCATGATGCACCACACTCAGAGCCACAAGGATTTAGTTTGATGCAAAATTTGTACATGCGCCTGAAAGTAGCACAAAAAGCGTTTTATCCTGTCACGGTCTAGATGCTGTATATACAGTATATATTTAGTCGTTTATGTGCAAAGATGTAATTTTGGATGTTGGATTGTATACGGGCTGTAATAAATATAAACTCAGATCCTCGCTGCATAAAAGAGAAAACCTTTTATACTCCAATTTTCTGCATGTCTGCACATGACGTGTTCTTCATACTATGAAGTCCAAAAAAAAGAAATCCTAATGCGTTTGTTTTGTTTCTCTTAAAACTTCATTTGCTATGTGACCTGCATGACTGCCTGCGGTTTGTAACCCTTCTATTTACAGTATAAGAAACCAGAGCAACATGGTGAGAACAACAGCAGAATAAACTCAGCTTCTTTTACTGCTTCATAAACAAATAAAGTAGATGAACCATGGGAGGGTCTGGTTACCGTATGTGAGGACGTAGAGGGGCTTCCCTGCTGTGTCCAGGCTGGTGAGGCAGGGGGCTTTAGGGGAGATGGTTCCCCAGCGTTGGAGCGCAGCCTCCAGGGACGGGGGCCAGTTGGTGACCACCCCCAGCGCCTCGCCGCGCACCGGCATCATCTCTGCCCCCTCTGGCCGCGGCTGATTGGGGTCCGGCTGCTGGACTGGAGGTCCGGAGAGAGATAATGCCGTCAGTACGCAGAGAATTCACTGATTTCTCTCAGATATAAGGTCTCTTAAGAACACAAGACAAAGATAGAAAAAGCAGCCAGATGGTGAGAGCAGAGCAAACAGCAGACAGACACGAGGATCTGCAGACGTCTCAGGGCTCAAGAGTCCTAAAAACACATCTTGAAAGTGCCTGGTGAGGAACACTGTGCGCTATAAGAGGCAGGCCGATCATCATCTGCTCCCTGTTATCTTTTATGTTACTCTTTGGATGAGAGTCAGTCACATGAAGGGTGTAAGGCAGATGTGAAGGTAAGTGATCAAGGTGTGAAAACAAGTGAAGCAAATTAAAGATAATTTGATGCACAGTTAAAACTCTCTGTGACTGCATTTACAGACTTTACAGAACTTTAAAGAAGAACTTGTGACGCCAAAGTTTCTGCAGGTTTTTGACACTTTCGTTAACATTGAGAACTGATAAAGTGGACGATTATAACTGTTATTACTGTGAGCCAGTTCAGGCAGTCAGCTTGGGTTCCCTCCCTCTGCTGTACGAGTGCTGCTGCATCTCTCCCTGACCTTCATTGATGCTGATTCCTCTCTTTATTCAGCTCCCCCGCCTCCCAAACTTCCCCCCGCAGGCTCCGACTTTAGTCCCAGGGGGAGAAATATCTGCTATGATCACTCCACAGTCTTTCTCTCTGTGCACGAGCTTGTGCCGCAAGGAGGGATGATGCCAGGATGGCAAATGTGCCGTAACGACAGAATAATTCTGTCCTGCATTCACATGTAAACAAACTTTATGTGTGTGTTTGGTTTTGCAATTAGTTCTGAAAACAGTGAGAGATTTTTCCAGAGTAGGGCTGCACGATATTTCCGATATGCCGATATTTTCCAACCCTTTTTGCCGATTTCGATACCGATATATTCGGCGCATGTTTTTTGCCACTTTATAGCAGAGAACATCAAGTCTCACCTGTTGTGGTATTGATATCATGCCTGCTCTTATTGTAGTGGCCAAAAACTGCCACACCGCAGACGTCTTGGACTCTTCTGCAGGCTTGACGGAAGATCTGATCACTCACGTTTCTGAGCGCACCTGAATGCAGCATCCCCCCCCGAAACACGGCAGTGAGGGAGACATGCCCGGACTTGTTTACTGCAGCTACTACGGAGACATCAGTGATCGCCGACTCTTTTTATCGTGTGTGCGTCCATGAATATGTGAGTTAGTTTTGCACTGATGTTTATGTTACTCTCTGTTGGCGTCGGCTTTGGCTGCGAGTGTATTTTCTGCGTGTTTGATGTTAAGTCGGTAAAATGACTGCTAGCTAGCTGTTGTTTAACTTCTCTTCATTGGCTCGAGTTCCTGTGACTTTTTAGTCTTTATTTGTATATTGTTGATAACTTTGTGCAGGCAATGCGCGCACACAGTTAATGTCGTAGCATTACGTGAAGCTTTTTTAAGGAATCATCGAGCATTTAAGGAAGAATGAAAGCGTTGTTTTATCGGCAGAAAATGTCATTTTCAAGCCATAATCTGCAGATACCGATAACGTGGCGATAATATCGTGCATCCCTAATCCAGAGCCCAAATTTGGCACCTTCACAATACTTGTTTTGTGCAACCAAAAGTGCAAAACTTTAAAATTATTACAAATATTCAAATTACGAAAGAAAAAGCAGCAAATCCGGAACCATGAATCCTTAAACATGGATTCAACACCATCTTTCAGCTGTACTCGTATAAACTTTTGGGTTTAATTCATAAAAACACTTTAAATTTGATAAACTTTTCTGTATTTTGCAGCAAAAATCTGTAAAAGTGCCTCCAGTTTGTTCCAAAGTACTCGACTAAATGTTCTGAAATCATGCTCACATCACATTTATTCCAGCAGGTTGAGCACTCACGGATGCAGTTCATCCGTTCAGTAGGTGTTTGACAGACTGACGTGAAGCTGACCACCTGAACACCAGGAGCACGCAGGGAGTTACTAAAGGCACCGTTTAGAGAACCACTCATGACTCCCATGTATGAAGAGATAGATTGGAAAACACAGTGCAACTTAAAAAAGTCAGACAGACAGGAAGACGAGTCATGCAGGATCAAAGACGGTTTCTAACCCTCCAGAAGTTCATCAAAGTCATCGACAAAGAACTCCCGTAGCGGAGGTCTGCGCGGCTGCTTCAGCGTGTTCACGAGCTGCTGGATTTTAGCGGACACACGACTGCTGACTGGAACACCTGTAAGAACCCCAGACACATACACACGGGGTGAGGAGAAGGCTCTGGGCCGAGTCTTCACAGTGGAAAGGGAAAGTTGAGGCCTGTGTGGCTTGCAAGAGAGTCCGCATTATCTGGTCAAAAACAATTCCTTGAAGTCCTGAAAGACTAGAATCTGTGCTGAGAAGGTTTCTGGTTTAAATGTCTGGACGGGTTTGGAAATCAAAGATAAGAAACACTGGGCCTCCTGCAGCATCTTTTCTTAAGTTTCTGTCAATTCCAAATGCCTTTAACCGCCTCAATCTGTGGAGGCACACGGCTGTTTGCTATGAGAATCAGAGAGATGCCACTAACTAAGGGCCGAGGTGAGATAGAACTTAAGCGGTGGAGAGAATGAAGCTCTTCTTTAAGGTTTTTAATCTGTCCTTTTAAAAATGTCCTCCTGTCTTTGTTGCAACATCGCCAAGGACCAGGAAAGAGATCATATCTCTGCTGTATTAGCTTCTCTGCACCGGCTTCCTGTGAAGTCAGGAAGAGAATTTAAAATGAGGGATGTCGCGATGAGCTTTTTCACCCCCGATCCGATACTTGAATTTGCCCAGGTAATAGAGCTGCACACTGTTTGTTTGTTTAGGAAAATAAGAAAACAAATGAACTTAAAGATGTCTTGAGTTTATTCCCTTTCACGTCCGGCTACCCTTGTTGTAAAACTCACATAAAAATCAAAAATTCTGCTCAGAAAGGTGTAAAAGTTTAGTTTAACTTTAATATTCAGTCAGAAAAATGAATCCAAAATCCACTCAGTGCCGTATTATAATAAAAAAACAAGTGTACTGGACTCGAAATGTTGGATCCATGAGACGGCAGGACAAACCGCGGATCCAAAAGCTCCAAACGATAAAAACCTGCACTCTCTACCGTTGGGACGGACTGGTCGTCCAAAGCGATGAACTCAACCACCTCCGTCGTAATCTTTTCGGCCTTTTCGCTCTCTCTGGGATGTTTATCCGTCCTTTTAAAGTCCAGAGTTTGTTGCTTCGGCGCAGCAGCCTTTTCCTGCTTTAGTGAACGCGCCGTATTCCGTTGCATGTTTGGTTCTTAGATGTCGTTTCAAATTGGTTGAAAGTGTTGAACGCAGCTCTACTGCTGCCGCCTCGCCAAACGCTCATGTTGCATATATTGCAAGTGGCTCCTAGTTTAAAATATTTCCACACTGCTGACATTTAAGCCGCGGGGTTGCTAATGCTAATTTACTTTTGCTGCAAATTGTGCTCAGTTTACGCCAGCCAACGTAAATGATCGGGGTGAGATGATTGCCGATCTGAGATCTGGTCAGAAATGCCCTGATCGGCTCCGATCCGATAGTTGAGATCGAGACATCCTGATTTAAAATCCTTCCTCTCACCTACAGAGCTCTGAATGGTCAGGCACCATCATATCTTAAAGAGAACATCGCGCTCTGGGGATGCAGGCCTGCTCGTGGTACCTAAAGAGTTCCTCTGCTACCAGTCAGGGTCCAGGAGGCAAACACCCTCTATTCCTTCAAGTACAGACCTGAAATGTTTTAATTGCGTTAAAGCATAAATAAGAAGTTTTACTGTTGTTTATTTTTGTTTTTCGGGGGTTTGGTCTTACACTCATGGAGCTCAGCGGAGAGGAGGGGAACGAAGAGCTGGAGCAGGTGCACTCTTTGTATCAAAGCTTCACCTGTGTGACAGTGACCGGCTCGATACAGCTCAGACTGAACTGGGGGTAAAACCTTCCTCGGCCTGCTGAGACACCGGTCACTGAGAGTGGATGCAGACATCCCCTGTGAGCGAGTTTTTACTTTTGTCTCTCTGCGTTGGACAAACAATTTGTGGACTGTGTCGCTTCCTGCGTGAGGCCCATGTGTTTCTTAAGCAAGTCATTCAATTCTCAGCTTGAATGGACCACAGACTGTGGTTGTTGTGAGCAGCTCTCAGTTTCTCTAGCTGTGATTGCGTGATTGTGAAGCATGCTGCAAAAGAACAGAGATGCTCACTCAGCTTTCCTTCAAAAACAATAAAAGGGTAAAAAAAAAGACCAATCTGTTCATCCAGGGGAGTTACATGAACAGACACGGCGTAATTGGTCCGTTCTCTAAGGCGATGGTCCAATTTGAGCTCACCTCCTGATTAAGGAGTTTCTATTTTTACCAAACTGTCTTCAACATCTTTATTCAGAGGCTCCAGAGGAGCAGCGAAAGGTGCGACAGCGGGGGGCAGACTCTTACCATCGCCCGTCTCCATGCGCTCGGCGTTGCCGTACTTCTGTGTGTTCCTGGCAATTGTTCCCATGTTAGACATGTGGTGACGCTCAGTGTGGGAGTGAGACGAGTCCGACGAGTAGCCCGTCACATCCGGGGGGGCCGAGTGGTTCTCTGCGGGCGGATGGAGAGAGAGAGAACAGAGGGAGAGAGAGATTTAAACAGACAAACAGCCAGTGGTGACTCATTGTTCACATCTATCGCTGCTCTGTTAGTCGAGCGCTTTGTTTTGTTGACATAACGGACAATTAAACACATTATGATGTTCATTTGTTGCTTTTTAATTTGGGTCACATTCCTGCCACACACAGGAGAGAATGAGGTCGGACATGGGGGGACTTCTGCTCAACACAATACCTGCTCCAAAACAGTGTGCACTCACTGGAGCACATTTTATAATACAAAGAGTTTTCTGATTTCAGGCTCTGCAGAACACATATATTATATAATGAGTGAGTACATCCTTCGCGTGTGTTGAACCTACCGTCTGACTCCAGAGGTGGCGGCCACAGCATGTCAGATCCAAACTCACAGGATCGTCGCAGAGATCCTCCGTTCTCTGCGACACTCAGAGCGCCCTTCCTCTTCAGAGACAGGTGGCCGATACCTGCAGGCACACATACAGCACGAGTGTGTTATAGTCAGGTTTGTGCAGCGCTGCACAGATGGAGGTAACATGAAATCAGTCAAAGAAGTTAGCTGTTTAACTTGAATCGTGAATTTAAACAGATAAAGGTGTGAAGGCAGCAGCCTAGCAGAAGCAACATTTGGTAAAAGTATTTTCTGGTTTCTTTCCTCCTCGATGACAGTAAAGCTAATTCATCGACATCTCTTTTTAATGATTTTCTGGACCAAACAACCAACACAACGAGAAAATTAGGACCCCCTAAATAATGCAGTCTTACCGTGGTGTGACTGGGACAGGTGGCTCTGCTGGTGGTGCGACTGGCCCAGGTGCGTGTGCGCCAGGTGCGAGTGCGCAAGGTGCGAGATGTGCGCGTGCGCCAGCGAGTCGGCCAGCCGCCCGGCGTTGCCGCTTCCTCCGCTCTGCGTCGACGAGGACGAGGAGGAGGTGGAGCCCAGGTGGGCGGGGCCTAACTGGGAAGGGCGGCTCATCCAGTGCTCCATGCCCGACATGTCGTCGCCAGGCCCCGCCTCCTCCTCTGAGCCCGACGAGGAGTCTGAGCACAGGGGGGACAGGCCTAGTGAGAGTCAGTGTCAGACATTATTCGTCAACAAAAACATTCACACAACAGTTCACAAGTAATCAGAGTGTGTCAGTGCTGCTGAAGCTGGAACATTTATATAACATATTAATGGTTTAATAGAAACAGAAAGAAATTGTTTGATACTCATATTTTATGTTCATGCTGAGCTCTTATTTTTGACACCTACTTCAACACTTAAAGAGGAGGTGTTCTGCTGTTTCACATGTTAACACATATATAATGTTACAATGTTGGATGTTCAGACTAAACGTGGTTCAGATCTGAAGGTTAAGTCTGTTGGAATAATCCCCAGGCTGCTCAGCTCAGGCTGCTGTGAACGCCAGCTTTCACACTGTTTTTTCTACACTGCCTCAGCAGGCTTCAGGGAGCTGGCCAATCAGAAGAAAGTGGGCTCATAGGGGCGGGGTTTCTTAAAGGGACAGAGCTGACTGAGTCGGTTCAGGCAGAGGCTGTGTGAGGGCCTGCACAGAGCACCAGTGTGAGAAACATGAGGAGTTTTTTAACTGTAAATTATGCTAAGCTACTCCACAGGTGTCAGAGTGAAATATGAAGCTTGAAATTAGCATAATACCCCCCTTTAATGTTAAGCTAAGCTAACAGACAGAAGATATGAGAGTGGTAACAATGATGGCATTTAAGCATCTTTTAAAACTAAGACTTTAACTTAAAATAATCCAGTGATAAAGATCTTTATGTGTACTTTACAGGACAATTTATTTAATAAAGTTTTTGACGCATTTCGTTCGGCTAAAAACACAAGACACTGATTTATGTAATATTAGCAAACAGGTAGCTTCAAAGCACGAGTGAGGAAAGTCTGGTTACAGAGATTTAAGTGTTTTAATCCTATAAAACAATAACTCAGAGCGGAGCAGAAGAGCGTGATTCAACACTTTTAACACTGAAGCTGCACGAGTGGCAGAGACGGTGCCGCTCCTGAGCTGGCAAACTAAAATGTCAATAATTAGTCAGCTTACGTAGGAAAGCCACAAGAAGCAATTAAGTTTAAACTGGCTTCAGGCTGCACTTCAGAAAGGAAGCACAGAGACTGGATTTAGTTCTTTACACAGGAGTTAATCATCTGAGCGCAGAGGAGCAGAAACAGAGAGGCCCGGTGAACGCTCGTTTGTGTTCTCCTGTGAGACATGTCTGACTTCAGGTTCACGTGAAGCTTTGTGAAGGTTCAATTAAGTTCTCCAAAGGTCAGAAGGGAAGTCGCTGATGTGCAAAGTTATTACATTTCCTCCATTAAAACTCAATCAAAAGCAAAATCATGTTTTCAACTCTGATTGTGTTCAAACTCGTGAGCTCACATCTGAAGTAAAGGTCACCCCACCACTTCCTGTGGTAACAATCAGCATAACAGTAACAACAATCAGTGTTGTTCCATGACAGGACACAGCAGCTGACTGTCTGCGGTTTGTTGTTACTGTAACTCTGTCAGTGGGTTTGCGTGCCTCAGGAAACGTGTGTGTTCGCAGTTTTTGAGTGTGTTTCTGTGTCAGAATAAAAATCCATCTGAGAAGCAGAGACACAGCATTACAACCTAATCCTGTCTGGGCACAGGGCAGCCTCTCCAGGGGCAAATTTTAGGCTTAGTACAACCCAGTTCAGAGCAGATAACTAATGTGTGTGTACGAGAGAGAGAGGGAGAGAGAGAGAGGGAGAGAGAGAGAGAGAGACAGAGAGAGAGAGAGAGAGAGAGAGACTTTTCCAGTTTGTAAGCTTCAATTAATTCAAAGTCAAAGAAAAAAAACTCTTTGTCGCTTTTGAATGAATTTGCTGTCTAACTTCAAGTTATGCACTCCTGAATGAATCCTCAAAACATGAACATTAAAACAAAGATAATATTAATCCTGTTCAAAGTCGATCAATCTTACGTCACACAGGCTAGAAGGGGAATTCTGTTGTTTTTAAGCCTGGAGCCGCAAGACGGGCTGTAATGGCTCTTTTGGGGCAAATGTGTCAATCAAAGTGTGTCCACTTAAGTGCCTGATTGTTATTCTAAGTGTCTGACAACACTACAGTAAGGATCCAAAGAGAGACAGACCCTTTTTCAAGGAGTAACAGAAACAGAAGCAGCTGATACGTCGCTCTCTTAAAGCCACCAGACTCCATTCACAAAAACAGCCATTCTACCTTGCTGCACACAGTAGTTGCTTGTCAATCGCTGCCTCAGGGCTCGATCGAAGAGAGCGTGGTTTAGCGGCAGGGGCGGAGAGGGAAGCAGAACGTTTTTTCTCATTGTCCAATCAGATGAATGGAGAGGCGGGCCTTCTGTAGGAGTGATGACATTGAGTGATCGCCATGATCTTCCTGAGGGTCTCATGTACCCACACTGATCTGTTTCCGTGTGTTTAGCATATTTGGGAGCAGTTTCTCACCCGCCATCAAAGCCAGAGCAAGCGCCCTCCGCCTGTCCATTTGTGACCGAGTTATAACTCATCTATTGAATACACATTGAGTTAAGTTTTTTAGCCAAAGTAAATGGGACCAGTGACAGTTAGATTGACAGCGATTGATTCGGTGGTTGCCTCAACAACAGAAGAAAAGCCGCCCCGGCTCTGATCAGGACGTAGGCTTCAACAGAAAAGGCAGTGCGGTGCGCCTCGTGTCTGATCGAGCCCTACATCACTTAGTATTTTGTGTTCTTGTGTGTTACATTAGTATGGTACTGGATGTGAACAAACAATTTAAAACACCAAAGTCAGACTATCACACAAACAAACTAACCCCTCGATGCAGCAGTAGAATAGTAAGTCCGGTTCTGCAAGGTTAAATTACTGTTTTTGTCGATGGAGTCTGGTGGCTTTGAAGAGAGCGATGTAAAAGGTTTACCTGCTAAAGAAAAGGTAATCTCACCTCTGTAGGGATCCTTTCCGAAATGCGGCCAAACATTTAGAATAACAACCGGAGCCTGTCAGCTGTGAGTCAGCCTGCGACCTGTCAGTGGACGTACTTTACTGAGGCGCATTACCTCACAGCAAACTGAAGCAATCTACTGAAGCAGCTCCTGAACTTTGTGTACCTAATTCTGTTATATGGTTCTATTTCTGCAGTGTGTGAAAGAGGAGCGCAGGTGTGTGTTTTTGGTATGTGTCTCGTCACCTGGAGGCGTGTACGCATCCATGGAGGTCTGCACCACCAGTGAACGTCTCTTGGAGGGCATCGGCACGGCCACCTTCCTCTCCACATGTCGCGCCAGCACGGCCTGCACCGCCTCAGTGTGGACATCTGAGAGAGAGAGAGAGATTCATTCACACAAAGGCAAAGAAGGAATATTTCCTGGCTGGGTTCACTGTTCTAGTGAGTGTGCGTGTTTTTGTTCTGAACTCTTTGAATCAAGCAGATTGGAAGCAGAGCTGAGCTCAAGTGGAAGGAGCCAGAAATCAGGTTATGTGGAGCCAAATACTGCAGATACTGCAGCTGCAAAAATAAGACTAGCAAAGCATCATAGAAAACTGACTATGATGTACAATGACTTGCATTTTTTTAGCATGTTGTCTGGTCTAAGTGGAAGAAGGCAGCCAGGGAGTAATCAGGTTAATTGTCCTTTTGATCAGTGTTTTGATCGATGTGTGTTTTAATTAGTTTGGCCTGTTTATCATCCATGTTTGAGGCCTTAAAACTTCACTATAAATGACACCTCCAACCATCTATAATATACACCGAGCAGCCATAACATTATGCCTAATATTGTGTAGGTCCCTCTTTTGTCGCCCTATCACCCCTGACCCGTCGAGGCATGGACTCCACTCGACCTCTGAAGCTGTGCTGTATCTGGCGCCAAGACGTGAGCAGCAGATCCCTTAAGTCCTGTCAGTTGCGAGGTGGGGCCTCCGTGGATCGGACTGATGCTCCATTGGATTGAGATCTGGGGAATTCGGAGGCCACGTCAACACCTTGAACTCGTCGTGTTCCTCAAACCGTTCCTGAACCATGTCTGCAGTGTGGCAGGGGCGCATCATCCTGCTGAGAGAGGCCACTGCCATTAGGGAACACTGTTTCCATGAACTTGGTCTGCAGCGATGTTCAGGTCGGTGGTACGTGTCAAAGTAACATCCCAAGGTTTCCAGCAGAATATTGCCCAAAGCATCACACTGCCTCCACCGGCTCGCCTTCTTCCCATAGTGCATCCCGGTGTCATGTCTTCCCCAGGTGAGTGACGCACACGCACCCGGCCATCCACATGATGATCATCAGACCAGGCCACCTTCTTCCATCGCTCCGTGGTCCAGTTCTGACGCTCACGTCTCCATTGTAGGCGCTTTCAGCGGTGGACAGGGGTCAGCGTGGGCACCCTGAGCGGTCTGCAGCTACACAGCCTCATACACAACAAACTGTGCTGCTCTGTGTGTTCTGACACCTTTCAGAACCAGCTTTGACTCTTTCAGCAGTTTGAGCTGCAGCAGCTCTTCTGTTGGATCACACGGGCCAGCCTTCACTGCCCTCGTGCATCAGTGAGCCTTGGCCGTCCATGACGCTGTTGTTGGTTTACGTTCCTTGGATCACGTTGATCGCTGCAGAGCTGCAGAGCGGGAACACCCGACAAGAGCTGCAGGTTTAGAGATGCTCTGACCCAGCCGTCGAGCCGTCACAGTTTGGCCTTTGTTAAAATTGCTCACATTAACTTTGAGGACGAACTGTTCACTTGCTGCCCAACATGTCCATCCACTGACAGGGGCCAGTGTAAAGAGATCATCAGTTATTCACTTCACCTGTGAGTGGTCATAATGTTATGGCTGGATGACATTCATGTATTCATCAGCTGCAGTCTGCCTTTATAATAAGAGACAAATCTGCCTTTTATTCCTAAATACTGGAAATAATAATATAATTAATATGCACCGTGTACAAAGCGTTTCAAAACTAAAAACTAAATAAATAAAAACAGTCAATTTAACATTTCAGCAGCTCCACGGCCCGACTGATGCTATAACTGTGCTCACTGTGCAGGTGTCGCTTCTGTACCTGATCTGTAGCGCTCGTCTCTGGTGCCGGAGGTCCGCCGCCGGTGGAATCGGGCCGCAGAGGGAGGGCCGAGCGGGGCCCGATGAGACATGGGCCCTTCCATACCTACAGAGGCAAGCAGGCGAGCAGGCGGACAGACACACACATATATAAAACAGACACACACACACACACACACACACACACATATGCACATACAGGTTTCACAAAAGCAATAAATACAGTGCGAAAAGGGAAAACAAACATGGAGATGAATTGAATCGGCAGAAAAATCATATTTTTCTGAATTCATAAAAAGAAATAATTAAAAAATAACATCAAATAAAAGTAGAACAATGTGTCCGGTGTCGTGTTCTCTGTCCTCTGTCTGTGGTCACCCAGAGAGTGTGATGGGTGTGTGTGTGTTTCAGCTGAGGCCTGAGTGTGCGTGGAGGCGGAGAGCGACTCAGATACGGAGGAGCAGGCCCAAGCTGAGCTCGAGGGAGTCTTAACCTACGTTCACTAATGGCGGCTGAAGACTGAATCGATAGAGGAGAGTATCATCGCTACTGTATTTGTCATGACACCAGATCGATATCCTCGTGGTGGTATGGGAATATTTCTCGCTGAGAGGAGGAGGGGGGGGTCTGTGTGTGGGGGAGGTCAGAGGTCGCTAAATTACCTCCAGCATGTGGAACATATGCCCTGATCAGCTTGTGCCTCTTCTTCTCATAACCCTTCTGAGTGATGTCCCCTGCAAACAGATAGAGATAGATAGAGAGTGAGAGAGCCAGCGGCGGCGGTTTGGGCGGTTTTAGTAATTTACTCATCAAATTATTTATCAAAGACAGATTTTTACGGCTGCTTTAATCTTTTTTTAAAGGCCAGTGCTGGTTAGACAATCACCGTATGAAGCACTCGGCCCTCAGTGTGAGACACTCGTCTCCCGTCACCAAACCTCTTCTGTCTCTCCCAGTCTTTTAACGTCTCTGTCTAGACTGTTAATTAAAGATAAAATGCAGAACAGAACTGAAATAACATAAAAATGATGTGATGAATAATGATGGAAGTGAAGTGACACAAAGAATCATGTAGCACATATTGTTCAGGAGGAGGGGTCAGGGTCAGGGTCAGGGTTAGAATGAGGGTGAGTCAACGTCCACCTGCAGCAGCTCCGATGTAAACCGCTCACTACTTTCCAATGCTTTATATTCTCAGCACACTTTTGCTCTTTCTTCTACAGTCTTTTGTTGTTTCCACAACAGAGACAAATATAAAAACCTGGAAGAGCAAAAAATGACGGCAGAACTGTGACGGACATCAAGAAGAACACTAGGAGGGCCGAAGAAGAGGGTTCAGCGGCGAAAACATCACCAACCAATCAAACAGTATTTCCACTACGAGGAGCCTCCGTGCGCTGATAAACAAACGATCTCGCCAAAGTGCTCAAAAGAGACTGGACGCATCAAGTGTACGCGTTCTGTTCATTTTCTGTCTGAAGCAGGAAATCCAGCCGCACAATGCCTGATCGTTGGCGGACTGTCCGCCATACGCTGGACTAGTGATGGGCACCGGTATTTAAATATTCGATTATTAGGCTAACCCCTTTAAAGACAAAACACCACCCAAATTTATTTAATGAAAAACGGTGCAGTTTGGACCTGAGACAGAACGCAACATCACAGTGTGTCAGCTTCACAAAACACAGCGAGCAAAATGACCAGCAGGCGGCAGTGCAGAGAAAATAGTCCCTCTACAGTTTAATCAATTCGCCGCCTTTTTCAACGCTGAAAAAAGTGGATGACACAATCAGTGGAAACATGTGAAGGAACTACACTTCTACTGCACGCACGCCACAGGAAACCCATGTCCTTCAAAATAAAAGCACAGCATAAACTTTTTAACACAACTCTCATTTTTCAAGCACCCACTGAAAGCAGCCTCGCGACCCACCAGTTTAGAACCATGGCCATACACCATATTCACACACACGGCATGTGACACACACGTCTTTCCTAGAAAAGCCCGACCGAACACAGAGCACACACACACACTTTAACGGGCTGCCAGCGCCAGCATGGATTTTGTTTTATAAAACATTGATCTCTCCGTTGGTGAGCTCGAGTTTTAGGCGAGGTTTATTAGAAAGATACGACTTTAAAGAGCAACGTGACGCAGCGACAGCAGCTGAGAGGTCAGTGTGACGAGGCCGTCATGGACAAGCTCATTATGATCCCTGAGGGGGGTTTTCACT
The DNA here is from genome assembly GCF_022749685.1 of Semicossyphus pulcher. Taxonomy (NCBI): domain Eukaryota; kingdom Metazoa; phylum Chordata; class Actinopteri; order Labriformes; family Labridae; genus Semicossyphus; species Semicossyphus pulcher. Next base: position 24,382,201 of record NW_027211691.1, read on the forward strand.
CCCTTTTGGGGCCATTGATGCCCCCCCCTTACAACCCCCACCACCGCCTGTCAATCACAGCACCCCAGGGTCCGCGCAGCAGGGCCGATGTTAGCCAACACGTCCTCGTTTGTCCCCATTAAATGCTGCTAAACTGCCACGCACCAGCTTTCTAATTATCAATACTTATTTGATTGCCACAGAGATGTTCAACTCGCCGACAGCGGGGAAACAAATCAAACGTGACGACTGGGCGCGGGACCACGCTGGTGCGATAACAAGCTACCAACAGCTGACAGATGTGCATCTACCACACGAAGAGGAACATTACTCTCCTCCAAATAACAGGAAGCAACATGTGAATGAGTGAGATTAGCTCCACTTTTCCACACTACTAGCAGATGTTTTAGCTTCATGAAAAAGTACAATTTAAGATGTACACAATAGTGTTTAATGCTGGAGATAAAGCAGCATTTTCTAAATATGCATAAATGCCATAAAAGAAGGAAAAACATGTTTGAAACGTCCGGGTTGTTTCCTGCTCACTGTAGAGGCAGCGGCGTATTTGTTAGGGACTATTTTCAGCTGTGGATTAATCCACATTTGGTGCTCTGCTGAGTATTTGGGGAAGCAGGACGATGTATGTGGGATTGAGTTAAGATAAACTACAGTGTGTGCGTTCACTGTAATGAAGGAACACGTCACCCAGTGCAACAGTGTGGCTCACTGAGCTGTTTTTAGTAGCTTTCAAACAACAATGGAGCTCTGCGGCACAGAGGAAGAAGGTATCACAACACCTGTTAGATATATGCACAGTTAGGGCTGCACAGTTTAACTAATATTAATCCTGATCATGATTTTGTCTTCTCACGATTAAATAAACACGACTGACGGTGATACTGACGTTTAAAATGCTCCGCCCCGCTGCAGATCAAATCAAGCGCTCCCTAAACTAACAGCCCCTCCCCCAGGGGGCGATGGAGAGGTTCGGGCTTCACTTTTGGTGGAGCTGGCATGTCATGTGATGAGCGCCGACCTCGCAGCAGCAGTTTAGAGTGGAAGAGTGAACAACAGAGATGGTGGGAGAAACTAAAGTCAAACGTCTGAACAGAAGACGAAGAGCTGGTCCCTTGAAACGGCTCGTCAGCGCTTGTTTGGAGGTGTTTCAGGTTTAAGTGATGTGAAGAAGAAACAATAATCAGCAGAGAGGTCATGAAACCTGCGTCTGCGTCGCAAAGCAACACGACTAACTTCATGAAGCAGCTGAAAGAACAAAGTGCAGCATGATGAGTGTGTGAAGGCCGAGAGGAAGAACGAGCTGCTCCCCGTCCTCCAGCGTCGAGACGTCCAGAACAGAGGCGCTGCACGGACACCCTATCCACCCAGCTCCCAGAGACACACTGACATTACCCATGATGCACCACATTCAGGTAAAAAGGGGAAAGTACAATAAATACAATCTTTTACTAACTAATAATAATCATGATCTCAATATTGATCCAAGTTTGATTTGTGGAATCTGTTGTTTCACGTGACGTCGGCAGGACTGTCACACCTGAGCGCTGACTGTTCCTGTATTTGCTGAAAGATGAACTCAGCTGTCTGCACAGATTGTTTTTGGCTCCAGGGAACAAACGCAGCTCTGTGTATATGAGCAAATCTGTATACAAACAAATTATAGCTGTAAACAAATATTGACTGCTGGATGCTGCAGTTTTTCAAAGCCCTGTTTCTGACAGAGTCGTTCCTTCGATAGAGAAACATTTCGGAAAGCTCCGGAGGAATAACGACAACAAAACATATTCCTGAAAAGTCTCTGGACTGCAAATTGAGTTGACAAATCTCCACTGAGCACGCTCTGTAACCAATTCATTTACTGCAGCAGGCCTCTGAAGGGATGTTGGGAATTTATGAACAACAAAAAAAGGAGAATATGGAGGAAGGTCGACTGCAGAGCTGACAAACAGAGGGAGGACAGAAAAGGAGAGTCAGATATCCATGAGCTACAACTCAACCTGCACAGACAGACAGACAGGACGGATAGACAGAGAGACAGAGAGACAGACAGACAGATAGATAGACAGACAGATAGATAGATAGATAGATTTCTAAAAATAGAGAGAAAGATGGAGAACGACGAGACTGCATTTCACAATCTAACCGTGGAGGATGGCCAGAACATCTGGGTCCAATCTGCTCATCTGTGCTGCACAGTGTGTGTGTGTGTGTGTGTGTGTGTGTCTGTGTGTGTGTGTGTGTGTTAAATATGAGCGAGGCCTTTTCTCAGATCAACCGCAGCATAACAACATTCCTGCTTCTACTCTCACTCTCTCTCTCTGTGTCACACACACACACACACACACACACACACACACACACACACACACGGTCCGTGGGGAGACGCCATCTTCCACTTGCAGCGCAGCAGAGCAGGGAGGGAGTTGCCTAGCAACGGTTCTCCTGGAGAAGGCTCCGAGACGGCCATCTTGGATTTGGAGCGTCAGATGTGAGAAGTGGGCTAATGATACCTGCCCGGGTGAGTGCATATGTTTGTGTCTGCGATCTGTGTGTGTGTGTCGCATCAGTCCGTATTGGCAGCCTAATGACTCTGCTCCTTCTCCTCGCTCCCTCTCCTCGCTCCCTCTCCTCGCTCCCTCTCCTCCCTGCTCTCTGACACTCGCCTGTTTTAACGGCACACAGCTGAGAGAGGATCGATAGCGGCCGACTGCAGGTTGGAGTTTTTCTGCCTGCTGAGGTTTTGCAGCCAAAAACGTCTGAAAAACTCTGTGAAAACTCACTTTGGCAGGTCCAGCCCAAACCTGAACACATCACTGATCCTTCTCCTCAGATTTATGTTGAGGGACAATTTCCAGGCTCCGATGATCTACCAACACCTTTCATGAAATCATGCCCGGATGAGATTAAAACTAAACATGCCTGTTATCATCTGATGTCTTCCTCTGACCTGCTTTGTCTGACTGAAGTCTAAATATGATCAATGTGCTGTAACGTAAGACAAAGAGGAGCTGTAGCAGGGAGATATAATCAAACTGAATAAACATTGATCCTCATGGAAGACCAAGAAAACCACAAATATAAATATTTCAATCTAAAAAGCCGACGATATAAAGTGATTTATTTTCCCGTGAACCAAAATGATGCTGCACACCAGACCACAAATTCTGTGATCAGATTTGGACAATCTCGCACCACCGGCTATTCTGGCCATGATGGATCCTCTGGGAGCGACCGCCAACTTTTCAGGGCTTCTGGTGTAGCCCGCGGTTAGCATAAAGGACTTCCATTTCTGTGTGCTGCTTTGTTTACACTCCAATTAAAGAGAAGCGAGAATGGAGTTGAGATACGACATGTAAGCGGATTGTTAGCTGCACTTACATGCAGATGTCTGTTCGTGCAGATTAATAAGAAGCTACATCGTTGTCAGATGACGGCCACTGGAAGTCGGGGTGGCGATACGGTGGATTGCATCACGCCTGCTCATCTGTACGTTTGTCGTCCGAGTAGTATTGACCAATCACGTATCAGCAGGCTCCGCCGTAATGCCTTCTGGCTCCCGTCAGCGGTCATCTGACAATTTAGCTTTTTATAAATCTCTATATAGTTTTCTTCTCCTCTTGAGGACCTGACAAAGCTTCATTTTGACTTTTTACTGCATCATGATGTTATTTCAGCAAACTTACGAGCCGTTCATTACAAGCAAAGCGATCAATCTGTGACTTTTCTTTTCATCTCAATCTGTTCATTCCTGCTCGTCTTATTCCTCAACATCCTGCTTTTATTTGATCTCTCCCCCTCTCTTTCTTATCGCATCATCATAAACAGACAGTCCTCCCACCAAGCCACCATGGTAACCAAATGTACCTTCAGCCGGCACACACACACACATACACATATACGAGCAAAGAGGGGACTGTAGTATGCGTCATGAGAAGTGGGGACCTTGAGCTGTCACACTCACATGCAGGGACCCGTGTGGACTGTGGAGCGTCCGCTGGCTCTACAACTCCTGTGTCCGCTGCACGGTCACACAAAAACACACACAGATAAACACTCACACACACAGCCAAGCATCTCATACGCAACAGCAGTAGTTAAAGATGCCATCATTGGAGATATATGATGACGTCTTAGGAGTTTTAACAACAATTATTTCCTAGTTAGTCTTTTATTTCAGTCTTCAGCTAACTATTACTTTTCGTTTTTCATTTCTCAATGTGTCAATTATTTTCTCGATACATTTTTTATTCCTTAAAATGTAAGAAAATACTGAAAAGAAGAAACTGATGTCTTCTACTGATGTTTATGGTCCAAAAACAGAAGGATGTGCAGTTTACGTTCATGTTAAAGGAAAAAAAGCCCCAAAAAATCGTATTTAGGAAGCGAAAAACAGCAAATATTTGGCCTTTTTATGAATCAAAATTACTTAAGTGATTGCTTTTTATAAAAACGTGCAAATTTAACTCTGTGTGTTTATTATTTTTTAATAAATCAACAAATCTTTGCAATTGCTGCACTCTAACTAGAAAAAAAATACACAATTGCACAAATAGATTATCTGTCTATTTGATAAAAAAGCAGATCGACCATTACAGCGACATAAAACTTATCGGTAATAATTAATCATTAAGTTATTTTTTTATAACAGAACATTAGCTGGTTAAAGATGCTGAAATTCGCTTTTTGTTGTTCTCTCTAAATCGTTTGAGGTTTTAAGTCATAGAATTAGCAGTTGAGTTATCGTGGGCTCTAATAACACATGATGCTTTTTTGTCATTACTTCTTTTCACTTGTTCATCAATTAATAATGAGAATAATCTTATTCCGCAGCCGTACAAGCCGCCGCTCTTTGCTTCGTGGAGCTGACACGAGCGGATGTCTGGTGCTTTCACCCAACAAATGACACTAATGGTCCTTCAATTATCAAAATTACACTCAATTTTCTGTTGAACACCTAATCCATTCGCTGCTTCAGCACGAGTAGTGACACCTCTCTCCACATTTCTCCCACTCCTCGCTTTGATCTAATTAAAAGGTTAAATCGTCAAACAGACACAAACACAAACAGAGGAAAAAAAACGCCTTTGAGCTGCAGGATTTACTTGATTTTCACTCTGCTTGTTTTTGAAATGTCATTTAATTTAAGAAAATTGCCAACAGGGTGATAAGTGATGTTTTCTCTGCCCCAGAGAGGAAAAGGAGGCAGGTTTGTGGATAACATTAGCTTGTGTCATCCTCTTTAATGTGAGGATTTTATGCTTTTTTCTCTTATGTGCTATAATAAATTTTATATATTTTAAAGGGCGTCAGTATTTGCTAATTTTCCAATATTTTTTTAACCATTTAAAAGACTAAATTGATTATAGTTTATTGAAAAAGCTCCTAAAAGTAGGTGCAACAACTACTACAAAATCCAGATGCAAGTGGCCACCAGAGGTTACTAGGTTACGAGTCATTCGTTTCCGGGTTTAAAGCTGTGTGCCCCGGAACATGTACAAAACACGACAGCACTGTTACACGGCAGGGCTTCACTCACCTGGCAGGTAGCCGAGTGGATTAGCATGTTACGTTTCATTGGTATCTGTTTTCACATGCTGATAAAAATTTAGTCGTTTATACGGACTGTTTTCTTTTCTTCCATACTTTAATGAAACGATTAAGCCGTTAGTTTGTTTATATAAATGTGTCAGGATAGTTAATGTGTATGAATTTCAAATGTTAATGAACTGTAACGCTTATTGTAGCTTTGTTTATCTTTTAGTTTCACGGTGCTGAAGAAATTATGAAATAAATTATAAATGAAATGCACCCGTCAAACTCTTGATGCCAGAGGGGAAAAGGTTTTCTATAGTTATTCATTAATAAAAATGTGTATACTTGTAAATGTGTAGTTATTTCAACTCTAAATCAATTTATTTTTATTTGAAACACATTCAAAACTCAGAAATTACAGCCTGTTTTTACCATGTCGAGTTTGCAATCCTGCTAGCTATCGGTGCGGCAGTTGAGCTCAGCCTACGGTAACGTTGATAGAGGATGGCGGCTGCACTGGCGATCATGATGCCGCATGTTCATGGCGAAGCTTTAACTAGGCTGTGTAAAATACATAACACAATAAAACACCTCTCTGTATTTGTTACAGGTATACTGGTCGTGCCGGTTTATAAGACGCAGCCCACTTTTTAAACGAAAGAAAAGATGTATTTTAAGTGTGTCTTATACACTGAATTTTCCGGTACTTGTTAGATGCGGTCCTAATTCTGCACTTAAACAGGAAAGAGTGTTTTCTGCCCTGATGATAAACAGGGATAAAGTGTGTTTTGTCCCTTTTACAACAAACTGGCAGCCATGTGGGAAACGCTGTGTGATCACAACATGCAAAACCATGAGAGGCTGACGAGTTCACATGTTTATTTAAACGAGCCTCAAAGTGGGATTAAAATTTCCCGTGATTCGTCTGAAATTACAAAAACACTAAAAACGAACTAATTTTTAATCTAATTAAACTAATTTATCAGGCCAAGAATTTCTAGCACAGACATTCACCTGTGAGGGGGTTTTAATAAGCTGCCATTTCAAGCTTTTTACATACAACAGTTAATTTAAGTCATCAATATTAGAAAACAGCAGCTGAATGTTGTTGCTCATGTTCAGTGAAAGATTTCAACTCATTTCTACATCTTCAATCCAGCAAAGCAGCATCATGTTGTAAACTAAAGCATCAGTAGTTCTTTAAGAGCCCTGATGTGAGAAATATAAAATCATGATATTGATTTTCAGTCAATCCGAATTTCTTTGTTCTAAGTTTTGTGAGTCACATAACGCAACACACCCACAGATGCAGCCCACGGTTTAGCTCTGTTATTGTAGTCCGATGAAGCTCAACAGACGTCATCTGGAACAAATGACTGACAGCTGCTCTCTTTCGATAACACACCAACGCAGAGCTGTCACTGGTTTGCTTCCAGCTCCAAACCGGAAACACATGGCTTTTGTTCTGTCAAATTTAGACCACGTTATCGATCATCAGGGCGGTACAAGAGCCTCACTGCTGAGGACTGTATGGAACACTGCACCTACCAAAAGCTGGCACTAAATATCTGAACATAGTCGATCATGTTTTCTTTCTTTAGTCACATATAAATTAATGTATTTCATTAAGGTTAAGTTCTTTTATAGCTCCTTGTTTATAGACGAATCATCTCTGAAACATCTGGAACAGTCAGCTTCTTATGTGTTTAGACAAAGAAAAAAGGTTATTTTCTTCAAACGCAGTGGCAGAAGACGGTAAACAGCACTTGTCAGAAATCAACACAAGTATCAGAAGCACTCTGTCAACGCCGCCCTGTGGACTGAAGCAAAACCAGCTCAATCCAGCAGCAGAATCGAGCTTGATTTGGGAATTACAATAGAGTCGTCTGCACTCACTGTCACTCCAAGCTGCTGGAACCGGAGATGACAGGCATTTTGACTGATAACAAACAGAAAACATTTTATGGCAGAATTTTGTCTGTTAAATAAAAGCTGTTAAATAAAAGCTTCGTCTAAGCGCTTTTTACCGCCACACACAAGTCCAATATCGGCCTATAGAAGCCTCTAGTGTCATGCAACATGTAGGATGCTTGTTTATCAGAGTGTCCCATGAGTGACGGCTGTCAGCTAGACATCAAAATGTATCAGTCACTTACTTTCCTAGTGGTTCAGGTCCTGTCAATGTTGTTTTTAATAGGGATGCACGATATTTTCAAACCTTTTTTGCCGATTTCGATACTGATATATGAGGCACATTTATTTCCCACCTTACTGCAGAGTCTCCCTGTAGTGGAGTTGATAAACGCCTACTCTTGTTGTAGTGGCCAAAAACTGCCACACTGCAGACATCTCACACCCTTCTTCACGCTTGACGGAAGAGGCGTTGTACAAAAGGTCACGTGTCTGATCACTCCAGTTTCTGAGCACACCTGAATGCAGCATCCCCCCGCAACACGGCAGTGAGGGAGACATGCCCGGACTTGATTACTGCACCTACTACGGAGACATCAGTGATTTACGACGGATTGTTTTTATTGTGTGTGCGTTAGTTTTGCACTTATGTTCATGTTCACGTCGGCTTTGGCTGAGAGTGTATTTTCTGCGTGTTTGATGTTAAGTCGGTAAAATGAGGAGAGTGTGAGCTAACTGTGAGCTAGCTAAGAGCTGTGAAAGTTGTTTAACTTCTATTCATTGGCTCGAGTTTCTGTGACTTTTTAGTCTTTATTTGTGTATTGTTGATAACTTTGTGTAGGCAGTGCGCGCGCACACACTTATCTGCAGATACTGATAACGTGCCGATGATATCGTGCATCCTTTGTTTTTAACTGTGTGTTAACGAGGATTTAATTCAGCTAGTGAGCTGAGTTTGCGGCTGCTCGAGCGCAGCCCTGAAGCCCTGCTGAAGAGACAAAGACTATTTTGTATGTCAAACTGCTTAATTATGAGATTTTTCCTGGTTTTAAATACAGTTTACTTTTGTTCTGGGAAAGTAGGACACTTTTACAGATAGTTCGGCTCCTTGTAAATACGGTGGCCCACAAGGGCGATTGCGCTGCAACAGCCAAAACAGTTTCCATTAGAAGAAACGCGCTGAAAAAAATGTTCATTTGTTTCGGCCTTTTGCAGAACGTTTTTTCTTCTGCAGCTTGTTTCCGTTGTTGCGTTTGTTTCTGACTTTGCAGCTTGTTTCTTCTAATGGAAACCGTTTTGCCCGCTGCAGTGCGATTGCCCTTGTTGGCCACCATACATTAAAGCCTCAGGAACCCTGAACACTGAAGGAACTTAAAATCAAGCTTCAGCTGGCAGCAGCTCAGCTTCTAGCATTTCCTCCAAGTTAAAACCTCATCACTGAAGAACAGTAGAGACAGTTAGAGACTCAGTTTGTAAAGGTTACAGCCTGCCGTGTTTTTGCTCCTGCATTGCTTTGTGTACAAAAACAAGTGCAGATATTAAACTGAGCATGTAGCAGAGTACAACTAAAACAGACGCCTACTGACTCGACTGTAGATACCATACCATGACTACATATTTAATCAAATAAACTTCATACTTCTAATCACAACATTGCATGCCTCCAGACAAAGATGGCAGATCAAACATCTCATTTTCCAAGTCAGTCATTCAATTACAAGAAACAGTAACAACATTCCACAGCAGCTTTAAAACCACTTAGTTCCATTCATGGAGCTTAATCAAGCGGACAACATAACCTAATATAATTTATTATAGATTATTCATGAACGTCCCCGGTAGAACGCAGTGATTTCTGTGCAGCGTGAGGCACTGCAGATACAGAACAACGAGGCTACACTGACCTAAAATGCAGCGCTTCAGGCAACACATGCACATTGTTGTTGCTGCTGAACGTACACACAAACAGTGCGAGAGTGTTAGCGGGGAAAACACACACACTGCAATGGTGCTTTCCCCCAAATCTGCAACATTATGGAAGTCCGCAATCGGCTTCAGTGACTCTTGTTTATGAAAATTCAGTACATAAAAAAACAGCTTTGATAAGACGTAAAATATTCAGCAGGAGGGAGACATGTGGCGTCACTTTCACACCTGAGCGGCCCTTTGTGGATGAAATATGCATGTGAGGACATTTTAAATCTCTTCCTCTTTGTTTCTGCTGGTCAGAGAGATCCCTCACACCAGCACCCAAACAATGCACAACAAGGAATCTCCCGAGGACATTAAACGCACCAGAAGCCTCTACAGCTTCATCATGTCAGACTTTAAGGGTTAGTTCTGCTGAAAGCTGGCGTTCGCTCCCTCCCGCACCAACAGGGCAGTTTTGCCGTTAAAGAGGCCGTCCTGTGAACTTAAGCTCCGCCATCAACAGCTCTGTTTGTCCCATCTGCATAAGAGCAGCAGCTAAACGCTCCAGAGCAGCAGCGTAATGCCTGGAGGTCACAGCGACACGGCAGAGATGATGTGATTTAGGCGACACTAAGCGAGGGAGCGGGAGAGGCTTATCTGCCACGGCTCGGCTGATTGCTGAGTTTATCTAATAAACAGGTGGGGCGCCGGTTCGTCTTCTCAAAGACGAAGAAGAAAAAGTTTCATCCCGCGGCGCTACCCATCAAACCTGACAGGAAATTGTTGCCTGAGGTTTATTACTCTGCATTTCAATAACGGCGGCGTCCTCAGACACTTTGCTCATTTACATTCAGAGTCTTTGTGGACTGAAAACTTTGTTAATCCTTTAAAATACTTGTTTTACTTTCCTGACACAAGACAATTTGGAGAGGATGACTTTTTTTGTTGAATCTGGGACGTTTCCTCTGATTTGTAACAGCGCTGAACTCATCAATTTAGTCATTTATCAAGTAAAAACAGCAAACGCTCTGTGTGCAGCTCAGCTTTAACATTTGTATCTTAACTTTACATGTTTTCTAACTGAAGAACATCAAAAACGGAGCAATAAAGACTTAAAAATAAATTATAAAATACTGAGTTATCGAGTTAAACCGTCTCCGTCTCTGCTTTTGTCAAACATTTTCTCTTCTAAAAGTGTTTGTGAGCTTCAGGACGCTGTTTTAATTAACGTAGAAACCTCCTGATGTGTTCTTAACACGGGTTCAAGATGTAACTTCACTTGAGGAAATCACCACTGAGGCAACAAAGTGAAGAGTCAGTGAGCGTCGTGCCAAACAGACCTTTCTGCTTTCTCGTTTTTATCTGTAACAGATATCCGAAAAAACAAATGAATCTGCGATAAATTAAAAAGTGGCTCGGTCTGTATAAAGTTAGTGAAGTCAACAATTTCACCGCGCTCCAGATGGCGTCTTAAAATGACTTGTTTTTTTTCTGACCACCAGAGCAGAAATTCAAAGTTACGATCATAGAAAAGAGGGAATATTGGTTTTTGAGAAGCTGCAAAAGGTTAGCTTTAAAATACAGCAAAAAAAAAGTAAGCAATTATAAGGGGGCTTTCACATTAGAGACCCGGGCCCAAATCCAAGTACACCTGACACCGTTCGTTTGATTACTGTGAGCACTGTGCACCGTACTCGGGCACAGATCCGCTTGAAAAGCTGTTCTCGAGCACGGTTCATGTGTACTCCGGTACGCCACGCATCAGGTGTGAGCTAACCGTTCCAAACCACAGAAGCGGACGGCTTTATATGTGTATGCGCGCAGCACCGCTGATCTCATCCTCTGAACTGCACGGCCACGGCTGATACCGTAGGAATGTAGGTGAGAGGGTCGCTCCGGAGATCTTCTCCAAAATATGAATAATAGTCGGCATAGAGCAAAGGTCGTCTCCATCGTACGGGATCATGTGATTCACACGCTTTTCTACACGGGAACAACAACATACATGTTGCGTAGTTGATGATACTCTTCTTCTTCTGCATGTTTTAGAGGTAGATTACCGCCACCTTCTGCTTCGGAGTCCTACCGCAAGTTTACTCGGGTACGAAATTATTCATGTGAAAGCTGACCAGCGGGGGAGAGGAGGGGGGGCAGCTGTTCTCAGGTACAGTACGAAGCAATCGTACCTAATGTGAAAAAACCCTAAAAAGGTAAAACTGAAAACATCGGGATGTAACTAACAATTATTTTCATTCTAGTTTAATCTGCCGATTATATTTGAGCTTAAATCAGAATTAGTTTGATCTACAAATCATGAAGTACAAACATCGCTTTCTGCCGATCAACTAATCAATGAATCAGCTGTTACAGCTTCAGACCTTCATCAGCTAAGAAACAATCTGACCACATCAACCTGATTTTTGGGAACTAGAGTTGCGTACTTGCAACGATCCGGCAATACGCTGTGTATCACGATACAGAGGTTATAATCCAATATACACCACCTTATGTGCAATCTGAGCGAAGGAATAAACACTTGCCTGCATCGGTTAAAAATACGTAAAAATGTAATAACAGTTGGGTTTGATAGTTATCTAAAAATCATACTGCAATACTCAAGTGTATCAAGATTTTCATACAGCCCTACTGGGAGAATATTTTGTGACACTAAATGATCAATTAACTAGAAAAGATCGATACCAATAAAAACAAGCAAACAATCAGCAAATTTCCAGCCTGTTTAAAAAGATACCTTCAACTTTCACCGCACACCACGCTCTTATTTTGAAATGACCACGCACAGCCACGCACTCTCCCCAAGTGAACAGCACACACACCAGTAGCTGCCACACTCTCGCCCTCTGTTTTGGACGAGCACCAGTGACTGACGCACACACTGACACGTCCATCACCCTGTCAGGAGGCCTGTCAGGCTGCTGTGATCCACCTAACACACACACACACACTCCATACACCTGAGTGTTAGGAGCGCTTCATGTTGTCTGACGTTTGGGCGTGACGTTTCCACTTCCTCCCGCCGTCTCCATCATTAATAACATCTGCCAGCAGCAGGTTCTGCTCTGATAAACACTCTCGGCTGGATTAGGAGCTCCAATCGGCCTGCAGCTGCCTCGCTTTTACCTCAGTGTGTGTGTGTGTGTGTGTGTGTGTGTGTGTGTGTGTCACTGCAGTGGGACAAAAATAAAGGCTTTTATGAATGATGAGGCTGATCAGAAGGAGAGGGGACAGTTTGATGTGTCGAGGTTTGACTGCTTCAAAGGCTCGTGCTGATTTTTTGGGGGGATTAAAGCTGCAGATTCCTGATTGTCTGTGCGTTTAAATGTCACCCTAATTTATTCAGAATTTGCCCCAGAATTTACACCCCTGAAAAGAGCGTTACTCTTCATCACAGTGAGCCTGTATCTACAGCTGCACATCACCGCAGGTGAGGCAGGTTTCACTGCAGACCTGATAAAAGTGACAGACAAGAAAAAACAGCATCATCTCTTTTTCTCTTTTTCTGCAAAGCAAAGCAACACAATGAACCCGAGTCTGCTGTGATGAATCACAATTTAACACATCTGTAGCACTACAGGAAATTTATCCAGAATAAATGAACATTTCAGGCAACAGGGTGGCTCACATCCAGCATGTATCTAGGCTTCCTCCCTCACAATGTAGGCCTTCCCGAGCCTGTATGAATAAAATATGCCATCCCCATTATATAAGGCAGAAATGCCCTCTTCCTCTCTGAGATGCTGAAATAACAGCAGGGTGGATTGCTGTGATTGAGATTCAATGGCCCATAGAAGGAGAGTTAGTGTATCTGTCCATGGAAAGACAAGAGAGGAAGAGGAAAAGGGGAGGTGAAAAATATTCCCGAGCATCCTCCTCATCTTCAGCTGCTCTGCAGGCCCCAAAAACACAGAAGCAGGAGGCGAGATCACGGGCATCAAACGCCAAACTGCCCCAATGTGTTACTCTGTCACGCAGCGTTGCATTGCAATGCTATTATTAAACCCCCACCACACACACTCACACACATACAGACGCACACACACACATACACACAAACACATCACACACACACACAGGTAGGCTCGGCTGATTGTGTCAACATCTCAAGGTCAAACAACGGGTTGGATTTCAGACCCAAATCGGGCGAACAGGCCCGGTCGGGTGTTTGTGTTTTTCTACAAGCTGCACCTCCGCGGAGACAAAGAGCAGCGGCCGAATCCCGCAGTGTGTTCCCGCTCTGCCCTCATCCTCTCCCGGCTACAGAGAGCTGGCCAGGCCGGTCCCTGGCTGACAAACATCTGGATGGGAGGAGCGGGAGGGGACGAGGGGAGGAGGAGGAGGATGAGGAGGGGGCCGCAGGAATGAACGGTTAGATTCCGTTAGTAGGAAGGCTCCCGGTGTGGATGGTGATGATAATGATGGTGGTGATGAGATAACGGGATAACGAGGGAAAACAGGAGGAGGAGGAGGAGGGGGAAAGAGGCTTGCGCTTTTTTCGCCTTAATTTTAATAATTACTTACCCTCTGACAGCTCCAGCTCCAGCTCCGCCAGCCGGGCTCGGATCTCCAGCGGTATCGGCGACGCCTCACGGTCCGCCATTCGTCTCGTGCCGTAGAAAACACCTCCCCGGTTAAACCGCTGCCGCCTCCTCCGCCGCTGCTGTTTCTACTCCTGCCTCCTCCTTCGCTTGGAAAGGGAGAGCTGCTCCTCGGCGGCCCCTCCTCGGTGGAGGCGCGGAAAGACTGCGAGGCGTCGAGGGAGAACAAAGAGGATAAATCTCGGTCTCGTTTTAACGGAGGCCCGCCATGGCGCCAGGTTCCTCGAATCGGTAAAGACCCCGGTTGCTCGGTCGGCTCTCTCCGCTGCCGTTGCGGTAGTTGTAGCGGTGGTAGTGGTGATGATGATGAGGCTCGCGCAGCCCCAGAGTCAGCGCCGTTTGCAGCTTCTTGCCGCTGGTGTCACGTGACTATACGGAGGAAGGAGGGGGGAGGAGGGGAAGAAGGCGATGCCTGCCATCACCGGCAGGGGGCGCAGCGAGCAACCACACCTACAGGACAGAGTGACAGTATAGTTTACATACATTCTTTATTTATTAAACTACAAGTTATGATTTCTTTTATTAAAAATGTTATTTTCGTATTTTATTTTTCCCCCAAACCTTTTTCTGTGACAAAAATAACAAAAGTAAAAGTGGAAGCTGAGGGTTCAATATCACTTTTGCTTTCATCTAGTGGATCTTTTTATTCACTTTGTTACACATAGAAACATTTAGTTTCTATCTGTTGGGTAGCAAAGTTTGGATTGGGTGTTTAACATAAGAAGATCTGGTGTTAAGGATAGTTTGGTTGTTTGAAATCTTGCCAAAAGGTCACGCTCCCTGGACATTTTCTGATGCTTTCAGGCAACTTGTGGCTTTCATCAGCCTTTTTTTATTCATTACTTATTTTCTCAGAGCACAATCTTTTTCATATCTGAATAGAATGACCATACAGACCTGCATTAGGAATCTGATATGGTCTACTAATAACAAGTGTCACAAATCTTGTTTCCAGCCTGGTTTACCATCTTTATTTTCCCCACAGTTAAACAGTTAAACCAGATAGAAATCATAACCTGCCTTTGCAGAACTGGTTAACTTTTCTGACAACACTATAAGCTTTTATATATTTTAAAAACATTGGATTTATCTTGATTTCTAAAGCCAAATGCTGTCTGCAGTTGTATTTAATTAAGCAACATGTGCCCGTCTTCTCCATGGCTCTAGCCATTGCCTTTTAATGTGGTCATTCTTTATTCATCATCTGCATGCGGAAACCAAACCTCAACAGATTAATGTGATTAATATTAAAGGTCAAGCAGCCTTTAATTAAGTCCAGTATGATTGAACAAGCCTAATGTGGCAGTGACACATAAGTGAGCATCAATTTGTGCTCCCAATACAGTGTATTTAATTAGTATTATTCATCACATTCATTAGGCCTATAGCCTTCCAGGAATCAAATCATCCTCATTGTAAACAAGTGCTGGGGCCGCATAATGGAGTAATGGCTGTTATGATGGGACTCTTCTGCCACCTGCTGGTTACAAGAAAGAACTACAGCTGAGGGAGTTCAGTGCTGTTGTACTGTACGATGGTGCAGCGGAAATTCAAAGCAGAGTGTCAGACAGAATATAGATGCAGTGGAGAAAAGCTTTGATTAGCTCTGCCTGAACATATAAGAACACATGACAGACAAGTAACTTAAACTTCAAAGGCACTTCTTTAATATTTGTTCAATATTATGTACATCTGTACAGACAAAGTAACATGTGCCACAACCATACCAGCTCTTTCTCCTTAACATTTACAATTTTATGTTTTAAACAAAAGAGCATTGGAGTAAATACAATCTAATTCAAGTTCTGAAATACAGTTCAAGTTCTTTGTGCTGAAACAGTGTGTCTGACAATTATGAACCTGCTACAACTGGCCAAATCACATTTTCCTTTATGGGACCTCTCTCTCTACACAGATGAAACTAAACCTCTAACACACAGAAGCACTCCTGGATAGCATAAATAAAAATATGACATAAATTAAATTCTAAAATGAAATAAAAAAATCATGCAAAGATAAAGTATTAATACTCTTTTCAAGTGGAAGTAATCACCGTTACCAACCAGCTCCTGAAATGGAAACAGACGGGGTGAGGAGCACTGATATTTGTACTGAAGCATCAGGTGTGCCCACAGCCGCCCTGTAGACTAAAGAATAACACAGGTGTACGGGAAAATCATGGCTGAACATCCTGTGAAGGGAAGGAACATCAAACACACACAAACAGCAGAGAAGAAGCGCCAGTGCAAAACAAGACTACATCTAAACGGAACCTGGCTCTAAATAAACTGACCTGAACTACAAACCAAGAAATAAAGCTGAAATAAAGTAGCAGATCAACATTTACAGTTTCTTTACAGCTGCCTTTATAAGTACTGAAAAGAGTGGTTCGAGAGCCCAGACCCTCACCAGCCCGTCCTGCCCTGAGCCAGTTAATGCCAGCAGTGCTCATGAAGGGTTAAACTAAATGTAGTTGATTTAAAGGGTATGTTTGGTGCTTAGTGTAATAACCCATAACACTCTTCCTACACTGTGTTATATCACGTCTCTGATCATTTCTTATACTAAAAGGCAGCTGCTTTGTGTGATTAGGACAGTACAATAATACATTGTCAGCTTATTTGACGCCCGTTGGACAAAAACAGTGTCTTGCTCCAACCAGTCCAATCACAGAGGACACGGAGCTGGAACGGGCTCTTGGCCCGGGTAGGTCAGGATCTGCTCCGCCTCTGTGGAGGCGAGATCAGCGGGCGGTGCCGGCTCATTGGTTGAAGCTCTCTGGCAGATCTCTGCGTAGCTCGGCTTCTTGGAGTCCTGTCCAATCAGAGCAGAGGGTGGGGTCAGAGTCTCTCACACCGTTCCTCTCCTGCAGGTTAATGACTCTCACTGGGAATCTACACCGACACTGCAGTGTCAAATGAACGTGCGCGACACGTAAGCGTCACGGCAGCATCTATTTTGCAATTTGCACCGGCTGCGCCTTCAGCAAAGACGAGTCTCAAAGTTAGCCAATGGTAGCTGCCATTCCTGGCCATAAATAGGGGGGGGCAGTGACGCCAAAAAGTGTGCAGTCTGCCGGAAACAGTAGAAGAAGACAACTTTGCTACCGACTTGTAAACTTAATTCTTAATGTGCATAAATTCTGTATTTCTGTAGGATGTAGAAGTGAAATGAGAATGAATGAATAGGACTGGTTTACCCAGATGTTGAGGACATGTTCATATTCACTGCTCTTTCAAATTAATCTTGCCTGCTCATCGAGCCGATCAATCGCTTCAAAAGGAAACTGAAATCGAAGTTGGCCAAAATGAAGACATCACATCGTTTAACATGGGTTCCTTGGTTGTGAGCATGTGTTTACATACTAGTCAGCAGCTTTCTGCTTCACTGACGCGCGGCAGCAGGGAAAATAGACCTGACGTGTAAAACGAACGAGCAGCAGAAAACTACTCGTGTATTATGCCCGCCTCCCGCGCACCATACACCGCTGCTGGAGGTTGCAGCATTGAGTAACATTGGAGCGGTTCTGTCCCGGCACACGCGTGTCAAAAATACGCTTCACACACGTTGCCTGTGTAGATTCGGCGTTACAGAGCACTCGTCAAGCTGGTCTGAGATTAACTTGTCCTTACATTGTCAGGCTTTGAAGCGTCTGTTAGTACATCGAGAAGTGTCATCATCATTATGCTGATTGATGCCATTCCTCATAATGAAACTCAGGATCATTTTCAGAGGCATTGCTAATCATAGTAAAGTTTATAAATCCCATCAGCGACCTGCATGTTTTGGAGGAACTGAGAGCCGAGGGCAGAGATGGACATAAAACAGAAAGCTCTAATAGAGAGCCCAAACTCTGTCCCTCAGTTCAGTTTAAATTAAATTTAAATACAGGCCATATTACTGAACCAAAGTATTCCTCTTCAAATGAAATAGTTCTCATATAAAACAGAAGAAACAATTGAACACCACAACGGATCGAGTCTTACTGTGACTGCTTCCTGTGTGAGCCGGGCTGGTTTGGCCTCGCTGCTCGTCTCTGCACGCTCCTTCACGTTCCTACAGAGAGCAGCAGAACAATCTCACCACACACAGCTCTGAGCACAGCTGGCACCATGACAACTGGCAAACAGATCAAAGTCCACGTTTGAAGCATCCCCAGAGCGAGGCAAGCAGCAGAATAATAAATAAAATAACTAGATATGCAGCCGGAGCACCAGCTTCTCCTATAATGTTGTGTTTAACAGCACAGAGTGAGCAGAGCAGCTAATGCAGAGTCTAACACGAAGGTAAATCATCCTCCAGCTGCTGTCTGAGGGATACTCACTGCTGTGAGACGGTCTGAGGCTCTGGTGACTCTGCAGGCACTGAGGCACACGGGCTGCTGCTTTTGGCCGGACTCTGATGAACAAAAGGTGCACGTGTGTTGTTCAGGCTTTACAGTCTGGGCTTCATGTATGAGAAGGGACTATGCTATCTTGTTGAGCATCATACTGAGATAAACAGTGTGTGTGTGTGCGTGTGTGCGTGTGTCAGACAGACAGAGAGGGGCTTGGTTACCTTGACGCTGTCGTTAGCTGCAGGGGAAGTGTTTGCCGGAGGAAGAGGAGGGAAGCTGGTCAGCCCGAGCTCAAGAGGAGGAGACGGTTGACGAGGAGGAGACTGATTTGATGCGTTCCACACAAACACACACAGTCAATGCACAGTCTGCACAAAGTGAACCTTACAAACACTGATAATACTGGCAGGCTTCTTACGCGGCCGTTTCCTGCAGACTTGTCCCATGGCCTGGCGCTCTCTCTCCTCCTCTGGCTGAAGTTTCCTCTCCTTCAGAGCACACACAGCAGAGCAGAGATGCTTCATAATGCTGCTGTAAAGTCTCACTCAGCCTGCTGTGTTTCACTGTGTAGTTACACAGGGCTGTGTGTACACCTTTTAGACAGTGTATGGGTGCTGCTCCTCTTGAGCTTAACAGCACACAGACTCCACTAAAGAACCCACGGCTGTAACTACGGCAACGTCATGGAGATTAAGTGTAATTCAAGCATAAACTCCCAAATCCACCAGCTGCTCCTTTTATTGTCTTGATCGTTTTATTGCCTTGCAGTTCTACGTGTTGGCTGGACTCTTCTGTCGCTCACTTTCTATTTGTGTGCTTACATCTCCATGCACGCAGATACGGTTAATTCCACATTTGGCAGGAGACACATGGACTCAGATCTGTAGGTGCTCCCACTCCTAACCTGGCTGTCTGGTTGTAACATACTCTGGTGCATGTCCCTGTTTGGTTTGGTACGCATGGGTCAGTGTGAAAGCTTGTCTCCTTACCTGCCCTGATCAGAAGCGGGTGAGGCGACTTGCTTGTTGGGCTCCGTCCTTCCACCTCTGTTCTGATGGCGCACGTTGCCCCGCGACCGCCCTCGACTCCGCTTCGTTGGAGAGAAGGAGCGCTCCATTGGTGCTTGTTCCGACGCTTGGGAGGAACCATTCTGATTGGACGCCTGCCAACGCTCTCCAGAGTTTGACCACCTTGAGCCTCTCCTAAAGAAAATGACCGCAATAGTGAAAACCAGCGTGATGATAAAAATACTAAAAGTGGAATCAGTGGCGTTTCCCGACTAGGAGCTTAAAAAACATGCAGAGATTCAACTTACTCATGTCATCTGATTTTTGGGAGCAGCCCAAGTGTTTAAAAACTTTCTTTCTTTCTTATAATAATTATTGATTATTGTTATTACAACACAGAATAAAGACACGTTTACCTCTGCCTGTGCGGGTTGTGCGGTTTAAAGATGGAAGCTGCTGGTACTCCATTCATGAAGTCATTAATCAAAGCTGCAGGCTGCTGACAAAAACAACAACAGCTAAATCACAACGCTCATGACCGATTAGCCAGAACAGGGCGAGGAGGGTCCACAGAGATTCTGTCCACACATCCGGTGAAACAAAACCAGCAACAGTAACATGTCATCTTACAAAAAGAGGGATTGGCTGATTTTGTCAGATAAATAAATCATGTTCCTGTCATTATTATCATCCTGGCAGAACTTCCTGTCGTAGAATTTCAACATAAAAGGCTCACCTCACCACAGTCCGGGTAACCTGTTGCAGCTGAAGCCCACACCTCATTGGTGAAGTCATACAGCGGTTGTCCTTGCAGGTGGGCGGGGCAGGGCTGCTGGAAGCTGCTGGGAGGGAAGTAGGAGCTGTATTGGTTGCCGCTCTGGTCCAGCTGAGGGGGCCTGAAGCCGTTTTTTGGAGCGTATGAAGTGACGGCCATCGTTTTGGCTTTGATCCTCGCCATGATGGGCTTTCCTTTGAACACTCGAACCTCCTCTCTGAGGTACTTGTAGGCCTGAAGACGAGTAGAGAGGCAGTGACGTGAACACTTTGCCACTTGTTTACAATGTCGTCTATTCTGGTGAAAATGTAAAAAGCCTTTTTCAGGGATTAGAAACAAAAGGAGACAACGTGTTTGTCTGTATTTTACCTCTTGTGCATCAGACTCCGATGTGAAAGTGATGAACCAGTTATCGTTGCTCACAAACTCACAGCTCAGGAACTTGGGCAGGTTCCCCCCGTCAAAGAGAGCCTCCACCTCCTGCACAACAACAGTTACATTAAAGAACACTTGAATCATCAAATACACTTTGTATTAAAGAACCCTGAAACGCAATGACGCAGTGACACTCTGATGCTTATCCAGTACAGCGAACAAAGGTTTCTGCATGACGTAAAGAAACTGAATCTGTATTGATTTGTCAAACAGAATAAAGATTACGAGGACTCGAGCCTTGTGTCTGTGTAGTCGACTGTTCTTGCCTCTTGAGGTGTGCTTTTGGGGATCTCTCGCAGGATGACGACACACCGACTCTGACTGGGCCGGACCTTCTGTCCACACGGAGCCACCTGGACCAGCGGCAGCGCTGTCGGCCAATGAGAGAGGAGAATGACTCAGGACAACAACAGATCAGAGGTCCACACATTTTCACCCTGAATAGAAATAATGTCAGTGAGACAATCGGGAGCAGACATGAACACTGACTTTTCAAAATGTCGGAGATGAGGTCCAGGTCCGTGCTGAGAGTCTTGATCTTGTCCAGGCTGGCCAGAGTTGCTATGGAAACATACTGGTCGCTGTCCATCTGAGAATTGAGGTACAGGTCGTTGCCGAGGTGTTCCCTGTGGAGGACAGAGGAGCAGAACAATCACCTCAGGCAATCAGTATTCAATGAGCAGAGTTTGTAAAGGTGTGTGGTGAGCTGTTACCTGGTCAGGCAGGACTCCAGGACTGTCCTCAGCTCTTGTCTGACTTCATCTGAAATGAAAAGAAGGTCATTTCCACATCAGACGACATTTTGCAGAAAAACAAGACTGGACTGGACTGGGCCGATACCTGTGACAGGTGGTCCACTGAGCTCTCCATTAACTGGAGGAGCTTCTGCAGTCAGCGTCTGGTACTGCAGTGTGCTGGGATCTGCCTCAGCCGCAGCCTCAGCCAGGCCCACGCTCTCCAGCTGGAACTCTGGCATGTATCCTGAAAACAGCCCCCACATCATCGAGCCACACACCGCAGAGGAACAATAAATCATTCAGTTATTAAAGCTGCTTTGTCAAAGAATAAATGACTAACATTGAACCCAGTATGTTCATTTCTGCTCTGTGTGCAGTTCGATGGTAACTACAGCCCACCTTCCTGATTGGTCAGATCGTTGGGGAGTTGCAGCCATGGCTGCTCGGCCTGCAGGTAGGCGGGGCCAGAGAGGTCCAGGTTAAAGTTGGGATTGGTCCATACCTCAGCGTTGGGGTTAAGGCTGGGGGCCGCAACAGGTGCCTGAAATATGAAAACACAACCAAAAAGATAAATTGGATGTATCTGTAAGAATTTTTATTTTGACATCAACATCAAAGATCTGATAGCAGACCACAACTTGTGTTGGAAGTCAAAAAGAGAGAGACACTCCTTTACTTTAAAGACCCTCTGAGTCTCAGTAAACCTGCATGTGTTACATCAGGTTCTTACAGTTCTTTCATTTCTTCTTGTGTTCATATTAAACTGTGACTGTATCAAGGATGTCTGAGTGAAAAACACTTGTTATGTAACATCTCTGTGAAAAGAGCTCTGCTTCTACTGCATAGGTGGACTCTTCATGCTGACCTGCTCGCTGTGCCTCGTCTGTGTGTGAATGCATCAACAGAAAACAAACCTCGACCAACTTGTGTCTGTTCCTGAATCACACATACATCTTTCATACTGAGGACTGAGACATTGAACCAAACTGTCTCCCGTGCCGAATGAACACTTACAGACTGAGTGCAGTCTGTGTGCCAGTCCCACACACAGGGTCCCTGAGGCATCACGGTGCTGTAGGGGTACGCTCCCAGCAGGGCCATAGAGGGCTGGAGCTCTGACACCGAGGCCGGGATCTGCTCCGACTCTGTGACCGTCTTGCTCTCACACTGGCCGTGTTCGCCTTGAGACGCGCCTTGAGCCCAGCCCCCGCAGCTCTCCTCCAGACCCAGCTTGATCCAGGGGTGAGGGTAGAGGCGGCAGATGGAGGCGTCCGCTTCCTCTCCAAGCAGCTCGGACACCATCTCCCTCATCCCTCCTTCTCTCTCGCCCTCCTCAGCGGTTGTCGGGTGATCCTGATGCATGAAGTGGATCTCGTATGATGGAGTTGAGGCGTAGGCATCAATCTGACCTGGGTCAACATTTATCATGGTGTGGTCCTCCTGGCAGCACAGAACTACGCCTTTGTCGTACACACAGTCATTGGGAATCATGTTTGCGTCACAGAAGTTGGTCTCTGACTGGTCCTGGGCGCTTTGAGGTGACGTCTCAGTGGATGAAATGTAAGGAGGAGCATCACTGTCAGGTGCAGGATGCTCCTCCTCTGTCACCTTCGCCTCATTAATCTCCTCTGAGTGAATTCTATCTGATGAATCTCCAGGTTGAGGTAAACAGTCAGCAGTGTCATGCTGTGGGCTGATATCTACTTCAGGGTCCGTAAACTGAGAGGAAACACTGGGTGCTAATATTACTGGGTGTTCAGCGGCAGTCTGAGGAGTGTGGCGCTGCTGTTCTACTGTTTCTGCAGAGTCATGCTTCCCTGGTATAGAGGGGGACGGGTCAATGTCAGTCCCCTGTGCAGCTGGTGTGTCTTCATCATCACTCACATGCATAAACTCTTCCTCTGGTGGATTAACCTGCAGTTGGACTTGAGTGCATTCAATCTCTTCAATCTCAGGGTCATTAGCTTCAGTCTCTGGACAAACACTTTGCTCACCTTCCTCAGAGGATGTGCTCTGAGATGAGGAAGAGGGAGGTGGGGTGGAGGAAGTAGTAACAGGAAGTTTACTTTCAGCAGGAGGAGGCTGCGTGAGACTTGAATCGTCAATTCTGCTCTCGGGGCTCTCGGGGTCCAGAAGAGGGATGTTTGTATTTACAAGAGTGCAGTCGTCACAGAGCTCTGACAGCAGGCCGCATTTTTCATCAGTTGTCTCGAGGTGAGAGCTGTTTTCAGCCGTTTCAGGTGAAACAACTATGACATCACCTGTCCCAACATGCCTGCTGTCCTGACAGATCTCCGGCTTTGGTTCTTCGACCGTCTGTCTGTCATCTCCGCTCGTGAGGACGCCCTGAAATGGATCATCTGAGCCGTGCTTCAGTGGCGGCACAGAATCTTCTGCTTTCATATGATGTTTGTCACAGTCATCAAACCTGACAGATTCAGTGAACACAGGTTCATCATCTTGACTAGGAGGCGTAACACTCAGTTCAAATGAGGGATCGTTTGAATTAACATCTAACTTGTCGGACGTGAGGGAGTGACAGGGATGACATGTGGCTTTCACATCTGAGAGAGGCGTCACATTTGTGTGGCAGGAGAAGGCAGTCAGCTCAATGGGCAGTGATGACACAGCAGAGATGGTGGAAAGTGAGGACACCTCTGTAAGAGTCGTATCTGTTGTGCAGCTGTGACCGACATCACTCTCCTCAGTGTGGCAGATGCTGACAGGGATGGCCTCGCTCTGCAGGGAGGATTTATCCCCCTCAATCTGCCCTCCAGACGGAGGTAAAGCATCCTCCTCTTTGTGCAGCGGCGTGAGGTCAAGCTGTGAAGGACTGGAGCTCTGACTGCAAGGATCCGGCTCGGGAGTTTCAGTTGCTAATTGTGAACTTTGGATGTGCTGCTCTGTTGACAGCTGAGACTCCTGCAGAGGACTGGAACCAGAATCCACACTGTCCTCCAACTCATCCACTGTGGCCCTGAAGACTCCCTCTGCTGCTCTGTGGTCCACCACACACACACTCTCTTCTGTAACTACTTTCTCCTGCGATCCCTCCACACACACACTTTCATCTGTGTGTGATGTCATCAACATGTAATCCTGTGTGTCTTCAGCAGCTGTCTGGCAGGTCGAGCCTTCGTGCTGGGGGCCGTGTGCTGTGGACTCCTGAGGCTCCTCGCTGTGTATTTGATTGGTGGAGGGGGGCAGCGGGTCACACAGAGGGTCTACCAGCTGTGGAGAGGCAACAGGATGAGGTGAGGCCGTCGGCTCTGCTGGGAGTGAACTCTCTGAGTGTGTCTGTGGCAGGGCGGTGGATGATTGTTCTGCAGAACATGAATTTGCTGTAGTTGCTTCCTCATCATGTGACTGGCGGGTTTCCTCGGTGTGTGATTGGCTGCAGAGCGGAGACTCTGCTATGCAGGGCAGAGCAGCTGTTTCTACTTCAGCTGTGTGTGGTGAGCGTGTTGCTCCAGCTGTTTGGGTTTGGATGTGGACGTGCTCATGGTCAAGGTCATCAGTGTCGATAGAACAAATGCTGTAGAAGCTGCGGGTCCTTGTTTCGAAACCTTGACCCAGGGTTGTTGCAACGACACACACTTCCTCGTGTTCCTCCTCCTCAGCTTTATGGGAATCCTGCTGTGTCGCCTGACACTGGCTGACCAGCGGCGGAGGCGGATAATCACTTGACACCTGTGACACCTGCTTTTCTGCTACATCGCCCTGGCAGTCAGGTAACCTTGCGGGAGCGGACCAATAGCTTGCTGGTTTCTTCTTCTTCTGCTCGTCTGGGAGCTGATTGAACCACAAAGCTCTGAGTGTGGCGTTTTCCAGAATCTTCTGTTTGACTGGACTCTGAGTGGGCATCTCCATATACGGAGCCGGTCCACAGCTGGGCCTGGCGGAGTGTGTCCCGCCTGTCTCTGCCTCCGTGTTTGTATGTGTGTTTGTGCTGCTTGTGATAATAATAGCCGCCCTCTCCTCGTGAGTGCTCGCTGCTTTAGGAGCCCTCTCGCTCCGCGTGCTGCTGTCCCTGCTGACCGCCGCTGTCTCTGTACAAAGTTTGTTGTCTGGTTCTGGAGGTCCTTCCTCATCCGTCGCTCCGTCCATCACACTTGTCTCCTCTTCGTCTAAGCACACTTGCTGAGCCACAGCGGCAGCGTGTTGCCTGACCTGCTCTGTCACCTCATTCAGCCCGTCGTGGATCGGGGGCTGTAACAGACCGCTCCTCTCGTTCTGCAGGCCGGGGTTGAGCTCCTTACTAAAGCAGCACCCCATCTTCTCCGGCCTAGAGTGGGAATAAAACACAAGACTGCTATGGCCAAACACACTGTGAGTCCACACAACACGAGACAAAAATCATGAGCAGCTCCTCACGATGGCTCAGCCACATGCAGAAAGAGAAAAGACCCTCTGCTCCCCCCTGCTTCACCCCCTCCCCTTCACTCCCCTTTTTCCCTCCCCTGCCCAGAATAGCAAATGTGAAGGAGCTCACATGTCCCTGCCACTCAACAGAGGGCTGCACACCACTTTATGTGTGTGTGTGTGTGTGTGTGTGTGTGTGTGTGTGTGTGTGTATGTGTGTATGTGTGTATGTATGTATATGAATGTATGCGGGAGCCCTAGTTAGGCTACAGTTTGAGAGGGGTCAGCACATGGCCCAGCGGCCACCAATCACAGAGCAGTAATGCAGCTATGTCGACTCCTCCTCCTCCCTTCCTCAAACTCCCCCTCCTTCCTTCCTCCCATCCCTCCATTCACTCGTCTCTCCCTCCCACTGATACCTCTCCCTTTGACTTACATCAGTGTTACCCTCACTGCTTTAGCTGCCCCCTCCCAAACCTCCCCCAGGCACGCCCGAGTGGGTGTGCACTATGGAACCATCAATCAGATTACTCTTTAGTTTTGAACAAGCTAAGTGCTGCCTATAGAATACTGCGATTTAAACAAAGATTAATTCATTACTTTTTACTATTGTTACTTCTCTTTACTGTAAACATCTTTTATAAGGTTAGCTTGTCCTTCTGAGTCGAGGCTCTCCTGACATCTGACAGTGAAGCTGATTCCAAAGAATGATTGTTCAGTAAAAAGACCAGATTGCAGAGTAGTTATGTTACTTTAGATATATAAATGCTGTAGCAGTGTCTGTGTAGCGAGGGTTTAAATTACCTGGTAGTAGTAGTAGTAGTATCCAGGACCCAACGCTCCGAGCGTTAACTGCACCTGTAGATCAGCTGGACACAGTTGATTCTGGTGTGACGTCATGTGACTAGGGCTGATGGGTAACTCAACGGGACGAGTGCTGCTGCTGTCGATGGTCACCTCGGAGACTGACAGGGGGAGCGGAGAGGAGAAGGAAGTGAGTCACAACAGCAGCTGGCATGAAGGAAACACTGCAACAACAAGATTACTCACTATGGACGACAGCTGATAGACAAAGATGAAATCTGATGAAATTAGAGTATTGTTGGAGTATTGGTTTCATTTAGCTATCTTTCAAAGGCTGACTTTAACCTTTATGAGAAGCTGTTCATTAAATCACATTACGTTTAACCACCAGACTGATGAAGGTTCACTTAGCTGTTGGGTACCGTTTGGATTTTTAACGATAACAATTCTTTGAAGGGCAGGGTCAAAAAGGTCACATGCTTATTTAACAGAAAAATAACACGAAATAAGTTTGGCACAGGTGTCGCACGGTGCCAACCCGTCATTTTTGAGCACTTCATGATGGCACAATCGCTTTGTGCAGCTGCATCGTCCAACTAGGTGCAGCCGAGTAGACACATAGCCAGGTCCTAGAAATGTGTTCAGGAATTGATAAGCAGAATGGAAATACAAATTTCTTAACGATTCCTTCAGAATCTGAATTTTGGAACCAGTTTTATTTTAGAACCGGTTCTCGATGCCCACCTCTAGTTAGCTGAGGAGCATCAAATGGAAATGTGTGTTTCTCACTCATTTCAACTCGGTCCCATCATAACTGACACCAACTGTTATTGTAATACAAGTGAATTGTGTGTTTTTGAATACTTAATCAGAAGCTGCACGAACATTGTAAATAACCAAACAGATGTTATTTTCTATAAAGAGTTTGTAAAAAAAAAATATATATATATATATATATATATATATATATATATATAAAAATGTATGGAGAACAAAACACTGTCAAGAGGTACAACTGCACTGACTACTGCATGAGACTCCGGTAAATAACATTATATGAAATCACCAGCCGTTGGTAAAATAAATTGGAAGCTTATAGTGCTACAACAAATGGTCAGTTAGCTTCCTCAAAATTTAAGGATAGTTTTGCGAAGATTGTAAACCTACAAAAGTACACTCACCTGTCATAAAACAACAATTGATAAAGGATTTTAATAATCTTAACTTAGGCCGAAAATGTTTTAAATATCAATCATACACTGGGTGTCTGAATAATTATGTTTTTTTTATGTTTTAAAAAAGTTATTATCCAAAGGGGGGGGACATCCCAAAATCAGACGAACTTTTGAATTGTTCTGTATTTGGTCTGTCAAATGACACAAACTGACATGAACGTTAACGGCGACATTTTCTGATTAACGAATCAATCTTTGTCTGTCAACTGACACAAACTGACATGAACGTTAACGGCAACATTTTCTGATTAACGAATCAATCTTTGTCTGTCAACTGACACAAACTGACATGAACGTTAACGGCGACATTTTCTGATTAACGAATCAATCTTTGCGATCTATAAATTAGCTAAATACTTATTGAGGTTAACTTCCTAGCAAACATTTAACTTAAATCCTTTTTTGTAAACAGTTAGCAGTAAAACTTGGTCTAGCTAAAATTAAGCTGACGTTAGGTCTGGCTTGTTTTAAGCTAACTTACCTACCAGGAGCCCAGAGTTTTAATTCGGTTTTGAATGCAGTCTTCTCGGCTAACAGCCTAAATTATCCTTTTTTTGTCAGCGTTAGTTGGTATGAAAAAGCTTAAAAACAGACCTCTGCAAATGTTAATCAAGTTAACTGCGCTGTTCACTGCTTATCTTCCGGGAGGTAAACGTTACTACAGGCGAAGAGCAGCAGCTAACACAACCGACCCTTTAATTAGCCTCCGACCGTTAGCCAACAGTTGGTTAACGTCCATGAATCGAACCATAACACCAACGTTGAGAGAGGCTAACGGTTACTGCTAGCTAAAGTTAATAAAATGCTAATAAATCTTGACTTTGTGTTGTTTAAATCGGCTCTGTCAGAGTTGTTTTAATAGATTAAGATTCCAGTAACCTACCTGTCACCTGTCCTCCTCCTGCTGCGTTCAAGTCAGGTTTAATTTCTGTGTTTTTCTTGCGGTGTGTTTGCGGTGTGTAGTCCTCCGCTTGCTTCCGTAAAACTGCCCGTAAACGTTAATTTTGCAGGTCAAATGAAAAACTGCAGTTGCTAAGGAAACTGTAGGTTTCAGTTAAATATATTTAATTGTTTTTTTTAACAGTAAAACAGCAGCCCACAACCACATCTCCCACTGCGCACATGAAAGGGGGAAAAAAGCTAATTTTAAAAATAGATATATTTTTAGGATTTCATATTTAATCTATTAAATAAGCTGGATAATTGTACAATAATTCAACTCTGCAATACGTTGACATTAAATACTGCCTTATACTGTTAATTTGTAAATAACTCTTATTTGTATATAGAACTCTTTTGCATCGTAACTCTTATTTTGTATTTAACTTAATTCTGGCAATTATATGTAGTTCTGACACTCATGTTTAAATCACCATAGATCACCTTCTCAGCATTTGATCTTTATCTTATCTTATCTTATCTTATTTTATTGTATATATAATGCACATATTTGAAATTTTTCTTACTTCTTACTACTTGTATCAGAGCAACTGTAACGCCGAATGTCCCCCCAGGGATAAATGAAGTATTTCTGATTTTATCTTCTTCACTGCCTATAAATTTATGTTATTTCAAAGTCATGAGACCAAAAATAAAATAAATCAGCTTGTTAAATACCCTCTAACTGTAAGAAAAGTGTTCTTAATTAAATAGATATATAAAATATACAAATTTAAGCATTTAAATAAAGTGCACCCGGATTGTTAGAAATACCGAGGTCCTTAAACGCATCCCACATAAGTGCCTTAAATATATTTGAAAAGAAACTTACAAACTACCTGTTTTTTTTCACCTTTTATTAATGCAATCAAATGTTCAGTTTCTGTAAATCTAAATAAATCAATAAATCTAAACCTTTTTTTTTCTTCTTTTTTTCACCAACAATTTTTTAAAATACAAATAAGTCAAAAAAATATTTTAAAAACCTTTGAAAAGAGATCATTTGTTTATTTAATCGTATCATCACTGCAGGCTGATGAGTTCACTCTTACATCCTTTTAAACAAAATAAAATGTAATGAGAAAATAAATAAAAGTACAAGTTCAGTCGTTTGCTCCACTCACGTCCTTCATCAAAAGGGGAAAAGCGTGTTTCATAAAATAATCTATTTTAGTCTCTCCCTGGAGCTTGGGGAAAAGATTATTATGGTGCAAAAAAAGAAGAGTTAATGTACAGATTATTAAAAGAAAAACAAGTAAAGATAACAAGTACTGTCTCTGATTCAATCCAGCAAATGAGAAAAATGTCTGGTTGATGTTGTGCACAGCTAAGAGATCCTTCTCTGAGGAACTGGAGTGCTTTTATCTCTCCTGTAGAGAAGAAGATTAGTGATGGAGCTGAAGGGGCTCCTGTGACCAAGTCTTGATTCAGAGAAGAGTCAGTGGAGAGGATGAACCCTTCAGCACGCTCTCTGCTGAGCTGGTTCTTCCGTTCTGCATCAGGAGTACAGACTCCAGTAGATGACGTTAAAGAGCAGGTAGGACAGCGGGAAGGCGAGGCGGGAGTACGAGTCGATCATGTAGCTGTTGCTGACCAGCAGGTCCACGTTCTCCCGCACGGACCGCTGCCGGCGGAGGCGAGTCCCCTCCATGGGCCGGATGTCGGGGCTTTGTGCTGGGCTGGTGAGGGGGTCAGAGGTCAGGGTGTTCGCCATGCGGGGGAAAGGAGTCAGTTCAATATCATTGTCATGAAAGCAGCCGTCGAAGGCCATCGCCTGGCTGGCGTTGAAGGTGGACGGGATCTGAAATGATAGAAAAATTCTTATTGTACATCTGTCGACCCCTGCTGCTTTTTCCCGTCAGTGTGTTTGTATAAATGTCTTTTAATATTTATTAAAGTATTAAAAATGATGCTCTATTAATAAAGAATTATTATTATTATTAAAACCATTCTGTGTAAAAACTCCACAAAATAAAATAAGAGTTTAAAGTCCCTGCAGAGACTGACAGGAGGCCCTTTGTGTCTGATCTGGTGTAATGTCCCTGTGTGGCCACTAGAGGGAGACGTTAAGTAAATATATGTATGATTCCCATGGTTCCCTCCCTGTGTTGTATAAACTCTGTGTGTCGCCTGTGCAGACCTTCCCCCTCTTCATCTTCCTCATCTCCTCCAGAGTGGTGCAGTAGTTCACAGCCGCGTACTCGATCACAGACAGGAAGACGAACAGGAAGCTGGTCCACAGGTAGATGTCCACCGCTTTCACATACGACACCTGAGCGACAAGCACACACACATTCACACATGAACACTAAATAAATATAACTAATGATTTAATAGAAATGAAAAAGAAACATGTGTGCAGGATTTTAGGGGTTTGGACTGACTCCAAAGAGCCGAGGTAAGCATGAAGACCCACTGTCCCTGAAGGCCTCACAAACCCAAACAAACACAGCTGATACCTGAGGCATGGAGGAGGACACGCCGGTGATGATGGTGGACATTGTGAGCACTGTGGTTATACCTGCAGGAGGAGAAAGAACAGGTGTTTTACATGACAGCAGGACAGATGTCAGAGATTACATCACCTCTGGCTTTGGTTCAGTTTGAGAGAAAACCTTCAAATTATACAAAAAGTTTTCTGAAGACAAATAAATGTGCAGTCAGGCTTTAACACCTTTTATGCAACTTTTGTGCTGAAAAGACAAAAGCCCTTCGTAGTGATGCAAAGATATGATGAATGATGAAGATATTCAGTGTGTAACTGGACGCTGTCGCAGTCTGCTCTCATCGTCTATTTAGGGCCAGACAGCAGCTTCCCGCAAACTAAGCCAGGCCGTTTTAGGGTTCAGACGTGGGTTTAGTCTCATGTTATTATATGTAAGAGTTACCCAGAGACACGCGAGCGGGCACAGCCCTCCTGTCGATCCAGAAAGAGACCCAGGACAGAACCACCATCAGCATGGTGGGGAAGTACGTCTGCAGCATGAAGAAGAAGATGTGCCTCCGCAGGATGAAGTTGATGAACAGACGATTGTACCAACCTGGAAAAAACAGACGGAGGAAATGATTAACTGTTCAGTGATGTTTGCTGCTAGAACAGGCTGCTCTCTTTCCACAACATGTTTAACCTGTTGGGTGAAAGTGAAATTGTTCAATCAGAGCTGGAATGTTTTTATGGTTTGTAATGTCTGTTAGCGACCTTATTGGCAGAACAACACCTGAGAAAACACTTGTATGCACTTGCAGCCGCGTGTCAAAGGTCAGACCTGTGTCTGAATTTGATCAGGTGATGAGTGAAGAGGCCTGAAGTACGGTGGCCCTTTGAGCTGCACGCACTGCATCTTAGAAAAATGTGCAAATGGAGCAAATATCTTCACAAAGTCGAGAACACGTGTGCAAACACGTGTAGCACAGACAGCAGGAGACGCAGATGTCTCCTTTTGTTGAATGCCTCGTCTCTCCTCATGTCTCTTTTTTTTCTCTTCCTTCATCCACATCCTTTATATCTGTTAAACTGTCTTTGTGCTGAGAATGTGGATCTGACGCAGGTGACGGGAGGTTCTGCCTTCAGGGCTTTCAGCTTGAAAGCTTTGCCATATGTCACGACTCACTCCTGACGGGAGATCATACATGCTTAACCTGCTTTAAAAAGTTCAAGAGGAGGCGTTTAAGGCACACAGTATTCTCCGAGTCAGTGTGTTATCAAAATGATGCTTCGTCTTGATTTATGAGTCAAACTGATGAAGTTGTTTAACCTCTTGTTTCAGGTTCAGCAGGTGGAGAGCATCGACAGCATCTCAGAGGTCAACATGGTGAGGGGTCACTAGCCCCTTTTACACCGCCAGTTCAAGGCGGGATTATTACGCCTCTGTTATGTCTCGTCTTCTATGTTAAACGCACGGAGGCGGGATGGTGGGGCGAAGTCGTTCTGCTCTGAGTCGCCATCAGAGGTAGTAACAGAAACAGCGTCTGTGTAAACAGCGCTGTGTGCGTATTTGTTTGTTCACACCTCACACACGTTTTGCTTTACACCGCGTTGCTTGGTCCGATGTAAAATGGCGCTGTGGTGGAACCTCAAAGCAAAAAGGGCTACTGTTTACCTGCAACTATAGAAACTATCCCTTCAAACACGACTTCAGACTTTAAAGTTGTTATTTGAAGGTAAAGTTGCACAATGTGGCGTAAAAAACGGACATTAAAATGGAGCACCTGAACACAACGTACACAAAGGGTTGTAGACCGCAGTGTCCACATACTTAGGTCGTTTACGTTACATGGTACTATAATGGCTTTACGTTTTGTGTTCCCATCAATCGGAGCCCAGTCGATAATTACCCGGGTCTACTGCAGAGTCATGTGACCCGGGTCTGAATGCTGATTGTGACCTTTCACACTAAGCAAAACAGCCGGGTGTTAGCGGGTCTTTTAACCAGTGGGAAAGCAGCTATAGATTCATAAATAGTGGATCACTTTGTGCATCCTTTAAGAAAACAGGAACCAAAGCCATCCCAGTGTGAATTCAGGTTAATATATCATAAACACACACACACAGACACACACACACACACACACACAGACACACACACACAGACACACACACACACACACACACACACACACACACACACACACACAGACGGACCGGTGCTGCTGTAGAAGGCCAGGCCACTGGAGGCGTGAAAATGTTCGATGAAGAACTGAGACAAGACGATCTCGTCCGTCCTCAGAGAGTCGTTCCCATTCTTCCAGTACAGCATCAGGTCGTTCTCATTATACGCATCTGTGTGGAGAGAGAGAGAGAGAGAGAGAGAGAGAGAGAGAGAGAGAGAGGAAGGAGGTGTTCAGTGTCATGAAAATCATAGGAAAGATGAGATCTGAAGAAAGAGAGATGTTGCATGTGCTGGCAGTTAATCCTGCGATGAAAGAAGCCCCTATTAATAATCATCGATAAGTAAAGTGTGAATGCATCATCAGCGAAATGTCCTTAAAGGATCAAAGTAAAACTACAGCCGCCTCCAACTGATGCACGAATGTTAGAGCAGCGTTTTACTGCTGTAGTCGCTGCAGAGGGAGCTACTTTGATCTACTTTATACAGTTAGCTTGTGAAGTTTAGCGCTGTAGTTTCCAACACAGGGGGTCGTGCCTCTCTAAAGGGCGCATAGATAAATCAGAGGGGTCGTGAGATGAATTATTGAAGAGAAAAGAAGTAAAATTTTGACATTTTAGCCTCTTTTTTTCCGGCGTTTTAGTCTTTAATGGACAGAGACAGCTGATGGTATACAGAAGAGAGAGGGGGGGGGTTAGGAGCAGCAATAAATATCGTGTGATAAAGTAAAGGGGTAAAAGCACCTTGCTTGCACGATGTAAGACTAAAGTAAGTGCGGTATAAACATATTGTGTGTTTGTGTGTCTCACAGCTCTCCAGCTCCAGCGAGCAGTTCTGCGTGTCCAAAGGGAAGCTGCTGAAGTCCATCGAGCAGAGAGCCGTCACCGTGACCCTGAAACACAACATCAGACGTCAAGCAAAGCCAGTCTCAGAGAAGAACCTGTGTCCTTCTTCCGTCTCCACCCGTCGCTGTCCCACACCTGACGCTGTAGAGGATGTTTCCGTCGGGGTAAACCCGCAGCATGATGTTCTCCATGGTGGTGTCGTGGATGAACGAGCGCTTGGAGTGGACGAAGAAGACGTCGGGGACCCAAATCTTCTTCACCAGCCTCGAGTCGAACGTCCGGCTCTGATTGTTTCGGGACGGAAACGACAGCCGCTCGTCTTTCCAGTAGTGACGCAGGTACAGAGTCATGGTGAAGTCCTGCAGGGTGCAAAGACAGAATGATTTGTAGACTTTTATGTTTGATAACTTTTATTATAAAGAGTATAACCCACAAATGTATCTTAATCATTCTTTGTCTTTCTGCTCTTCTTTCCTTAACGTCTCTTTTCTTTCTGGTCGTACATTTTACTTTCATTGTTTACAGTGTTGATTTGTATTCAATAAGGATAAAAAATGAGTAAAAACAGCAGTAAAGAAGTTTGAAAGCACACCATCCTAGTAAAATTATTAAAATTTGTGAGCAAGGTAGAACTAAAGGGGAAGAAAAATCATCGTCTGTGAGATTGTGGGGCTTTTCTTTTGGACGTATTGGAGCTGAAAAGGCTCAAACAATCCGTGTCAGAGATGAAGCAGACATCCCTCTGCTGCAGCCGGAGGCCTGAGGTGGAGAGCAGACTGCATGCAGATTTTCAGAGCTCCACTTAAAGCTGCCGTGACAACACCGTTTGTCTCTCTTGGCTGCAGGAACTCGATAAAACACTTGAAAGTAAGTGGGTGCTTAAGTCGAAAGCAGAGCCATGGAGGACTCACAGACCAGACGGAGAGAACAGACAGGAAGTGATGTCAGAGCAGACTTTAGTTCACACTTTTTTTGTAACAGCATCTTCTAGATTTCATGAACTCCTTGAAAGCATGTGGAAATGAGGAAACCTGTGCTTTTAACCTGCATCCTTTCTAATGTCCAGCAGGGGGCGACTGCTTCTCTCTTGATTCGATCCCTCAGTAACATTTATCTAACGAGTTTATGGTCTCAACTTCTAGTTTCAAGTCTTCTTCAACACAGCATGACGTTCAATTTGTACGTTTGTACGTTCTGGTGTGCGTTTGTGTGGGCGGGGGGGCTCCGCCTTTTCTTTCAAGCAGGGGGGCGGGGCTCCAAGGAAACAGTTTGGGAACCACTGCACTAAAAGACATTCTGATGGTCAGCAACAGCTACAATCAGCCTATGAATTCTATCAGTTACTTTGTATTATGGATGAACATTGCTAACCAATGTAGCGCTAATGACAGTGTTTGCTAACAGCTCACTCGTCTCATGCTCCACCCTCTGGCGCCAAAGAAGATGGCACAACTGAAGTGCCACAAACTAGTGGGTGACTTCACCATGGCTACCTCCACTTCTTAAAGAGGGGGTGTTCTGCTGTGTCACATTTTCACACATATATATAATGTTACAATGTTGATGTTCAGACTAAACGTGGGTGAAGTTTCAGATCTGTAGGTGAAAGTATGTTGGAGTATGCTGTCACTCCTCGGCTCTCCTGTCCAATAAAGGAGAGAGAGAGGGACCTGAGAGGGCCTTCTTCCTACTAGATCAGTTTGTAACGTAACCTGCGTATTTATCACTAACTAGCTGTGTTACTCGGGCTTTATCACAGCTCTGAGATCTCTACGGCTGATGTGGTGTATTCAAGAAAACAGAAAGAGATCCAGTTCTCTTTGCAGAAGCAGAGCCAACAATAAACCCACTGAGAAAACGGGATGGGACACACAAAAACTCTACTTTAAACAGGTTTGTCTGTTGAATTTTCTGCCTTTTAGATGCTGCACAGCGAGGAATGTTTTAATGAGTGCAGACAAGTTTTTCTGTCCGGTTCACCAGAGGACTGAAAATGTCTCCAATCAGGTTTGTTTATCAATCATTAAAGGTTTGACAGGCGGGCCGAACACGACAGGTAGACTCACCATGTTGACCTCTGAGATGCTGTCGATGCTCTCCACCTGCACATCGATGCCCACAGGGATGGCTGAACCTGAAACAAGAGGTTAAACAGCTTCATTAGTTTGACTCCACCTCATAAATCAGGGAGAGGCAGGTGCTCGAGGTGCGATGTGTACATATGAGGCGCCTTCAGGAAGGTGAAAGGATCGTCGTTCCACCTGAAGGCGTTTTCCACAAATCTGTCACCTGCGGAAACTCACACTGATCTTTCTTTCTCTTAACCACAAACGAAAGCAGATAACTGAATGATGTGATTTTGCTCGTCTAACGCGGCTCTGACGTCCTGTGATGTTGCTTCAAAGGCTTCATCGACTTTAATCAGATCTGAATCTTCAGTTACATCATCAAACCTCATTCTGGTCGAGCAGTGGTAACAACATCCGCTCTCCTCACCGCCAGCGCACCACAGCCGTCAACATCTGTCCCCCGCACTCCCCCGCTCCATCTGCCTCATTAGCAGATTAAGCTTGTTTAACCGCTAAACCTTAACAGCCTGATTCGTGCACACAAACAGAGCACAAATAGCTAAAAAGCACAAATCCCCCCCTAAAAAAAAAGCTTAAAATCACAGCTAATCACTCTGTTTGCTGCTCGCCTCGACATCATGACCTGACAAAGTTCATGAAGGAGAACGCCGGGAGGTTTGTCCGCCCTGAAGCCAGCGGTGATGATGTTTGGTGGTCGATCTACTCAGCTAATTTCAGGGTTCATCCACAGCTGCGGCCGGCAGGCGAAGGAGCTCTTTCCTGATTCGACCACGAGCATTAGCAAAGACTCGACTGTTGTCTTAAACTCATAAACATGGGTAACATTTAAAGCACGTTGTTTAGAGTCAATGTTAAAAGTTCAACAACGAGGGGAATGCACGGCTCGAAGGAGCCACCATGACTGTCAACATACAGAGG
Source organism: Semicossyphus pulcher (assembly GCF_022749685.1). Classification (NCBI taxonomy): domain Eukaryota; kingdom Metazoa; phylum Chordata; class Actinopteri; order Labriformes; family Labridae; genus Semicossyphus; species Semicossyphus pulcher. Next base: position 24,419,258 of record NW_027211691.1, read on the forward strand.
CACTAAATCACTTCTGACAACCGTCAACTTTGACCTCACTGGCTCCGTTTGTTTGGGTGATTTGCAGCAAATACGTGTCTAAATTTAAAATGATCTAAATTTGGTTTAATGGGATTTCTTAAAGACTTTAGAATAGTTGTTTCAACTGTATTTAAATGACTATTTTCTGACTAACATTTGAATATATATATAAGTTATCTTTTTATCGTTTTTTAACAAAGAAAGCAAGCAAACTTTCACTTTTTGAAATCCTTAAAGCTGCGGGGAACGAGGGACAAGTTGACAGAACAGACAGAATTAAGAGTACAAACTATAAACATCATATAAAAAAGGAAAAAGCAAAAGAAAGCTGAGCGAGGAACTGATTTGACGCTGCGACAACAACAGCATGTTCACCTTTAGTCTTCAGGCTTCACCTTTGAGCAGCCAGAAGACCTGAGGCCCCTCTCAAAGGTCAGAGCTCAACAATTCCTCTCAATCGAATGACGTCTGAGCAGCCGCAAAATCGATCCTTAACGTGACGGAGCCGACAGAGAGAAGCGGAAACTGAAGAGTTGTTTGATTCACATTTGATTTTGGAGGTGAAGGCGTTGAGATGAAGAAAACTTGCCGAGGCAGGTGAAGAAGAGATTTGTGAGTACACGAGAGGCGACTGTGTGAAGTTCGGCTGCAGCGTGACCTTGTTCTGTCCGATGGATGTATTAGGAGAACCTGACGCTGGAGATGAAGAAAGCTGCTCAGAATCAGAACCAGCTTTCACGGCCACAAACAAGGAATCTGACTCCAGGTTTTCTTTGCTCTCAAAGTTCAGACTCACGTACTAAACAAGGCAACACAGACCCTGTAAAACAATGTAAAACAACTATATACAGACCGATGGGTACAAATGTATTTTACAACACTCTATGCTGCCTGGCTGCAGTATAGCTCATAAGCCCCGCCTCCTCCATGTCAACAGATGGGACATGAGTCGAACTATAAAATCTAAATACATGTCAAATACATTTTTCTCAAACATTATAGTTAGTTCTTATCATGCTGATTTATGTCCAAGCGTTCAATTTATTGACAAGTTTACTTTTAATTCGTTATTTGATGCTGTAATTGACAGCTCTGTCCACAAATGGGGCTCCTGCAGCGTTCTGTTCCCGAGTAGCAGAGTAGAGGAGGAACGGCGAGAGGAGACGTAACTAACACTAACACTACAGTCATTGAACTTTCCATCATCGTGAATATCAGACAGCTTCAGACCGACACAAGAAGCTGTTCTGCTGCAGACTGAGCCCACCTGAGGGCTCCAACACGCCAAGGACACCTGAGGGCTCCAACACGCCAAGGACACCTGAGGGCTCCAACACGGCAAGGACACCTGAGGGCTCCAACACGGCAAGGACACAAGGTAAAGGTGTGTTTTCGAGTAGAGAAGGAGAGGCGGCGTCCATCTTTATATAAAGTCATTGGTTTTAACCAACATGCCCTGAAAGGATTGTAGTCTTGTTCTCAGAGGTCACTGGTTTCGATGGTTCAGGCTTTGGGTGATTATCACACAGACACTGAAAACGCCTTTTGATCTGCACATCACCAAAAGCATGTCTGCATGTTCAGCGTGCTGAACACACACAGTTTCACACACTCTGGTTTGGGTTTGACCTCCGTCTGGACGTGGTTTACCAGGTCACATTCCTCTTCTCGCTCAAAGCGTCAACAAAGAGAAATCTAACTTCGAAGAGTGTTTTGGTGTGAACGTGGATGTAAAGTGTGTTAATTCCTGAATGTTCCGTTAGCAGGCTGGAAGCTCAACAAACACTTTATTTAATGAAGTTTATCTGACAGCCAGGACCATAAAGCTCCTGCTGCAGCCCGGCTTTTGTCTCCGCATGACTCATGAAAACCGCCAGCAGTGCAGACTCAACATTCAGTGTAGCCCCGACAACGACGGCTGTCGGTGGGAAAAAACCTGAATCAGAAGGTCAGTCGCTCTCCCTCTCATTACAGCTTCCCTTTTTCCAATGTCACACCCAGTAAGAGGACGTTTAAGGCATTTTATAGACAGACACATGCACAAAGTGGGTCAGGCTCAACCCCGTAGGTTCATGTGATGCACAAATTCAGCATCAACGCAAAGTTTGGGTATTTTAACTGCTTTAACTCCTGATTTGACAAAACTTAGAAGGTAGCGGTGAGCATCGTTCAGGTCAGGCATTTTCAGTTAACCTGAAAACCTCCACGCAGAAGTACCTTAAACCGGCATTCTTTCTAATGGCCAGCAGGGGGCGCCTCAACCGGTTTCAAAAAGACATCTGATTGTATAGAAGTCTTCAACTGTGTCCCAATTCAGGGGCTGCATCCTTCGAAGGACGTATATGAAGTCTGATTGTGTCACAGCAGCGCGTAGAAGGCTGTCCCAGTTCGAAGACTCCTTCAGATGCAGCCGACAGATGCGTCCTCCTTTCCCCGGGCTATAGGATCTATCGGGTGCATCCTTCATGGCTCAGCATATCCTGAGATTCTTTGAGAGCCAACTCAAACGAGGTGGCGGACTCTTGGCGGTTTCGAATCGATCAAATAACTAGAGATACAAATGTTAACACAAGAAAGGGGCCTTAAAACAAATTATCTTTAGGTTAGTTATGATAGCTACTTAGCCAGCTAACTAACTGTTGCTAGGCCAACAGGAGCAGCGCTTTGTGACGCAAGGGTAAGGGTGGGAACAGACGGTGACGCACACAGAGGAAACTTAGCGGTCCACACTGGTCCTTCGAAGGACGCAGCCCCAGAATTGAGACGCAGCTTTTGTGAAAACCACCCCACTTAAAAATTATTATCTCAGTGTTTTATGGACTCAGTCGTTTGCTTCAAGTCTTCTGCCATACAGCGTGATGTTCATTTAGTAATTATGGTCACAATTACAGTAAAACAGACGATGAAGCAGGTCATGTTTAAGGCGCTACCACAGGGGCCTAAAAAAGCCAAAGACAACCTGGGGAAAGGTTATCTTTTGCTTTTGGTTACATTTTGTTTAAAGCATCTTTTATTTCGGTTGCCAAATTAGCATCCAAGTTAATATCAGAATTAATGTCAATTACGAATAAACCTTGCTAACCAAACTAGCACTAGCGTTACCTGATAAACTAAGAAGTATCCCAATCCACCCTCTGGCCCATATGGTCACTTCCTGGTCCACGGCGACAAAACTGTCCACAAACCAGTGGGTGACGTTACAGTGGCTACATCCTCAGCTACAGTCGCGGCTGCCCACAAACAACCTGAACAGGTCTGTCCATCTCATCCACTCCTGGTACCAACGTGACGGCAGTTTATCTGTTTGAATTCTTAAAGGGAACGTAGTTAGAAAGTAAAGTGTGAGCACCTCAGCAGATCCAACACAGTAACAGCATCCGGCAGCACCGATTTCAGGGACACACAGATGTATTTGGCTCAATGTAACTTGGCTCTATGGGAAACATCCTGATTAAATGCTTTGGTGGTAAACACAACTGAATGTGAACACTTCAGTGGAGCGAGCAGGGGGGTTGACCCCTTGACATTATGCATCTTTTTCCAATCAACCGATGTAAACAAGTTGATTGGTAGGTTGTTGTGAAGCCTTGGATTTTTCTGCACAGTCAGATTTCCTGGAAATGCACGCTGGAAAAGTCGAGACGAATGTTTATCTCTGTCATCAATTAAGAAATACAAAAAAAAATCTCATCTGAAGCACAAAAAAGAAGAAACGGAGGAAAAGCTGGTCGCTGTGGTTCCTGCTCAGCCTGCTTCACTATCAGAGGAAATCAGCAAACAACCTCAGGTGGTCACATGTTGTATCAGGTAATCTCGTTAGTGAGGGTACGATGTGATTGACAGCCTTAATTAGTGTTCGCAAAGCAAACAAGTGTAACAATGCCACCATCTTTTCTATCTGTGCAGGTGCTGAAAATAAAACTCAACGACAGCGCACCGGACAACCTGCCGATAAGAAACAGGATCTTTTTGTGCAAACGCCCCAAAATGATCATCTTTGAATTCCTGTGTGCTGCACAGATTTTCCTGCTCTTCACGTCATCCAGCTCCGGCTTGTTTGGGCAACCCTTCAACATCTCCGTTAGCAGGCTGCAGCAGATTTAATAACACATCAGATCTTACCCGGTGCAGCTTTAAGGTCATTTTTTTGACCCAAATGTGAGTTGTTTAATCCGTTACTGCGGCGCAGCAGATGGATCAATTCATGCAGTCATAAGCAGCATAATGCAGCTTAAAGGTCACCGGATAGTTCCCGTGTTTTGATTTGACTCCCCGTCAAAGGAGGAGCAGAGGGATTAAGAGGTGATTCTGCAGCTTTTGGAGAAACGTCAGACTCCTACACAATCCATAGTGACTCAGCCCAGCCATGCAGAACAGCGGCAGCTCGGCCTGAAACAGTGTAATGTAATGAAAGCTCTGCTACACACACACACACACACACACACACACACTCCAGCAGCCTTTATTCGCTGAACCTTAAAAGAACCACGCTGGTGGTTTTCATTGTTAAAGCACGATGACTGAAACGTATGCTTTGCTGTTTTTAGACTTTAGGATGAAGTTTTGTGTCACATGGACGTAAGAGCCACAAACTGTTCATAGTTACTCATGTTGTACCATCATCCGTGAGAAAAGACATGCATGTTTAATTTGATATTCAGAGTTGATTAATGCTCCTTTAAGCAAAGCGAGTGATGTCATGTTGTTATGAGAGCTGCGTCGGCACGGGAGCACAACGTTTTCTACCGTGTGAGTCGTGTAATTTGACCATTTTTGTGAAGTAAACCTTTAAAACCGAATTACATGTCCGGTCATTCGCGTCGGTCTGGACTTACTGTGCCAACGGCTCCTCAGAGGCCTTTTCCTGAAATATGGACGGAACGCCGCTACATGGACAAATGACATTCCTTCAGAGGTTGAAAATAATAAAGAACATTTACTCAAGTCATTTCATTAAATTCATTTTGGGTCAACTGTCGTGAAAGCGTCTGTGGAAGCACACATTGTTAAAGGAGTAATCCGCCCCTGGAAAAAGCTGCTGTCAGTCACAGCTGGTGTTCTCTGTAATCGATAGAAGCAATAATATTTGACATTGGCGCCATAGCTGTGGAGAAAGTTGTACAAACAGCTCGTGGTTTCGCCCATTCTACATTCCTACAACTCCCAGCATGCATTGCGCCCCTCCCTCTGAAAGGAACGGCCCAGCGAGAGACGCTGGAGTGAAATGCTACCGTTTCTCTGCAGGCAACGGCTCAGAGCGGGACAGAATCCGAAACACAACGAGAATATACCGGGGGATCGTCTAAAAAACCTTCAGGTCTGCAGTCTACATTTCAAACCTGACGATTCTGAACGAGACGTGACATCGGAGGCGGCGTCCTAGATTGAGGAAGTGTAGTTTAGCGAGCTCCCTGACTACGTAAAACGCATCATCTGGCGGAGGTTTTCCAGGGCCCATTGGAGAAGCGGATAGCGCCCTCCAAAGGCACAGAGCCAAACTGCATTTTTTTCTACCATTAGGCGTTAGCTCGCCATGATAGCATGACAGGACTGAGGTTGGAAATCACCGGAAAAACTGGCCCTTTAACAGGCGAGATTAAATTAAAATAAAGGAACTATCAGACAGTAAAACCTTCAGCTGTACCTGGTAATGTCGCTGGATGGGAACACAAATGTCCAAAAGTCATCAGCTTCTGTTCGGCTTCTTACACCTGCAGCGACGGGACGTAGTTAGTCAGTTTAACAACTTCAACGTGGTCGCAGCACAAAAGTCAGCACACTTCATCCTCTGCTGCTACGGTTTGGTCCCATTTTAACTTCCTTTCTTTCAAAGCCAGCCATGTCGTCTGAATTATATTTATGCAAGCCGCGAGATTTAAACCCAAAAAGCAGGGAACAAACGACGCGCTTACACCGAGTCCACACTTACGGAGACATTCTTTCAAGTAGGAGGAGGAACGATTTCTGAAAATAGTCCCGAGGATCGTTTTAATGGATTTAATGACGGGCTGCCTGTTTTAATTTGTCTGAGCAGCACATTTGCTTCCCGTCAAACCACAGTAGTAAACAAACTCTCCACTCAGACAACTTTTCAACCTGTTTTTTTTCTGGCAGAAAATCAGAACGTTTGTTACCTGGTCACACAGCGAAAGCTGCCGCACACTGACATCTGGAAGGCCGCCAGCGCGGCAGACACAGCTGGTAAATCAATTACAAGCATTTGGCATCAAGACGTGTAGCTGTATCTCAGGAGGACGGAGGTGGTCTGATGTGAAGTTTATGGGGATGAATTTAAGTTTATACACATCCGTTAAAGGTTGAGCTCGATGTAGAAACATTACAAGTGAGAAGAACCCAGAAAAAGTGTAGAGTCCGGTCCCTGGACTGACCTGCGACGGTCCCTTCCTCTCACGCACAGACACACAGCAGCTATAGGCTTATCTGAGGAAAAAGCTGAGATTTCCCTCTGTGTAAAATTATAGCCCGTAGAAATGCCGCAGGGCCGTGGGGCAGACAGTGGTGCTTTTGTCGTCCCCACCCTGGATGACAGGCAGGACCACATAGACACTCAGGATGCCAACCAGCCATATAGACGGAGGAGACGGAGACAGATACGAAGGCAACAAGGAGGCTGAGCGTGACTGTGTGTCACTGACTTAGGAACTGCACTGAAGCATCATTTCAGGTCTGACGTGAGGATTTGCTGCTTTTTTGGAATAATTTAAAGACGTTTAATGCATCAGTAATAACTTAGTGGTTTGGACTGTTGGTACAGTTATTAAATCAAACAAAAGGGACCAAAGTAATCAGGTACTTCCAGGATTACCAAAGATGTCATCAGGACCACGGCCGTGTCCACACGTACACGGGTACTTTTAGCTTTTCCTCTGCGTTTCGGCCTTTTGTCGAAACAAACGCCGTGTTAGGTCACTGAAAACGGATCTTTTGTAAAACTCCGGCCAGGGTGAAGACTTTTAGAAACTCCGTTTCCGTGGAGACGGGGTAAACTTTGTTTTTGGCTCGTGACGCGCCGTTATCCCCTTTGTGAGGCGTCACTAATGAGGCGACGGACGAGACGTAAACAGTGATGCTTAACGGGACTTTTTACACGTTTACACATATATGAACAGTTACTCGTCCACTGTATTGAGGAACAGAGGCGTCAAGTGTCATTTGACTGGACGCGATTCTTCTTCGTCTTTGCATGACCCGGTTATATCGCCGCCTGTTGGTGTGGCGTTCTCATGACAGCGTTTCTGTTGTGTTTTCGTGTTTTCGTTGGGACGGGGATTTTTTATAACCGTGCTTGTGCGGGGGGGGGGTTTTTTGGAAACGAAGGAGGCAAAAACTCATCTTTCATGTAAGTGTAGACGTGGCCTAATGTTTAAACACTTAAAAGTTCCAGTTTTGTTTGTTTTTTAATGTTTCGAGATCAATGAAAGAATAAAAGAGAGAAACTGTCATCACCAGAAGAATGACCAAAACTTAGAAGCACCATGTTTACAAATGTTGGACATACATCCTCTTTGTGGTCGTGCCAATAATGACGGCAAAAACCTCTCAAGTTAGGATCAGTGATTTGGAGCACAAACACCAAACCACACCTTGAACCCTGTTTATACGGACGGTCAGTGTCGGTTTCTTGAACAGATTCCTTCAGCTGAGTAAGCCGCGTTGTCAGAGGGGCACAAATAGGACGACAGTGGGGGTGCAGCACAGGGGGCCGGGCAAAATAAAACAACAGACTCTGACAAATTTGAGACCAGGACCAAATAACTTTTGTTGCAACAAAGTGCAGCAGGAACACGGGAAGCAGCACTCATCCACTGATTAGTAACATGAACCAAGTATTATTTTTAATGTGAATGTGTTGTTCAAACTGCATTTCACCATCATACCAGCGAACAAAACATTTCCCCAGAAGTGCATCCCTGTCTCAATCAATAATGTCTCCCCAGTAGAGCTGCAAAATCCATCGATTATCAATCCTGATCATGATTTTCTCTTCCCACGATTAAACAAACATGATTGACGTTTAAAATGCTCCTCTGCTGCATATTAAATCAAGCGCTCCCCAAACTAACAGCCGCTCCCCCAGGGGGCGATGGAGAGGTTTGGGCTTCACTTTTGGGGGAGCTGGCGTGTCATGTGATGAGCGCCGACCTCACAGCGACAGTTTAGAGTGAAGAGTGAACAACAGAGACGGTGTTTCGGTTCAACGAGTGACCGTGTTAACTGGTGACTTTCAGCTGATGCGTCTGTGGTTGTCGTGGTTACAGCAGCTGTTCAAAACAGGAAGAAAATGCATCTGTCCTCGTGAATGTCTCTTTTTGGTTTTATATTACGAGCCTTAAAATACGCTCATCGGTTACGTCTTTGAAGTGTTTGTGTGTCATGAAGGCTGCTTACGCTCAGTCACACTTTGAATGCTGCTTGTTGTAAAACAGGAAGAGAGCGAGTCACTTGTTAAACTGAAACACCGGTCCTTAGAAACGGCTCGTCAGCGCTTGTCAGGAGGTGTTTCAGGTTTAAGTGATGTTAAGAAGAAACAATAATCAGCAGAGAGGTCATGAAACCTGCGCCTGCGCCACAAAGCAACACGACTAACTTGTTGAAGCAGCTGAAAAAACAGCACAAAGTGCAGCATGATGAGTGTATGAAGGACACCCTGTCCACCTAACTCCCAAAGACACTGACATTACCCATGATGCACCACATTCAGGTAAAGAACCTTAAGTCTTAGTTTGATTTGTACATGAGCAGAAATGTAGCACAAAACGGAACTGAAAGCTCTGAACAATGCTGATCTCAATACTGATCGACATAATCGTGATTATCATCTTGGTCATAATCGGTCAGCCCTGCTCCCCAGTTTATGATGAACTGCCAACAATGAACAACAGTACAGTAATTTAAATTGTGGACTTATTTGAAAAGCTGTTCCTTTACAATCATGGACTATATACAAATGTCAATTTGATGGTAATCTGTGTGAAAAAAACCCACAAGACGAGGTCAAAACCTAGCATGTGACTGACTGTCAGCAGGTCAATGTGCACTTTTGTGGGCAATGTGTCACAAGGACTGTCCTTATGAGGCCGATGACAACGTGTTTGAAAGCAGGTGCGCACTGCGATGTAGGTGAGGACAGCGGACGAGCAGCGGACAAGCAGCCCTGTCTACTCCCCGAACAAAGTATACAGAGCCGTACAGACAGAGAGTCGCATCAGTGGAGGTCCAATATGCTCCATGATCCACCATTGTGATGTCGCAACTCTCTCTCTATAGGGCTCTGAAAGTACCGTCACTCACTCAGTCAGTCGGTCACATACAGACCCATGTGTAGGGCCGACCCCAGCGGTCACCCAAAAAAGCATATTGAATATGTTATAGTAATCAGCAGTGTTGTGACCAAGTCATCTTTGCTCAAATCTCAAGCAAGTCTCGAGTCATTTTTTCTTGGGAAGGTAAAGTCAAGTCAAGTCCCAAGTCAAGTCACTTTTTTTCCACCCAACATCCAGCCCTCTTACCTGTAGTATCCCGTCTTTATAAAGAGAAAACACAAGGTGTTAGCAGCCCGTCTAATAATAATATTATCGGCCAGTTTATATAACCTGTTCAAAAAGTATGACAGTGAATTGTATCTGTGTTATCTTGGCACAGACGCAGCCATGATGATGGTCTGCTCTGAGACCGTGTTGAGGAGTAACAAGTACGACTGATGAGAATTCTCTTTGGGGGCTTTGATGTTGCGTGTTGCCATAGCGAGGAGTTTGACTGACAGCCAGTCATCCAATCATGACAATCACATACCGGGGAGCTTTTTGAGTCGTCCAATCATGATTCCCAGTCTGCGCTGCGTACATACTCGATAGTTAGACAGAAACTTGACGACATTGAATTTGATCATTTTATATTTAACAGCTAACATTCAAACTTATGAACACACGCAAGTCATCCGAGTCATCAAGTCTCAAGTCCACATCTCTGGTTATCAACCTGTATAGTGTTCAAATTGACACGGACAGCACTTATTTAATTAACCGTAGCTTAACAAGAGGTCCCTGTGAGACAACAGAAAAGAGAACGTTCGATAAAAGATACCAAAAACACTTTTACTTTCTGATCTCTGTGAACTCTGGATTTGTTGATTGCTGTCAGTTTTTAATCTTCTGTGACATCAGAGTTGTCTTTTTGTCTTTATGTAATGCAGTCTGTGTGTATCTGCATATTTCCACTGCTTTGTAGAGTATTCTCATTGCGCTCAAATAAATTAATAATAATAAAAATCTTTTTAAAATGTGAAATATAAATAAACGTTATCACGTCACACCTTTTCATGTGAATTCAGACGTACTTAAAGCTTCATATTTATCTTCACACACAGGTACGATTTTAATCCTCAAACAGGAAATCAGTCGACGTTTTGCATCATGTGTTTGCATATAATAAGTGTCTGCATGCATCTATCATTGTGTGATACTGATGATCTTCATTGCAGACGTCAGTGTATTTCCCACCCCTCCATCTGCTCCAGACCTGGAATATAATCCAGATTAATGCACACGAACCCCCAACTCACACAATACACACACACAAAGACACACACACACAGGCACTCATTATATTGCCAAAACACACACAAGGACGTACAATCACCTTCGAGCGAGCACACAGAGTCCTAATGTATGCTCACACACACACACACACACACACGCTCGCTCTGACACACAGCGGTGTAATCTGGGTCAGAGTTGGTGATTTGGGATTGACAGATCCGTTGTCTGGGTGACCCAGTGGCGATCATCACATCATCTAACAAGCGCGTACGCATCATCGCTGTGGGACGAGGAGTGATTTTCTCTGATGGATGAGGTGTGAGGCGGAGAATTAAATCATCAGGGCATGTGTGATGACATCAGGTGTGTCTTTAGGTGTTTGTGGGCTTGTGTTGCTATCTTTGTGAGGGCCAATTTCAGTTTACACTGTGAGGACGCTCCGGAATTAAGAGGACAATTTGTACTACGAGGAAATGTTTGGAAACTGTGGCACTGAAAGGACATTTCTGCACAGTAAGGTCATTTTTGTATGTAAGCATATCCCTGGAAATCACTACATTGTAAGGACATTGTGCATTGTGAGGACATTTTGGCATGACTGGTCCTTCATCAACCCTAAACGGAGCACATCCCTCCGCTGGCTCCCAGTCGCCCCTCACATCAAATTCAAACCCTGTCGCTCGCTTACAAAACAGCAACAAAAACGTCTCCTGCCTACCTGAATGCCCTCATCCAGGTCTACACTCCGTCCCACCCGCTGCACTCTGCCAATGAAAGGCGCCTGGTGCTCCCATCACAACAGGGCCCTCAGTCTCTAACTTGACTCTTCTCCTCAGTCGTCCTCCGGTGGTGGAACGAGCTACCAAACTCCACTCGGTCCGCAGAGTCCCTTACACCTTTAAGAAGAAGCTAAAGACCCAGCTCTTTATGACCTCTGACCTTAATGATATGAAGCTATTGATGATGATGACATCGAGGATGTTGATTAGGATATTCATGATGATGACTATATTGACCTTGCTGCCCTGTGCACTACCTCGCGGCCCCTGCGTCCGATCGCAGCTGTTTGTTGGCTCTTCCTGACTCCGCCCCCTCCCGTCTCGATCGTTGCTTGTGTTGTATGAACTCTCAGACGTAAGTCGAATTTGTTTGAGATTAGAGGTGGGGTGGGCATTCGTATGGTTAGGAGCGATGAAATGCATTGTGCAATGAGGGTCCTCACCAGTATAGAAAAACAAACGTGTGTGTGTGTGTGTGTGTGTGTGTGTCTCTGACCTCCAAAGCCGGGTCTCATAGCGAAGTCGTGCTCCTCGATCCTCAGCAGCTGTTCACTTTTTATCAGCAGCGTTTTGGTGCTGTCCTGCCTCTTCAGTTTGTAGTCAATGCGTCTGCAGAAACAACACACACACACACACACACACACACACATGCACGCACGCACACGACAGGCAGACAGCCGGTTGAGTGATTAGTTGATTTATAATGGATGTAATTGCATGTTTTGATTAGAGAAAACACAGTTTGTAGTTTCCTCTCCCTCTCTGTCCTCCCCCTCCCTCCCTGCCACTCGCTCTCATCCTGCCAAAACCATAACCTTAATCAAAGGCGTGGCACGGCTCCACGAACAAACAAACACACGTGTACGCGTACACACATGTGCACACGCTCCATCTCACGCACAAAGCTTTTTATTATGTCCCAAAAAACATTTAGAGCTTCTGTGGAACTGATAACACCAGCTTCTGGGGACACATCATAGTGTCAGATCATTCTACACTACATTTCCCATCAGTCCTTTCTTCCTCAACTGTAAAACAGAGTCAGAAAAGAAACATGTCAACTAATTCTCTATAATATAACACAACACACTGAAGTTTGATTACAGATGACAGTCTGAATATCAGTTTATCCCTCCAACAACACGTCTTTCCTTTTCCACAGGTTTGTTTTGACCCAGTGAGTGAAACTAAAACCCGGCGGACCCACAGTTAGTGGCAGTACATTGGAAATTCTGAGGTCTGTAAATGTTTTGAAGTCATTTGAATTAATTATATTTAATTAATTAAACTAAATATTGTCCATAAAATATTTGAAACATTCAGATTTACTTTCAAACCCTTCTACACGCTGCCAGGTATTCATACTGGTTGGCCAAAAAGCAGTCAAATCAAACATATTTGATGTTATCTTTAAAAAGCACTGGATGAATATCAAACCATCACATTCACACCTACGGGCAACTTAGATTTGTCTTCGGACTGTGGGAGGAAGCTGGAGTACCCGGAGGGAACCCACGCATGCACGGGGAGAACATGCAAACGCCACACAGAAAGGCCCACTACGCCTGAACCGGGATTCGAACCAGGAATCTTCTCGCTCTGAAGGCCACAGCACTAAACCACTGTGCCACCAAACATATGAAACTCCCCCCGGGTTCCAAAACCGAAACATTTCTAGAACAATTTCAAAGGCCATGACCTCAGTGGAAGCTCAACCCCTGGTATATAAGTCACTACATTTCCCAGAATGCCTTTTTAAAAGCTTGTAGTGAAGCAGCCAAAGGTGGTTTTATGGGCTTATTTCATTTTGACTTCTAAGGCCCCGATCAGACAGAGAGCGTGCTGCAGGCTGTGAAACGCGAGGCGCACCGCTCAGCCTTTTCTGCTGAAGCCTACGTTTAAAAAAAGAGCAGCTCACTGCGCCTTTGTTTTGTGTTGCTAAGGCAACCACCGAATCATTAGCTGTCATTAACCTAACTGTTATTTTGTAAACTGACAGAAGGCCCACCCTCTCCTTTCATCTGATTGGACAAAGAGAAAAAACGGCCTCGTCGTCGGGCGCTTTTCTGCTTTGAAGCTGAAGTTCTTTCAGCGCGAGGCGCTCAGAGCGTTTCCTCAAAGACGCGACGCGTAAAAAGCCCCCAGCTGCCAAAACACATCAGGCCCTGAGAGGAGGAAGAGCACAGGTGTTAATAATAACTAACAATGGTTCTGTTGTGTTCAGGTGTCTGAGAACGCCATGACAGGCAGTCAGCATGCGCACAATAAGGAGCATGAAATTGAATACAGCCATCATTACTGCTTCTGTAAACACCTTCTCCTCCTGCGATATGCTGAACAGTCTTCTGTGAAAAAGGCCCGCAGGCTGTAGAATCTGCATCTTATATGTGCAGATAACCTTTTGATTATAGGGCATTGATAGGCCTGTACATATTATTGTATCACACTGTGATGTCTGGAATTGTAGCTGTTAGCTCCCCAAATAGCCGTGGTGTAGTTTGCACACTTCCATGATGTTCAAACTGTCCTGACGTGGACCTTCTGATAAGCACTGGACGTCAAACTCGACCCTGTGACGTCCGAGAAGCGTTTAAATTTGACATTACAGGAATGCAAAGTTTTTTCTACCTTTTAACACAGTTTGGGTGTTTTTTCAAGCGATGCTGCGACATAAAGTAAACACAATGTGTAGTTAAATAAACCTTAAACTACTATGTATGTCTGACATTCAACCAGGGAAACCCCAACGAGATGAGGGTCAGGATGTAGAAGGTGTAATTACAGCCTGAGCACCGCTTCCTCTCAGCAGCAATACATGCTGCTCTGCATGAGTGTGTGTGTGTGTATGTGTGTGTGGTAGGGGTAAACACACACACACGTGCAGCACACAGGTGAGCACACAATTGGAAAAGAGATCAAAGCTGTCGGAGATTTTCTCTGCTGGCTGATGAAAAGCCTCTTTGAAAGTCACACACCTTGACACAAACAAACCAGGACACACACACGCACACACACACACACACACACTCGCACACAGACACATTTGGTTCCGATCATTGTGAGGTCGGACGACGTACTCGAGCCAAATCCTATCTCCATAATCCCTTAAATTAACCTTGAAACAAACATTACAATCCCTGAAACAAACAAAATGTAGGGAAAACCTCGAGCCTGACGCCGACTCGGGTAAAAACACTGAGAGGATTTTATGAAAAGGTCTCGATTCACCTGCAAAGCAGACTTTCACCTACAAGATCGACTCTTTATACGTAGTTGTTGTCAACGTCTGTCACCAGGTCTGTTCACACTCAGAAAGATTTTCCTCTGCAGAGATTCACAGCGAGTTGTTTAGACTGTAAGTTAAAGTTCCTCACAGCTGCTTTAACTGACCTCAACGGCCCTGAACGTATCCACACATTAAACTCTCAGCCTCACCTGCAGACTGAAAGACAGGACAAATTAAAAAACACCCTCAACCAATACCTCATAATGCTCTGGAGACATTCGTTCCACACAAAGACAGAAGGCCGAGCGCGCACACGTACGAACAAACACAACAACCTCAGGTCAAGCATGAAAGACGAGGGCAACCGTCAACCATGACGACTGAGCACTATACTGAACACACACACACACAGCTGGGAAACATGCTTGTCTTCATGAGAATCAGCTGTTCACAACAGTAGACGGCGCCTCTTATCTGTGAAGCGAGTGACCCCCTCATGACTGAGGCCAGCCGTCACTCACGGCTACAGAGTCAGGGGGATGAAAGACGGAGAGACACGGTGATCGTCCGGAACAAACGGCTCAAAAATCGAGGCGGAGTTACGATGCTGATTTTAAGATAACGGTTATCAGTGCAGCAGAGTCAACTGTCAAGCAGCCAAGAAATACAATGTCACAGAGTCCAAAAGACGGCGAGCCCAAAAAAAATGCTAACAGTCTTAGCTAGCAGATGCTAACAGAGGAAGTCGTACCGTGGTCCTCAAAGCGACAGGAGAGTGTGAGTGTAAGTGTGTTACTGAGCAACAGAACGAAGGTCTGCCTGTTACCAGAGCTGACATCCAGCTGTTTCAGGACTGCTCTATAAATAGACCTCAACTCGGCTGCTAATGATTTATTAACATTAAAGGCATTTATTTTAATTTAAAGTGATAATCTCAAAGATTTTCATGTAAATAAATGTCTGTTAGTCTCTTTCTATCTCTGAATGAGGTAACACAATGGTGACTGAGTCTATGGCCCACTTTGCATTTGCAGTATATAGTATTATTACAGACTGGGTGTCTGTGGCGGCGCCCAGTTAGTGACGCGTTCTCCATCAGCCAGCAGTGGTTGGTCTGCCAGAGAGGGTAGGCGGAGCTAAGCGGCTGCTTTGCCGCTCTCTGCAAGTGTTGCGAGTAAACAGTAATCTACTATGGCTGAACAAACAAAGAAAAGATGGATGACTACAGATACAACTTCAACAAGAAGTGAAAATCCAAAGAAGAAGAAACAAACTCGACGCTCAGATGAAGCAAACAGTCTGGAAAGGAAAGCGACCGTCAGCCAGGAAAATCAAGAGTTACAACCGGAGCCGACCGTGGACGTCTGGTTAAATTGGAAAGAGTCCTCTGGTAATTACTGTGTATCACCATTAGGGGGCGCCCAAGAGAACAAAACATGTAAAAGATATTAAAAGGTAAGAAAAGTATTTTTCTTTTAAACATTCGTCTTAAAAAGAGGAGTAGTCTTATAATCAGGGTCGTCTTATAATCGGACCAATGCGGTGAGTAAAAATCCTGTGATAAAGTTACTTGAGGTTATTTTCAGTAAAATGTACTTTAGGTAGAAAAAAGTCGCCTCCACGTTTTTAATCTTTAAATGAACTCAGGCTGTCAGATAAATGTGGTGGAGAAGAAGAAGTAGGAAGTGGCAGGAAAAGAAAAGAATCAAGTAAACTCCAAGTACCTATAATACTTCAGTAAACATGTTGTTACATCCCACCACTGACTCATATGTTGTTTCTGCACTTCATTTCCCACAGATCACCTGTCACTTGAACAATGAGGCTTCTGTATTAACCAATAGCTCAACGTCGTTTTCTTCTCTCACTGTTGCTTCACTCACGTCTGCTGTGGCGACGGACAAAAGGCCAAACGTTGCTTTCACAAACCGTTTCTCTTGAACAAAGCCAGCGTTCAGATCCTAATCAGGCTTTTATTGCAGAGGCTTAACGAGTGTGCTTTGTGCAATATGTAATAAATACAGGGCTGATATTATTATTGTTAACATCTTATGCATACGTCCAGTGCGTCTTTGTTTGGAGCTTTCTCTGCAGACGTGTGTCCAATTTTAATCTCTTAACTGATCTCTTTTTTAAATCCGTATCTCCCATCCAAATCCATCCTCAGCGAAGTACAAATATCTTTCATAATATTCATATTCATACTGAACTTTCTGGCCCTCCTGCACATATTCCCCGGCATCTTGTCCCCTCCCCGCCGGTTAATACCTTGCTTCATGCTTCTGACGTCAAAGGTTGGCATGCTCTCCAGATGGAGGCAAATCAGCGGCACGTTGGCAATAACCAGCAGCATGGCTGTTCCCGTTTATCAAACCATGTGAGAAACACGATCGCTCTCAAGTCCTCAGAACATTTGTACATAAAGGAGAGACGTTTCAGAAACCTCATGTACTGAATGTTACCTGTTTAGGTACCTGTGACTGCGGCGATTATCCATCAGTATATCTCTGTGAAGATGCACACGTGTTCTCATTATGCGCATGTTTACTACCTTACTGTGACACCAGTTTAAATTACTTTGTAAACCTTCTATAACTGTGCTCCAGCCTTCCACAGTTTGTGTGATACATCTCATCTTTTATTCCTTTGTGTTAGCTGCAGCAATATTTTATATCTTAGATTTGTTTGGATTTTTGTACCTACGATTTGTTTTTACAAATCTGTGCTACATTATTCAACCTTCAAATCAAATGTGTAACTTTCGTCTAACGGCCAACCTTTCGGGCGTGTCTGGTGTAGCCAGCGTTTAGCGACTTCCGGCCCTGACCTCCTTCTCCGTGCGCTGCATTGTTTACAGTCCAGTCAGCAGCTTGAGAAGCGACCGTGTGTTCAGATCAAAGGTAAATTCTCCCTCCAGATGTGTCTGCTAAATAAACGCTGTCATCTCTCGGTTCGTCCCATCCCCCGGAGGAGCGCCCGTTCATCTGTCTGTGCTGAGTCTCAGTCTCACTGTAAACAGTAAGTTACACAGAGGCTGCACTCTGGCTTACTGCAGCGGCATGAAGCCCAAACAGAAACCTCAAGAAGAGAAGAAAACTACTTTAACCAAAGCCATCGTTTATGATGCATTCAGGGAAGCCGGGAAATCTTACGGCTTAACAACTTTCGTGACACAGCGTCGTTGAAAAGTTGAAATGTTTGATCTGGAGCAGATTGTTAGCTGTTAGCACGCAGACGTCTCTTTATAGAGATTAATAAGAAGCTAAATCCGCCTCTCTGGCTCTCCACACTGTTTTCCGTGCACACGCTGCATCCTGCTGATACATGATTGGTGAATACTGCTCAGAGTGTACTAAAGTCTGAACCAGCGCCTACTGATTATATGTATGAAGAATCTGTAAATAGATATTGTCACAGTAAAGACCCTTAAAGTTGCTTTAAAATGACCTTTACTTCTGATTCTAACAGCCTGACTAATAAAGGTCAAAATGTAATGTATCACTGATGTTTATATAAGAGATGGACCTGGTTTAGATGGTTTAAATGTTTTAATAGAAACCTACTCAGTCATTTTACACATCTAGTTAGAAATGCACGGGACTGACACTGCACTCATTCATTTAATCATCCTCCCAGCTGAAGCGTCTGTAAGCTCCATGTGGCTTTCCTCTATTAGACAAGTAAAAACTGTTTGAGGAGCGCTCTCTGCCAGCAGCTGGAGACATGCAGCGCTCGGCCGTCTGCTGTGAGCACTAACAGCAGCACAGTCAGTGAAAAGAAGCGTTTTTCCCACTTAAAGCCACATTTGGGTAAACACGGCGCTTTGAGGTCACGTCTTCAGATCAAATAACCCAACGAGAAGTGTTCAGGGTCTTTCATGCGGAGCTGCCAGAGCGGCCTCACGTCACCTTTCAACAGTTAATGTTTAATTTAGAAGAAAATGAAAAAGGGAATTAAAGAGGGGAAATCCTGCTCCGAGAGGCTTCTCTGAAATAAGGAAGTGAAAATCATTAGAGCATGGGAACGACTGACTGAACACCGTATATATGCTTCTATAAACTGCAGACAGGAGCTGTGTGACAGCTGATAAAGTGATGTCACTTGAGTCAGCGAACACTGGGTCAGAGGAAGCTCATCTCTGCTGCATGCTAACGGCTCCATTAGCCGACCGGATCTCTGACCTGATGGTGCCTGCGAATGGGGCCGTATTAACCCTTTACGTGAGAGGAGTCCACGGGAACGGCCCTCTCTTCTGGTCACACAACAACAGGAGCACAATTATCTGTAGTTCTCGGGTTGTGGCGTGTTTACTGACATGTTCAGACGTGGAAGTTTAGTTTTAAATGGATTGTAAGTAAATATATTATAACTTTAATCTAAGAGAGTAATTTAAATGTGTCATTTTATATGTTTGAGGAAAATATTGATATTCCCAGCAGCCTCTTCTTCTTCTGTTACCCGCTCACGTCGTCTTTTGTCGTCCATTGCGCAATGTGAATGCCAAGCATATCAAGAAAACGACTTTCCATGCAGCGACCAACAGCTGATGAGTTCCAGATGAAGGCAGCATGTTCCAATTGCATTGTGGGTAATGTATGCCCCAGTTTGTCCTAGTTTTACAGACTTGTTTTAATTCAGCGCCAAAATGAAACATTATAATTTGTTAATCCACAGCTCCCCTGAAGTGACGCCAAACCCTCTCTATCGCCCCCTGCTGGCTGGCTGCAGTATAGGTCATAAGCCCCGCCTCCTCCATGTTAACAGATGGTCAAACTATAAAATCAAAATACACCTCAAATACATTTTTATGGTTAGTTTTTATCATGCTGATTTATTTATTTCTCACAAGTTTACTTTTAATTAGTTATTTGATGCTGTAAAAAGGGGGTGTGGCCTCATGATTGACAGCTCTGTTGACAAATGGGGCTCCTGCAGCGTTCTGTTCCCGAGTAGCAGAGTAGAGGAGGAACGGCGAGAGGAGACGTAACTAACACTAACACTACAGTCACTGAACTTTCCATCAGCGTGAATATCTGCTTCAGACCGACACAAGAAGCTGTTCTGCTGCAGACTGAGCCCACCTGAGGGCTCCAACACGCCAAGGACACCTGAGGGCTCCGACACGCCAAGGACACCTGAGGGCTCCAACACGCCAAGGACACCTGAGGGCTCCAACACGCCAAGGACACCTGAGGGCTCCAACACGCCAAGGACACCTGAGGGCTCCAACACGCCAAGGACACCGAGGTGGAGAAGAGGTGGAGACGCGCTGTCCATTCTAATATACTGTCATTGTGTGAAACATCACTTTGTTGCAATGTTAGATAAGTGGACTGAGAGACCTGCAGCGTACGAGCTGTTCATGTCTGTTAAATGTTTGTTTGCACACTTGGTCTCAGAATCAGCAGCCTTTGGCTTTAGTTTTTGTGCATACTGCCTTTGATATAAAACAAAGACTAGATATATATATCCTGGGATATATTCTGACATGCAAAAATACAGGAAATTTCACCAAGATACATGCGGTGTGTTATTCTTACATATTTTAAGGCTATTTTCCTCCAACAAAACAACCTCCCGCCTTCTAACACGCTGGTTCAGCCCTGTGCAAGCAACACCTGCATGGACTGAGAACACATCAAGAGACAGATAGGAAAAAACAATTTTTCTTACTAAATTTTCCACATTTCTCGTTGTTGAAATGTCCTCTTGGTGCTGCTGAGAACATAAAATTCTCAAACTCAGGAAATGACCTGATTTTTGCGGCGCCACATCGTAGAGAAAGAGACAGACAAGTTTCATGAGCATGTTGAGTGTTTCATTCAGCCACACTAAGCTGTAAAAAGGTGTGTGAGTGTGCATCCGTGTGTCTCACCCTCCAAACTTGAACTTGCTGTTCTCCCCGAGGAACACCTCCTTGTTCTTCCTGCGTCCGGAGCTGCGACCGCCTGTCACCATGGCCACGAGGCTGACTGCAGCCAGAGCCATGCAAGTCAGCACGTCCACCCTCATGGCTCACAGGTTTCCCTGCCACCACAGACACGACGGCAGCATCCCGGCCACAGCGACCCACCAGCCACGGCTCCAGCTCCACGTCTCTGCAGACTAGCTCTGGTGGTTTTGGTCAAACATCCCACAGCGGCTGGAAGTTTCCTCAACCAGAGAGAAGCGGAAAGACCTCCAGCCAAGCTAAATGCATGAGTGATCTCTTCACGTTCTCCCTTAAATGCATGCGTGTGTGTTTCTACATGCAAATATGTCTGCAGCAGATGTGCAGCTCCTCAGTGTCCAGCTGAACATCCCGTCTGCGGTGATCTCCAGGAATCTTCTGCAGCTTCATTCGCTCCACCTGTCACAGTCTGTTCCTGTGCGCTCCAGCTGCAGTTTTGTGCGTCTTTCTCTCCCTGATTAAAATCGATATGAATCTATTCTTTGTGGCGATAGAGGAATGACACTAATTCCACCCTAATCCTCTTATCTGTAGCCGCAGCAATCTTTCACTAACCTACAAACAGTCACACACACACAAACCCATCAGTAATCAGGATTTTCTCAGCGGGACAATGACAAAACAGGCACCTGGTGTGATTATATGAGGTGAGCGCACACCTCCACTGTGTGTGTGAGAGTGTGTGTGCTTGTGTGTACAGGGAGGTTTTTGTACAAGAAAATGAATCGCGGGTTTGAGAGGCGCTCAGACAACAAAAGGTCGTCAAGATCGGGCGACGTTTAATCTGGGACTGAGCGGAGCGAGCTGCGGTTAATCCAGCTCCACCTAAAGCTTCCTCAGTTTACACCTATGGGCCGTATTATCTGTCTGACAATCACACACACACACACACACACACACACACACACACACAACAATATCATCAATTCTATGCATGTGCAAGTCAAATACATGCAGCTGCAAACCCCACAAAGTGTACAATGTAAGCTGCGAGTCATGCTCGCTGTGGTGGCAGACTCACCTGTTCAGCTTCACTTGTTGACTTGTTGAGGTTAACTGAAACACAACAGATGAAGTGTCCTGTCTGCACCTTAGTTACATTGTTTGTTAACTCGTGTATCATGTCTCGTGTTTCCTGTTTTATTTTGAAGGTCACTCACCCTGGCCTCTGTCTCAGGTCTGTGCCCTGTCCCTTCCCCCGTCGTGTGCTCACCTGCTCCTGATGGTCTCTTCCCCAGCTGTGTCTCATCACTCCTCGTTACCTCTTGTATTTAAACCTCATGTCTCGTCGCCAGTTCGCTGAACCTTGTCGAAACGTTCCAGCATTCTGATTCACGTAAGCCTCTCGCCTCACGATTTGGACACTTGCCTTGTAGGATTGATTACCCGTGTACCCCTGATGTTGTGAAGTTCACATCAGTCCGATCTGCTGCAGCGTCCAATCATTAACTGATATCTAAAAAGGGGGCGTGTCGGCCAGTAAAAGATGCTCTTGTGCAACCTCGCTTATCGCTCCTCTGAATTCCCTCCTCTCTCCTCGATCCTCTCTCCTCTGAGCAGAGCTTTGAGACGGTCCTCAATATGGCGGCTCTGGAACTACTTCCGGTTCGAGCGAGGAGCGAGGAGCGAGGAGCGAGGAGCTATCAAATAAGAGACCTGAGAGTCAAAAGTCAGCGCATGCGCAGAATTGAACCTGTTTTACGACACTGCCCGATTTGTTCCACCCATGCGTGTCTGTATTGATCACCACATGATTTTAGTAAAACAACTTATCACAATAAATGTTAATAAAACAAGCAGTTATGCAACCTTTCTGTGCTTTTATGTTGGCTAATAACGGCCACGTACTGTTACTTGTATTGCAGTGTAGTGTATTTGTCTAATATTGTGTTGTTAATAAACTTATTAAAAAAAAGACTTCTTCCGTCAAATGTTCGCGTCTGGTACAAATCGGGCAGGAATAAGTATGCGCATGCGCAGAACAGATCGGGCAGCCGGGACGGATCAGGTACTGACAAGAAGCAGCCACAGTCAGCAGGCAGCAGCCAGAGACTTGATAAAAAGATGGCCGACATGACAGCTCCCTAAAAGTGAAGCCAAACCCTCTCTAGCGCCCCCTGCATGTAAGATGTCTATGTAAGATAAATTATCTGTAAGTTGCTGCCTGGAGGATTCATCGGTTTTAAAACAGCAAGGACAGCAGCGGAAACAATCCTGATGTTTGTTCATTTGATTGATTACTTCATTAACTATTTCAGGTTAAAGAGCAGCACTGTCCCCCCCTCATCACCTCCTCTCTGACCTTTGACCCCGAGCTGGCAGTGGATCAGCCTGGTTAAACTCGTTTCCAACCTCCAGGTATGAAAGTGAGTAACTGTGGCGGGGCTTTCCTGAAAAAGAGAACGACATACTAAAGTTCCCAGGTCACATAAAGGTCACCGACAGAAATATGAGCAAACAATGGGCGTTTTTTCTGTAATGGTCGATTTACAGTCATGTTACATCTTGTGAAAGACCAACTATGCTGTGAGACTTTTGGGGAATATTTTAACATGGACGGAGAGAGGAGGTCTTAATTATCATAAGGCAACAAGCAGCAATGATGAGTCATTTTAACAAAGGGGCGCGGAAAGTAAGGCGTCCACCCTGAGGACATGTTCACTGTCAAACACTGATTGTGCAATTTGTTGTGAAAATGTCAGTTTTCATGTCAGAAAAACAAAAATATAAGTAACTCATTGGTTAAAATAAGGTTTTCTCTGCCTGAGTGTCTGGTGTTTATGGCAGCAGAAGAGCCAATGCTTCCTTCCTGCAACGTGCTGCGTCTCCTGGCAGGTTGGAGTGTTTCCATCAGCTTTCATAAGAACTTTCCACACATACACTCCTGATAACTTCCAGAGAATTTCACGACAGTCTTCCCCTGAAATTCTCCAGAGCTCTGTCGTCTTGCAAGCGATCCTTCTCCTTCAACCTCAGATGTTTCTAATCACCCTGTTGTGTGTCGCTCTTCTGGTTGCACACCGGTCACACGATATAAACGTCCTCATCTGCCCACTCGCTCTCGTTTGACTCGATGTCTTGCAAACATTTTGGCGGGAAAAGGTCTGCAGAAAGTGGGGGTGAAAAATGTGCAGAACACCTGGACAGTGTGCGGTGCATGTGTGAAAGGGGCTGTAACGAAGAGTTCAGGATGTGTGCATGTCACTTCAAGGAAAAGCCAAAGTTGTTGACGTAAAATTCCTCCGACACCTCTGAAATAAACGATGATTTAAAGACGATTAACAGCAACACAGAGGAAATCAGTCTCTGACAGAACTTTAACTTTTGATGTCCAGCCTTATTTGATGTTTATCCTGCATGTGACACGTGTGTCCTTTGTGTCCTTTGTGTGTGTGTGGGGTGTGAGCAGGTGTGTGACAGCCTTTCTGTTGGCTGACATACAACACATTGCTCACGGGACACAGCAGGCACTAAAACAGCTCTGCTATTTGAAAGCAAACCCCGCTGACATTTGATGGAGCAGAGGAAACACTGACTCCTATGGAGGGTCGCGTGTGTGTGTTCTGTGACTTTGCCAATCACAACCAAACTCCACCCATTCAGAGGGGTGTGTGTGTGTGTTTGGGGAGCAACCTTACCCTCCCTGCAATGTGTGTGGTGAGGTGTGTGTGTGTGCGCTGCCTATTCTCTAAATAACCTGTTGATCCAGTCAAGCTAACACTCAGCCTCAGCCGGCTCGCGCTCTCCCCTTCTTCCTCTTTCTCCGGGTTTTCATCCGAGCTGGAGCTCCGGCTGAGTCACTGTGAGTGTTTTCTCAGCTTTCACACACGTTTCCCGGCATGTCACTGACAGATGGAGCTCGTTTCAGCTCACTAGCAGCTCCGTGTGAGATCACGGGACTATAAAAGTGTTCCTAATGAAGTTACATCACGAGAGGTTTTACTCCTGATTGCCGGAGCTCCTGTGAGTACTTTGTTTTTGCTTTTTCTGTCTCTTGTTGCAAACATTTATGGCTCTTCCAGCAGTTTAAGGTCTAATCCAAACTGATTGTTTTCCCAGGGTTAGCAGCCAAAACAAGCTCAGTGTAAACTTTACAAGAGGTTTCAATGAGCTCTGAAGTAGAACTGTAAAACTCTTCTCATGATTTAGTTAACGCTTGAACAACAGGCTGCAAAGAAAACATTTAAGGTGACGAAAAAGGACTTTCATCAGGATAAACTTTCAGTCAGTAAGTTTAACAAACACAGATGCTTTCACGGGGGAGCCCTGTATGAGTCAATTAAGCGACCAACATCCAATCTTGCTTTGTTATATCTGTAAAAATCGACGACCTGTTGATTCTTCGTTTTTAAAGAGTGTCCTGTTAAAGAGTTCAGAGAAAGCCTGAGTGCTGGACCCCTTTCAGTGAGGGGATCTGCTGGCTGAGTTTGGCTCTAAGTGCTGCTTATTCATTCAGGCTGTCGTCTCTCTTGTGATGTGGGTGAAATGTTTGACATAACGGGGAACTAAACAAAAGCAGAATAACACCATGATAGTATTTAAGTTGCAGCAGAGTCAGTCTAACGGCTCCCTGCACGACTTTTTGCCGCATGTTCTTTCATATAGTCGTCCGTGCACGTTGCATTCATTTGATTCATTCTGATGTAAAGAAGACCTGCAGATCACTGAGTCCCTGGGAGTGTCTTTATCATCTTAATTAAGGGTTATTAACACTTAATTAAGGTCGTGTGCCTCTGCACAAATCTGACTAATTGTTGCTTTTCTCTCATATTATAATGATTAAAACTCTTGTGTCCGTGTGAGCTGCGGCTGTAAAGACTTTATGATGCACTGACTCTAAGATAAGAACTGAGTGCAGAGTTGAATTAGTTACCAGCAGTGTGTTTACTACTGTGATAAAGTGTCATTAATACTGAAACAGAATATAATGCCGTGTTGGTGGATGTTTCAGAGTCCGCAGTGTGCCGTTTAGTTGCTGCATATTCTTGCATTGTATTTTCCTGTAAAGCCCGCTGAGTTAAAGATCATCTATGACTAATGAGGTCAAAGACTGGTTGTTAGTAACTTAATAACTAGTGGACAATAATGTTCAAGGGTTATCACTACAGATTAAAGCTTTGAAAAGCTTTTATTTAACTTTCCGAGGCAGCACTGCAGGCGCATCGTGCACCTGCACAAACGTTTGTTCACTTCTTGTTGCAGTCTTTTGTTATATTTTTGCTCCTGTAGGTTTTTGGTGTCTAACACAGAGTTTAGTTAAACTGTCCTGTCTGACCTTACTTGACCTTTCTGAGGGGATTTCACCTGTTTTGCAGCAGTTAGAAATGTTCTCTGTTTAAAGATTGCTCGCTTGGAATCATTCAAATATATTGATCTGGTTTTGTGCAGAATCTCGCCTGCTGGAAGTTTTTGGACGACAATCTTGTGTTTTATTTGATCACAACAACCTCTGACAGAGACACAAAAGTCATCCGCACCTCTTTGAGAAAAATAGACAAACTAGTTTTATTGCAGGACACAAGCAAAGACAAAAGTCTGAACGCTCGCTCAACCGTCGCTCCACTTTTGCTTTGTTACCAAGAGGAGATATCTGGAAAACATCCAGGTGCTGCTTTTGTTCTGCAGCCAGCAGAGAGGCATCAGGTGTAAATAAAAGATAATGTGCTCCGTTTGCAGTCGAGCGCTGAAAGAGAGAAATGTCTTCAGCTTTAGGAAGGAGAGTCTGAGAACGACTCCTGCTGCGCGCCTGCTCTTCATTCCTCGACTGACTTTCTTTAAAGTTTGAAATGAGCTCCAGCAGACTTCCTCACCTCTTCTTTCCTCGCGCTGTTTGCTGTTCTGTTCTTAGCTCACCTGTGTTTGTTTTGAGTTGCGATAGTGTCGAGATAACATGACCGAGTTTTATTGTGCGTGAAAAGACGTATCCTCTTTCCTTGAGCTTATCAAACCACTTGAGAGATAAAAAGAGAGGGCTCGACGTGGAGGATAAGCCGAGGAAATGACAGTGAGGAATGACGCTGCAGAAAAGGAAAAGGTGTCTGAGGAGGATGAAAGGCCGCAGGGCTTCAGCTGCAAATCTCACTTTTATTTCTCCTCTTGAAGGAGGTTTGAGGGGAGACGGGGCCAAATCTCCCCACTCATCACAGGATCAAACGTGGATTCTCCTCGCGTAGCTGCACGTGTCCTGTCACGTTTCACACTGTATACCTTCCTGTGTCAAAAACATCAGAAATGTGTCTTTAATTATACTTGTTCTCTTCCTTTTCCCTGTATTTGTGTGTGTCTGATGAAAGCCACCCACAGAGATCCAAGAGAAAGTGCTGAAGAAAAAGAACCCACAGTGGAAGAAGCATGGACTGAAGACGTGTCTGCTTGTCCGCCTGACTCGTTTAACTGAAAGGAAGTCATGTCAGCGATACACACCTGGGCCTGTTTCCTCCTCTGGATCGGCTTTGCCACGCAGGACAAAACCCCAGGTAAGGACACAAACGCCTCTTTGTCCAGCAGCCTCAACCGATCCCTGAGCAGGGAAACATTCACAGGGAAGAAAAGCCCGGAGGGTTTCCTTACAGTACCTGATTATCTGTTCATCCAACAGTTACAAGACTCTGGGATTTTTCTCTTCCTGCAACAGAGAAATGTCCTGTATTAGTCATGTGGCTTTTCCACACGTTTCCCTCCGAGTGCTGACGTCTGGGTGGAAATATTCTCCGACCACAGAAAGTGAGAAAGAGGAGAAGCAGCTGGACTCTAAGGACGAGTGTGTCTGGTCTGTTTTTAATGATGTCTGAGGGTGAAGGTAACATTTCACTCACACACGTGATTGCTAACAGCTGAAGAAGAAGAAGAAAACACCACATTCCTTTTTCCCGAGCCGAACAAAGTCCATTTGGTCCTTAACAGAAACAAACTGCGACTCACACTGGGTTTGGTGGAGGCGGCAGAACTTCAGGTGAGGTTAACGCCTGAGACACGCGCAGTGTTTCAGCTCTTCACATTGAGTTGGCCTTTGATAATGTCCCTCAGTAACCACATGTTTCACTTCTTTTCATTATAAAATTAAATTAAATTTAGACGACAAAGGAGTGGAAGAGCTGCCTGGTCTTGCTGTGTGGGGGTTTTTGGATCGCTAAGGAAATTAATCCATCCATCCCGAGGCGTTCCCGGGCCAGGTGGGATATATTATCCCTCCCGTGAGCTCTGGGTCCACTCTGGGGTCTCCTCCTTGTAAGATGCAAAGGGAGGCGTCCAGCAGGCATCCTCCTAAGCAGTTGCCTGAACCACCTCAGCTGTCTCCTTTCGATGCGAAAATAACAAAATGAACTGTAACAAAAATGTAAAATTCAATTGTCATTCAAAAAACAATCCAATGCAGACTGAAGAAGAAGAGCCAGAAGAGGCGACCAGCTTAGGTCTTCATCAGGACCGTTATCCATTTAAATTGAGTTTGGACAGAAATCTGAAAAAGATGCAGTTTGAGTTTAAAGAGAAAATATACTTTGTATTGGACCGAATATAAGACAAGACAAAAAGTGGGATCATCTTATATTCGGGGTCTAGACTTTAACAGTAGACGGCGCCTCTTATCTGTGAAGCGAGTGACCCCCTCATGACTGAAGCCAGCCGTCACTCACAGCTACAGAGCCAGGGGGATGAAAGACGGAGAGACACGGTGATCGTCCGAAACAAAGAGGCTCAAAAGTCGGCCGAGTTAACCAACAACTGAGGCGGAGTTATGACATCATTAAACAACTGTCAAGCAGACAGGAAACGCGGTGTCACAGAGGGTAATGTCCGAAGACAGCGAGCCCAGAAAGACCTTATTAAAAATGCTAACAGTTTTAGCTAACAGATGCTAACAGAGAATATCGCACCATAGTCCTCAAAGCGACCGCTTCGAGAGACTGACAGGAGAGTGTGTGAGTGTGACTGACAAACAGAAGGAAGGGCTGCCCGTTACCAGAGCTAAATACACTTTTCATTGCCACATAGGCAGAAGAGGAAGTTCTGCTTACACATTCTTAGTCACTATAAGTAAATACACATTAAAACCACTGTGGGGAATGATGCTTATCAGGTTTGTCTGTTGAAGACGTTTGTTAGCTCTAAGCGCTAAAGAAAGTGTTGACAGTTTTTGTTGCTGGATATAATTCAGGCTGTAAAGTTGTCAAGCTTTCACTAAAAGTATGAACTTTGTTTGTTTATCAGTTAAAAGTACTTAAGTGGATTGTATTAAGTGTTTATTTGATCACATAACTACGTGTGTGAAGTCGAGCACAAACGCTTCACCGCAAGACTTTCTGCAAGGGCACCACAGGCCACATCACCTGGCTGGGAAACCGGTCGGCTGCTTTGCTACATCGCCCAGGTGTGAGTCACAGGTCTGAGTCACTCCTCAGATTCTGCCAGGCTTTGATTTACAAGAGAAGAGAGGAGCAGCTGTGAGCATGAGCAGGCAGTGTCAGTCACAACACGGCCAGAGGCGGGGGAAGGTGCTGAAAGAAGCACGCAGGTGATAAAGCAACGATTAATTCCTCCAGTCATTCATGTGCTGCGAGGCCCAGTAACCGGCACAGTCTTGCAAACACGTCGATGTGAATATGCGGCAAACTCTCAACGACAATCCGACACATTTTGGCAGCAGACCAATGATGTAATACTAGTTTTGAATCCAGCTGTTTCCAACGGTCGTCCTGAGAGAACCGTTTGGAGAGAGAGGAGGAACGGAGGCTGAATTGAGCGAGTTAGGAAGTGACTTTTCAGGAGAGGTTGTCCAAGTGTGAAGATAAACATCAGAAGCCATTCAAACATTTCAAGGAATCAGAGTGTGTACAGCTGCCTCTATGGGATCAAAAGACATGTTGCCCACAGGCCAGCCGCTGTGTCCCAATCCCGGGGCTGCAGCCTTTGAAGGACGTATTTGAAGGCTGATTGCGTCACAGCGGCGCGTCGAAGGCTGTCCCAGTTCGAAGGCTCCTTTAGACAAATGTTTCCTCCTTTTCCCGGGCCACGAAGGATCCGTCGGGTGCATCCCCTGCGGCCCAACGTATCCCAAGATGCACTGCGCGCCAATTCAAACAAGATGGCGGACTCTTACGTGGCCGAGGAATACACTGTAAACCTTTTTGGTTTCAGGGCCCTTGAAAAAAATTATCTTTAAAATAAAGTTGGTTATGCTAGCTACTTAGCCCGCAAGCTACCTGTTGCTAGGCGACAGAAGCAGCGTTTGATGACGCAAAGGGTAAGGGCGGGGACAGATGGTGACACAAACCAGACCAGACGGTCCACAGAGGCTACGAATGGCGGTGCATTGGTAGACCGCCTCCTTCGAAGGCTCATCTCCGTATGGCGGCCATTTCCTCTGATGTCATCCTTAGGGTCTGCCTTTGAGCGCTTGTATGAAAGCATTGAGGATGTCAGGAATGGCCACATGCGGACAGAGGGTAATCCTACCAAAATCTCCAAACTTTTATATTTGGTGAAGGTTCAACAAGAAATCGTTAAAACGTTGGTTCTGAACCTTTCTGTCTGCAGGATCCGTCCCTACCTTGTGCACTGACAGCTGCACTCTGTTGAGGTGCGGTCAAAGGTGCTTATACATGCTTGAAAGATAAGCTCACAATGTTCTGAAATCTGCTCGGTTCCCAGATGAAACAGGTTTTCCTCCTGTCCATACTGGCCCTGATGAAATCCCTTTACAAGCTCCTCCAACAAAAGACCATTAGCTAAAGTTTTAAACATGTCTCAGATCAGAAACGAGATAGTGGAGTAACAATTGTCCCCAATTAATGAGTGACATCAATAAAAACAACAGTGACCGGCTGATGGAATTACTGAGCATTGAAGAGAGACCTTAAGCACCTCCAAGTGTGATGCAATGCTTCTCTGACTGGGGAGAGAGTTACTGCCTCAAGCGAAGGAGTTGTTGCGTCTCTGGTTGTTCTGAAATGGGTGGAGAATGGATCAGGTCGTGGTGAAGAGGAAGCTGACCCTGCACAGCACCTATATTCTCTGTTCCAACCCTTACCTGTGGTCAGAAGCCAGCCGAAGGAGGGTATCACGGACACAATTGGGACAAAGAGTGAGGTCAGGAAAACAGACAGCTCCCCATTCTGTATCACTGATGTTTTTCTTTACACAATATCCTCAATATCCAGATGATGAAGAGGTCATATGGTTTTATGTTTTGGCTACCACTGCAAACACAAACACTCAACACAAGATGAATCCACGTTGTAGGTCTGAGTTTGAATATCTGAAGCACTTCTGCCAAATGATCCGTCCTATGAGTTCTTATGGAGCTGTTTATATATTAGGGTTGGTCACAAAATGAAAGATTATAATCCACAAAATGTTCAACTTAATTAAGTCCATTTTTAAATATTTCTTTTCAGGTTATTGTCTTTTCTAGGCTGAGCTGTTATTAGTTTCTCCAACAACAAATATTATTAAAAGTTAAAGCCACAAACTTTCCCTTTCCGACATCATTATTTAAATTAAAGAGCAGCTGCAGTCGTGTTTTAAGACGTATACAATGCTCTGCTTGAAATAATACATTTTTGATGTGTTTTTTATGCAAAAAACGTTTAATTACCTTGTAAAAATTCTCCCAAGACATCTCCTCCATCTGCATAGGCCCCACCCACTATGCACATTTACAACCGCCCCCTCCGTCGCGAAAACAAAACACGTCTCTGCCATCGTTTAGTGGCAATTAGTAGTCGTAACGTTAACGTTGGTAGTCAGTAGTGAGTTTGCAAAGCTTACAATGACGGTTACAGCTTGCTCGTGCATTGCCGAAGTGGTTGCCGTAGGTTACACATGATGATACGCATAGCGTCAGCCCGTCCATTAGCGGGATTGGCTCCTTAGGTTTGTGACGTCACAAACCTGCCAATCTGAAAACGTGTTGGTCAGCCTGTCCTTGGTACACTGCAGTTTAAAGTCGAGCTGAAACGGCATTTCGAGAGTATCTAGCTTCCGTATTGTGACGTATTTCCGAGTGAAACAGGACGTGCAGGCGGGACATATCATTGGAGGGGTTTGATTTGATCGTTGAGAAGTGGGCGTAGACAGACGTTCTCCACAGCGCAGTAGCTAGCTAACTGACCGAGCGTTCTTGGTGCTCTGCGGCTAAATGTTGCAGATTGATTGGTTGAAATTGTTTGGTGCTGACTTACGTAAGCACGCGTGAAATTTAGTTTTACTGGAAGAAAAAATGATCGATTTTGATATAAGAATAAGAAGAAAGAGATTTTTCTGTATTTTTTTGGCCTATATTGTGAAATAGATGCACAATATTACCGGGGATGTGAGCTAAAAGGATTAAAATGACTTTTTCCTTTCACCTCGACTTTAAAAGCAGACAGGCCCAGACATGGAGATGATGCTGATGTTGTCCCTGATATGTCTTGTAGCACATGAAGAACACCACATGGAGATGTTTACAAGGTTGATTTCCACTGGAGGGGGTCCTTAAAGTTTCAGATGTCGACGATAAAAGCACGATGATGAACAGTTCAACTCAAGAAGTCTACAGTCTACTACTGCACGACTGACGCGTCTAACCCCGGAGCGACTCAGCTGACGCAGTCGACATTGAAGATGATCAGCAGCCAGACAGTTACAACAGTTCGATTATTAACTCCTCAGTGCAAAATGTAGATAAAGTCCATAACCGTGAAAAACAAACAAAAACTTCCAACTTTAGTGGCGGGAAACCTTTTGTCCTTCTGGAATCAAAAACCTTTTGCCCCTCCGGGATCACACACCTGACCTAGACAATGATTTTCCTGTCTCTTATACCTGAAGTGTAGCGTCACAGCGACACCCTCTGTAAATGCAATAAATTACACTCATGTTATCGCACAAGAACCCCTAATTTGGCTCTAACACACCGGCTCCTTCTCCTTCATGTCAAGCAGCCAAATGTTGCAATACACCTAATGATGTATAAGCGAACAAATGTATAACTCCGTCATCTAACTTTGACTTAGATGAGTAAATCTCGAGCTAACTAGTACTTCGTCCTGAGTTTTTACCGTCTCTTTGTCCTCCTTTAGATCGTTTTGTGTTACCAGCTGAGAGAAGTAAAACTTTAATAACAGGACTTTCTTCCTTGAGTTGTTCGTTAATATCTGAAGGTAAAGGAAATACCCGACTACACAAAGGTTTGCAGGTATCAGCAGAGGGATGTAGATATCTGATAAGCAGCATTTGTTTTGCACAGAAGAATTGAGCAGGTGGTTTTTAGTCCAGAACAGGAGGTTGGTCCTGCAAAACGCTGCCATACAGTATGAAGTCTGTCATGTGCACTGTACGTAAGTGTTAATGCATGCTGCACCAACAGCTGGTGTTGGTTGTGGAGGTAAACAGGGGGACACTTAGAGCCCTGTGTGAAAAGCGCAGCCCTACCATGAATGTAAACAGGGCCAGGCCATCCAGAGAAACTCTCAGTGTGATCTAACCTCATCTCTCCATGTCATGTTTCAGACGTCACTGTGACGTGCGTCATCTCGGAGGAGTGCTTGCTCCCCTGCAGCTTCCAGCCGTCGACCGGGGAGACCATCGAGTGGTTCAGACAGAACGTGGTGGTGTACAAGTTCGAGCGGGACAATGCGGACGACGACGACGACGACGACGACGACGAGGATGGCAGCAAAGAACACTTTCAGAACGAGCAGCTCGCAGGCCGCGCCTTCATTTTCCCACACCTGATATCCGACGGGAACGCAACGCTCATACTCACGAGGAGTAACCCCAAGGACAGGGGAACTTACAGGTGTCACGTGCACACCTCGACGGGCGAACACAAGGCAAAGGTCATTGTGAAGGTGGAAGGTGAGTTTAAGAAATAATCTAAAGAGCAGAATGAGCTGTTTTTGGGATGCATAATGAGACCTTTAACGTTTACATCATTTTAACTATTTCAAGAATGTTTGTGCTCACATACCGCTGTGTTAACAGGCCTCTTACCTTATCTATATGAGAATGACATGACTCAGTGCTGGACTATATCAGGCGCTGGCATTTAGAGTCTATCACAAGGGGCTGCTGGGAAACATTTCAGCATGCTGAGTGTCTTTGTCTGTGTGTGTGTGTGTGTGTGTGTGTGTGTGTAGCGCCCATCCGAGCTCTGTCTCTGGAGCTGACGAGGCTGAGTGGCTACGAGGAGATGAAGTGCACGGCCCGTAATGTCTTCCCAGCTCCTCGAGTAACCTGGGCGACTGAGCCGCCCACTTTCGAGGACCTCCGACCGGTGACACGCATTCAGTCTGACAAAGAGGGGCTGTACATGGTGGACAGCCGCCTCAGGAGGTTGGAGGGACAACCTGACCTCATTTACATCTGTAGAGTCACGACTTCTTACAGTGGTCCGACCTGGACAGCCTCGCTTAGAGAACGAGGTATGGAGGACTCCGTGCTCTTTTGAGTGTTCTTACACATTCAGTTTCTCTCTATAAATGATGAAGTCCTTTTCAAACAACTGTATCATTATTTTAACGAAGGTTTGTTTATGAATCAAACAGCAATTTAAACAGCAAACAATTTAGTGACTTCTTTTCTCTCTGCTAGAAATAAGAGGAAGTCAAGGCAGAGACCTGACCATCCCCTGCTTTGCCCCTCCTTACCTGAACAACCCCTTTCTCCACTGGAGCTTCTCCAACGGCGAGGACCCCTCCCACATCCTCACCTACGACAGCCACTCAGGGGACAGCGTCTCCTCGCCGCCCTGGGACGACCACGTGCAGCTGGACGGCTTCATGGTCCCGTTTGGAGACGGCTCTCTTCGGCTGATGGACCCCAAGCACTCGGAGCACACGGGCAGCTACACTTGTGTGTTCTCCGTGCCGCACAGCACTCACACGGAACGCACGGATGTCACTATCGAAGCTCTTGACGGTGAGGTCACAAACACACACTTATAAGGCCTGTGATGGTTTCATGAGATATTAAAGCAGCTTTAGTCGTCTATTGTTTTCTTATTGTAAACACATTCCATGAAAAGCTCCAAACCAACAACGTGTTTGCCTGACTTCCCGACCCTGACTGTCTTGTTCCCAACCCACTGGTTCCACAGATATATGGTTCAGTTAAAGGTGGGGCTTAGTAATTTAACTTTGCACAGTAAGAGATCCTGGTCAGGCTGTCCTTCACATATCTCAAGAACTGTTCATCCAGTCATCTTCATACTTGGTGGATTCTATTCTTTAATCAGCACTTACAACAGAGAATATTAATGTTTTCACGCTGAACTTAAACAACTTAAATTGTGCATCGGTTAACTTTCTTTTCGTATCTTTTTGTTACCTGTGTGCAGTCGATGGAAGAAGTGCAGACAAGGCTTCTCATTGGTGGATTGTCGGTCTGGTCATCGCACTGCTGGTCCTCGGTCTGGCGGGCATGCTGGCCTACATGAAGCTGAAAGGTAAAGATGGATTCAAGGAGATGTGGACACTCAGTGATGAAAAGAAGACAACTTGACTGGACTGAAACAACATATACACGTCATACGAGAGGGCTGTAGACCACTTAGTCAGAATTCTCTGGTTTGGTCTTAAATTGTTTGCCTTTATCATTTATGGATCAAACATCACTGTGATAGGCTGCTGTGCAGTCGACAGAACATTTGATGGCACATTTTAACAGATTCTGTAAATTACATAACATTAGAGCAGAAATGTAATCACCCTTAAAACAACATTTAATTCAAGAAAAGAGGACGAAACAAACTCCTGCACACTGTCTAACTTTCAATGTTTCGGTGTTCGACCTTCATCAGGCAAACTGCACGTTTGCAGCCAATCAACATGTCGAATCTCAACAACTAAACTAATACTCAAATTTAAAAAATACCCAACATCATCCTCCTGACCACAGACTGTATAAAAAGATGACAGCTCCCTCAAAGAGAAGCTAAACCCTCTCTGTCGCCCCCTGCTGGCTGGCTGCAGTATAGCTCATAAAGCCCACCTCCTCCATGTTAGCAGATGGGACATGAGTCAAACTATAAAATCAAATACATTTTTCTCAAACATGGTTTCTGTCATTATAGTTAGTTCTTATCATGCTGATTTACGTCCAGGTGGCCAAAGTATCAAAAGTATTTTCTGCGAGTTAGACAGCGTCCAGGAGTTCATCTGCATTTTTGATGGATTTGTCCTCTCCTGCCGGCCATGACGCAGTTTTTCCTCCACTAAAGAAAAAGGAAACATACAGATATATACACAGATAAAGAGATAAAAAAGATAAAGACCGTACATTCAACATAATTACACAGATATTATGAGCAAAATGTACTTTAGGTATCAAAAGTAAAAATGCTGGTTTGTGCAGCAAAAGAATATAAATTACATTATTGATCTATAGATGTTCACAAGCTGCATTTAAATATAGCACAACAAGTAGCACGCACATGTAAAGATCAAGTGTAGTATGAATACTGCAAAACTGAAGACTATTTAATTACATTATAACTCTCTATAACTGCATATTTATACTAAAGAAATAAACTGAAACTTAAAAGTTACAAATAAAAATAAACAATAATAAATAATATAAACAGGAAGTGTGAAGTGTTTGTTTTATGTGGATCAAAACTTAAATTAGATGTTTAACGGTATCTAATATCTTCTGATATCAAATCCAGGATCCTAAGAAAGGTGTGAGTAAAGCGTCAAATGTGTGTTTCTGGATGAACTAGGAGTGATCTGTTCTGTTTACAGAAGATGATTTATTGAGAATAAAACAAATATCATTCATTACGTGTCCATGTGAGAATAATGCATCAGCAGGCTTTATAACACACCCTTCACTGTGCTTTTAAAACAAGTATTCATAATAGTGGAAAAGAAATTAAATATATTATACACACAAATGATCCAGGCTAATTAATGACACCTTTCAAAACACACCCACACCCGTCACACCAGTTACAAAAAATTGGATCCGGGTTATGCCAGATGCATTGTTGGAAATGTAGGCGCGACAACTTTGGCGAGGTCAGATGAACAATGTTAAGACAAATCAAGAAGGTAACTGAACACCTGAGTGTGAAAGAGTTTTCTTTGGATCAGGTTCAGTTCATACAGGTGCTTTAATAGTGATTTATGGCTCCTGCTGTTCTCACACACTTTATTTTTTCTCTCCTCTGTTCACAGGAAACAACACGAACGCCAGAAACGACCCTGAGGAGGTGACAGAGCTGCATTCAGTTAAAGGTCAATATGACAACATAAAATATATCACCCGCGCTACCTAAATTAAACACTAGATGGAGCTACAGATTAAGTCTTTGCTGTGTCCTTGAGAAGTTTCCTCTACTCTTAATTTAACTGCTCATCTTCACCACTCATAAATAATATTTAGTTTACTGATGTTATAAAGTACACAGATATAATAGACACATATTTTATTTGAATGCATTAAAAAACAAACTGCAGCCTCCAAAAAGCTTTTATTAAATTATTATTTAAAACACGTCTAGAAAATTATTTATTTTATTAATTATTTCCTTCATCTTCTTACCCAGAATCGTTTCTTCTCATTCATACAGACCCGACAGGAGACCCGAACGAGAGCAGCCCTTTCACTGCCGGCGGCACCAACGGACAAACGGGAACACAGACCGGCGCTGAGAACAAACATCCTGCAAACACCTAAAACTAATAAAATACTTATAAAACAAACACGCACACGGCTACACAATGAAAAGGAACTAACAGCTTCTTAGCATCAGGACGTTTCTTGAAGAGCATTTTTCTTTTAATTTATTATAGGGTACACTTTAAAATGACTACTTTTGCCTAGGAATATGCACTCTAAAAACTACACGCTTCAAGTGTCTTCATTAAGTCAGCGCTGAGAGTGCAGCCAAGAATCTGCTGTCATTTAAGGAGCTCTTTTAGGGACATGTTAAGGAACCCTAATGAATCCTCCTGCTGAATCTACAAGCCTGTTTCCACCTCTGGAGGGACCAAGGAACCATGTCAGCCGTGAACATGTCCTTTGTGTTGTTCCTGGTCCGAAACTGTGGCTGGCCCAGGAATTATTGGGGCTGAGTTTGCAGTGGTCCAAGTGATTCGCTTAAAGATCAAAAACAAACCTTGTGGAAGTAAACTGTGCACGGCCCAGTCTCACCAGAAAGCAGTCATTATACTGCTCCATTTGTGAAATATGGTCCGACTTTAATTATGTAGTAGCTACAGTATTAGTAGACACAGGGTGAATCGCTGTAGCTGCTGAGCTAACGCTATCATGCTAGCTAGCTAAACCAGCGTTATTCAGTCATAACAATTCCTCCTCTATTTTCTCATTACCGTTTTGTTTACATTCTGTTTGCTATTTTACACTTTTTCATTTAATAAACAGTTACTAGAAAGGAAAAGGACAGCTAGCCGAACAACACGGCTAGCTAACAGTAATTTTGACGAGTCATTACCTTGTTAGCTTGGCTCTCTCGCAAAAGATACAGTAAGTTCACACAGTTCAGTCAAATCTTTTTTTTTTTTTTGCTCCTGTCTCACAAGTGTTTCTAAACTATTGCTATGTTGATAAACAGTTTATATTCCAACAGAGGGCTAAATAAGTGTGAATGATACAACACAGATTATAGGCTATGCTAGCTTCTTTCACTTTGGACTCTCTCAGTCGCTATAAAGGTCCATACTGTCAAGATGGTTTGCCATGATCCAAAACATGTAAACAGCATCTGAAAGACAAACTTTTACGCAAAGTAAAATGTAAATTGACTTCCCTCTTGTGATTCTACTGCTAATCATGGTTTAAATATTGGTGTGACAGGCCTTTATCGACACAGTAAGCAAGCACCGGGTGCCACTGGGACAAAGGGAGGAAGTTTCTTGCTTTAAGTTTTGTGTGGACTCCAGGGATCATTTGCAAAGTTAAGGAGACTGAGACGTGTGAATTTTTTGATGTTTTAAAGATTTTGTCTTTTTTTACTGTGGTACGAGTCAATATTTCCTGGGACTAGTGAGGACCTTCGTCAGTCAGAGTCTGCTCTTGGACATTTGTCGGCAAATCAAACACTGACTTCCTGTTCTACCTACATAGTCGTGCTTCACTGTACTTGAAGGACACGACAAGAGGTCAAGCTCCAGCCGGCAATACAAAGACGGAGTGAGACTGTGAATCCAACTCTTTTTTATGTGGCGAGATTAACATTTAACTTGCTGTCATAAAAGAACAAAGACTCTTGTTAATGTATTATCAACAACAGATTAAAACAGTTTCTGTTTCTCTGTCACAAATGTGTCATAAATAATATAATGTTATTAAAAAGACTAATCACTGAAAGTGTGTGTCTGCTTTTGATCTTCCGCACAGTCTTGGCTCAAGGTCCTCCACTTACTAGCTTTTTTGGACATTTTGACAATCTCACAGACTTTTATCAGCAGATGAAGGTTGCTGAGATTTTGCTGAAATTTTCACACACACACCGGCAACAGATGTGAGACAAATGAAAGAAGCTGAATGCTCACATGAAAGCTTTTAAATCAACTTTAAGTTTCCTAATCAAATATGAACTGTTAATGTCAGGAATGCAGATGTTTTCTGCAAAATATTTAATGTTTGGTATTAATCATAATTTTCTCTTTTCAACATATCCCATGAAAATATTTCCCAGTGGTGGGATGTAACTACTAAATCAATCAACTACCGTCCTTTAGTAAAGTTTATTAAGCAGTATTAAGTAGTGTTAACCCATTAGCTACTGTTAGACAACAGCTAATGTAAGCATTCAACAAATTCTTAGCTACTGTTTGATAGCAAAACACAATACAATTCCCTAGCTAACAGTAAAGTAAGCTAGGAATGGGTTGAATGCTAATTGTAAGCTACAGCAGTTGTTGTCTAATGGTAGCATTGAATCACTTCCTAGCTGACTAAACAGTCTGATAGTGTTTAACTGAATGAAAGCTAGGGATTTCATTAATGCTAATATTAGCTGTTGGCTAACGGTAGGTTAAAAATATGTTTTACTGTCAATTATGACCCACACGGTAAAGTAAGTAATAGATTATTTTTCTGTCCCTTTTATGCCTTCATACCAGGACAGTGGACAGAGTCAGAAACGGGAAGAGAGAGTGGGGGACGACACGGCAAAGGGCCAAGGGTGGGAGTTGAGCCGGGGGCTTCCACATCGAGGCAGCCTCCGCCCACGGGCCGCGGACTCAACCGCTGAGCCAAACCAGCGCCCCTACATGAATGCTATTTGTTAGATCCTCTTACACACAATAATACGACATTTTAACAGCATCTTAGCTTCCCACTCACCGTAAAATCCGGAATATAAGTCGAACCGCAATATAAGACGCAGGCTGTTCTTGGGGGTGTCCCAGAGGGAAAATTGTTTTCTATAACTATTTATAAATAAAAATGTGTATACAAGTTATGTCAACACTATTTCAATTTATTTAAAACACATTCAAAAACACACACAAATTACAGGCCAGCATCTGTTTTAGCCACGTCGAGTTTGCAATCCTGCTAGCTAATGGTGCTGTAGCTAGCGGTAGCTGAAATGGCGATTGTGATGGTGCTTGTACGTGATGAAGCCTCAAAACAGCGAGGAAAACACAAAACAGCACTGCGGCATGCTGTAAACAGGAGACGTTGGAGCGGCTTGGACAGGAAACAGTTTAATGATCAAGATGTGGAGTCACCCAAGAGTCACCACTTAACATAGTGTAACGTAGTTACACTAACTCTTAGTTTGTTTTTTCTTATTTGGTTCATGTCTTATCACTAACTCTCCTGTCATTTCAGATCCTGCCTTTCTTCCCTGTCATGCAATCATCTCATTTCCCTCACCTGGTTTTCCCCGCCTATATCCTCACCTGCAGTCCATTTGGTCATTAGTCCCTCAGTATATATTCTAGTCATTTTCACTTGATCCCTGCCAGATTGTCTTGTGTGTATTTTTGCCAAGCTTTCCAGTATTTTCTATTCTGCCTTCTAGTGCTGACCCTGTTTTGCCTTATTGGACTTCGGATACCTGCCTGCCCCTTG
Organism: Semicossyphus pulcher; assembly: GCF_022749685.1. Taxonomy (NCBI): domain Eukaryota; kingdom Metazoa; phylum Chordata; class Actinopteri; order Labriformes; family Labridae; genus Semicossyphus; species Semicossyphus pulcher. Next base: position 24,459,824 of record NW_027211691.1, read on the forward strand.
TCGGATTTGTTTGCCTGATTGACTGATCTCCCGGTTTTGACTCTGTCGGTTTTTTGGACTGAATAAACGGATCTTCCCTTTCAACTTGCCTGCCTGATTGTCGTGCTTTTGGGTTCTCCTTTTCCAGCACCAGTGACCGTGACACATAGCACCATCGTCTGGGTAAAACACTAACATAATAAAATACTTCTCTCAGTATTTTATACTGATACAGGACGCAGCCCTTTTGAGATGAAAAAAAAGTATTAAAAGTGCGTCTTATACATCGAATGTTACGGTATAGCGTAGTGACAGAAGAATATGGTTCAGGTGAGTTTTACTGACATCAGTGTGGATACAAAGTTCACAACACAGCTGTAGAATTTCTCTGACTCAAGTTTCTGTCCAGTGCATTTAGTGGAACAGGAAAAGGGTGTGACAGGGCTACAGTAATTCCAGATAATAAAGAAAGACAATGAAAGGTCTGACACAAGCTTCATTCACAGACAATGACTCTGATTCTACACAGCCCAATCAGAAGGGTGGGGACTATCAAAGCTGTGAAGTGGGTTCAGCTACATTAAATGTGCGTAATTTACACACACACACACACACACACACACACACACACACACACACACACACACAGAGACACACACACACACACACACACACACACACACACACACACACAGAGACACACACACACACACACACACACACAGAGAGACACACACACACACACACACACACACACACACAGAGACGCGCCCCTGGCTATTCATAATCTAAAGTTAGCAGGAGTCGGGTCACATTCTTTTACTGCCCTGTCGTCAGACAAGTTCTGCTCTGGTGTTACTTCACTGGATCTACAGACTTTTATTTTTAGTCCACTACAGTGTCGACACAGGAATATTAAAAAGAAGGATGGCTCTGGTCAAGCGCACCATTATTTGTGTTTTTTTTCTGACTTTTTCATGGACTTTAAACAGAGCAGGTGAGTGACCTTAAACTTGGAACAATGTTGTTTAAGTCAGAGAAAGCAAGAGTACCAGGAAACAAGATCATTTAAGATTTTATCAGGCAAACTAAAACACATATTCTCACTTTTATAACACACTTTCAGATCGCTCTTTAATAGTTAATGGACTTCAGTTCAGTTTGTAGCACTTAAAGTTTTGATAACCAAAATAACTGAAACGTTTCTGTTTAATGTCACCGGTTTACATGTTTAAAAAAAGACCTTCTGGACTGTATTGTGTGAAGCAGGAAATCTTTTAAATCTCAGCACAGGGCTCTCAGGTCTATTCAGGTGACAGGGATTGCTTATTACCCAATTCAGAGTTTGAACTTTGACAAAGTCCAGAAGTATTTCAAGTTGGCGTCAACACATTTATCAATAATCAACGCAGGGACACAGTGAAGTGAATGAGTACTGACGCAGAGAGTGTAAGAGCTCTGGGTTATGAAGTTGGAAGCTTACAGAACAAGCTTGTTTGAATTCCACTAACAGATACACACGCTGATACAATGACTGCTTTCATTTCTGCTCAAATATTATTTCCTTGTTACAGAAAAACACAATCCGCGAGTTACTAAATATTTGTCTTTGTTTATTTCTGATCTCACTCTCTTCTCATGTTATAGGATGTAAAGTAAACAAAGCAATGAAACATGTGATGTAGCTCCTGTTTCAGCTAAAGTACTGTTAAAGCTGCTGTGCGCTACCTGTCAAGAACTAAACTACAGACAAACACAGTTAGCAACGAGCTTGTAAACATAGTGTAGCATTTAACAGCTGAAAGAGCCAGTTCGCCAATTTTCTACCTCAGTCCTCTCATGCTATGATGAGGAGCTAATGCCATTATGGAAAAAATGCTATTTGGCTCTGTGCCTTTGGAGGACGCTATCCGCTTCTCCAACGGGCCCTGAAAAAACCTCCGCAAAACGCGTCATCTGGCGGAGGCCAGGGAGCTCGCTAAACTACACTTCCTCCATCTAGGACGCCCGCCTATGATGTCATCAAATCTTCAGGTTTGAAATGTCGACTGCAGACCTGAAGATGTTTTAGACGATCCACCGGTATATTCTCGTCGTATTCTGTCCCGCTCTGAGCCGTTGCCTGCAGAGAACCGTCGTATTTCACTCCAGCGCCTCTCGCTGGGCCGTTCCTTTCAGATGGAGGGGCGCAATGCGGGGGGGGTGCTAATAGAGTATTTATAGGTAACATGTTGTGTTCACTTCTTACACTGCCTCCACAGGACCAAAACCAAAGAATGGACAACAAATGAATCCTTAATCCTGTGAGCAATGTAAAACTAGACTAGTACTGTTATTGCTATAAATTTGTTATTAGTAGTTTTTCTGTATTTATGCAGCCGATACATGTCAATAAAAGCATATTAGCATCAATGTTATTATATGTTTGAGCCACGTTTATTCATCCATTTATTGCTGTTTTGTTATGCGGATGACCCAGCTAGCAGGGAACGTTCCCGTAACATCGGCTAACATCACCTACAAGTTCTAATTACTTTTGAAGAAAACGTTTCAATCTAATATTCAAAGAACGTTTTATGGATGTTTATCATTTCAAATAAAGTTCTCATAACGTTAAAACTTAAACTAAAACGTTTTAACGTCAACTCTCTGAAGGTATGTTCAGGATGTAATCGAGGCCAGGGACATCAGAACGCCTTTTATAAAACATTTGCTCAGTGTGACCTATTTATGAAACACTGCAGTCTTTCGCTTTGAGTCAGATTATCAGCAGGAAACTTGTTTCTCCGGTTTGACCAGGAAGTTGACACAAATTTTTTTCATCTCATGCTTCACCATATGGATTCTATTTTTTTATGAGATCAAAAACGTGAACAAACGTTTGCCTGAACTAAACCCTGATGCATGTTTCTTTATCTGATGTTTTTCAGAAGTCTGTATTTTGAAGGACAGCTGCATTTTTCCGTGCAGTTTTAAACAAGGTGATGATGTAGTGATCCACTGGAAAAAGCTGCCAGCAAACACTGGTGTCCACTCCTACTACTACAACCAGAACCGGTTGGAACACCAGGACCAGCACTTCAGAGGCAGGACGTGGCTCTTCCAAAACCAGATCTCCGAAGGAAACGCCTCGCTCCGGCTGACAGGGGTGACGCTTCAAGACCGGGGCAGATACAAGTGCTACACCAGCACCATCTCTGGAAACAAGGAGTCATTCATCGACATAAACGTGGAAGGTATGAAATTCATACAGTTACAAGAATAACTTTTTACTTCTGTTTTATTTATATTTACAGTGCATGTAAAATAAATGTGAAATAACGAATCACTCTTTCCAGAACTTCAGATTTATGAGACACTACACTACATTAACCACAATGCAACTCAACTGTTGACAGCTCCGTCACAGATTCAAGGCTGTAATGCCTGTAGTGGCTATAATGTAGCCTCAAGCAGGGATGAGGAGATGACTCCACACCAACACCCTTCATTCATTGTTAAAGGACTCTTTCGGCTCCAACCGACGCTGACTCACTCACTGATCACTTGAGGACATTAATCAGACCTCACACATCTCCCTGTGGAGAAAAGAATTGCTTAACACAACATGTGTTGTAGAAATGTAACTTTAATACTATAACAAGAACCTTGACTTGGTTATCAAATAGCTGATAATGTGTCCCCTATGCTAGATAAACCTCGGTCCTGATCGCCAGCTCAGACATGTTAAAGTGAAAGAACAATACCTATCCACACCTGGCTTCTCTGATAACACTCGAATGGTTGTAGCACCACTCCACAAGCTGCAGGACTGGTTCCTTAAATATGTGAAGTATGCATCCATGCCTGTGTGAATCTGCGTTCTTGACATTGTTATGGGTTCACAGCAGTTTGAAACTGCTCGGCCATGACTTCTTACTTTTCCCCAGTATGTCCTGTGGCATATAAAAACTGCACATCGACGTGTAAACGTTTTATACTGGATAAAGTCTTTAAGGGAATCAATCACGCTTCAGAGACAGTAGTGTTTGTTCAGCGACCTGTAGGTGTCACTAAATCCTACACACTAAAAGGCTCACAACAATGTGTTGTCAAATTGGTGAATATGTAGCCGACATGTTGCAGTGTAATAAGCTCTCTCTGCTACAGCTCAAAAAAACTTTCCACTCCCAGTCACAGGAAACCGATGAATCATTGGAGCCTGGCTGTGAGCAAGGTCATCTAGTAGATAACGATGGCATGCACAGCAAACCTTGTCTCAAGGTTTGTGGAAAAAACTAACTGTGCTGATTGCAAAAAATATATACACTATATTGCAAAAAGTATTCACTCACCCATCCAGATAATTGAATTCAGGTGTTCCAATCACTTTCATGGCCACAGGTGTATAAAATCAAGCACCTAGGTATGCAGACTGCTTCTACAAACATTTGTGAAAGAATGGGTCGCTCTCAGGAGCTCAGGGAATTTCAGCGTGGTACTGTGATAGGATGCCACCTGTGCAACAAGTCCAGTTGTGACATTTCCTTGCTGCTAAATATTCCACAGTCAACTGTCAGTGGTATTATAACAAAGTGGAAGCGATTGGGAACGACAGCAACTCATCAGAGCGGGGTCAGCGGATGCTGAGGCGCATATGTTCAGATAGATAGATAGACAGATAGATGGACGGACGCTGATGGATGATGGATGGATGAACAGATAGATATATAGATAGATAGTCATCACCAGGTCTTCAACATCACAACTTCTTTAACATGTTTCTATAAAGAAAATCTTCCTATTTTTGCAGCTCCGCCCCATAAGGTCACCATTGAGCAGGTAGGAAACAGGATCACCTGCAGCTCAGAGGGGATCTACCCTGAGCCTGAGCTCACCTGGTCCACCAGCCCTCCATCCACTCTGACCGGGCTGGCCGAACCCACAGTCCAGCCGACTGAGCAGCAGCTCTACAGCATCAGTAGTTCTCTGACAGCTAAAGACGATGCTCTGGAGTACAGCTGCACCGTCAGCGCTGGCAGCAACAAGAGGACAGCCACTTTGTTTAACCAAAGTAAGTGTCTCTAAGAAACCTGCAGTCACTGTGCCTGCCTAAACAGCGTGCCACTACCATCTACATGAAAATGTTTTTAAACATGGATCTGAATGTGAAACAAAACTTATTGTATCACTGTGTGTGTTTGTGTCTTTTATCTTTTTAGCTTCTATCATTGCTTTAGACGCTAAAACAACAATCCCCTGCACTTCCTCAAACATTCCCCCAAAAAGCTTCGTCTGGACATTCAACCATAGTCAAAACATCCTGATACAGACCAAAGCCAGCGTCTCTGAGGGGTGGAGGAAGTATGTGAAGGACGTGTCTGAGTCGGGCGGCCTCATTTTACAAGACTTAACTCCAGAGCAGGAGGGAGTATACACGTGTGAGCTCAGCACGGCTGAGGAGACATACGTATCGAACACCGTACTGAGCATAGAGAAAAGTCAAGGTAAAGTAGGAAGAGCTAACACCTGTACATCAAATGTAACACAACAGCATCAGTCCTGTGTGATGATTAGGCTCAAATAGCTAAATAAAAGTATGCTGCATCCTGCCAAATGTAACTGGATGTAGAAGGAAATCGCAGTGTTTTTGTTTTACTGTAGGTGGCGCTCTTTTTATCTGGTGACAATCACCTGTTTAGCTAAACTGTAGTTTAAAACAAATCATTGCACTTGTGGAAGTGTGATTGGCAGGAAGGAGAGGTAACTGAAGCTTTTTTTCTGTTTCAGGCACTTCTTCTGCTGCAGGCATTACGGCTGGGGTGCTTATAACCTGTTTCCTTTTAATAATTGTGGCCGTAGTCTTCTGGTTATTTGAAAAACAAAAAATTAACAAATGTTGTGAGGTAAATAACAATTACACTAATACTGCCTCCATCTTAAAATGTTTTTTCTGTGTTGTTTGTACTAACGATGATGTCTCTGTACTCAGAAAAAAACAATTAATAAAAATGGCATAGAACTACAAGACACTCAACGTCCTTTAAAGTAAGTAGACAGTAAAAAAAACACCAACATCCAAACAACACACAGCTTTCAGGACACAAATATCAAACAACAATAATGCAGCAGCATGGGACAGGAGTCAGGTGGCTGATATACAAGACACAGCACCTACCCTAAAATTTACTGCTGTCTCAGTTAAAAACATGTCCTTCATTAGAAGTCGTCAGGAAAAGGTTTTTAAAGCATGTTTTTTAGTGGTTATCTCTTGGGGGAGGTTTCTGTTTCTCCATTAAGCTGTCAGGTAGTTGTAGCAGAAGCAAAGGATAACGTATGGTATGTAAAATGATAATGATTTAATAATGTTGAGGATAAAATGAAAAAGAAACATTCAAATAAATGCTTTCATGTTTGCTGTGATAGATAATGAAGAAAAGTGTATGTGAGGCCGGTAGTTTGAGCTTGATTTGAGCTTCAGGAGTAAATTCTGTTCACTTCTGTTCGCAGGGGAAAAGGAGGAAGCAAGTGAAAGGATTAATCAGGGTTAGGGAGCCTATGGTGGGCCGTCCATCGCCGAAAGGACCTCCATGGGGCACATGAGCATCTGAACTGGACAGCAGGTTGCATTACGGGAAGAAGGCATATCGGCGGAGACAGTGTGATGCTTTGACCAATGTTCTGCCGGGAAACCTTGGGTCCTACCATTCATGTGGATGTTACTGTGATGCGGACTACCATTAGCTATTCCTCCCGCCCCCCTCTTTCAGCAGGATAATGCGCCCTGCCACACTGCAAACATGGTTCAGGAATGTTTTGAGGAACAAAACAACGAGTTCAAGTCATGACTTGGCCTCCAGATTCCCCAGATCTCTGTGGGATGTGTTGGACATACAAGTCCGATCCATGGAGGCCCCACCTCGCAACTTACAGGACTTAAAGGTTCTGCTGCTCACGTCTCGGTGCCGGATACCTCAGCAGAAACTTCAGAGGTCGAGTGGAGTCCATGCCTCGACGGGTGAGAGCTGCTTTGGTGACAAAGGGGAGCTACACAATATTAGGCAGGTGGTCATAATATTATCGCTGATCGGTGTATAACAATATTTGTTATCACAAACCAAGTTAAAAAAAACAATGATATCTTATTGTATTTTACTGTAAGTATTGTTATAAGATTGTATCACAGTGCCTCTGGTGTGTTCAGGGCCTCTGCGGTGTGTATCTGGCTACAATGCAGGGTCCGGGTTTCTGCTGTACCTGTGGTATAATCAATGCAGAAGCTAAATACGGCTTTAATGAGTGTATTGGTGGTAAAATGAAGCTTCAAGTTTTATCACTGTAAATCTGATTTAGGGATACAACATGACTTCACTGTTATTTAAGTCTGATTGTGTCAGTGTCCCTTTGGTTGAATGTTTAGTATTGAAACAAAAAACATAAATCTCTATAATCCCAGTGTTTCTGGGGAAATGACTCGAAGACTATGAATGAACTTTAGTAGATGTTTAAATTATGCTGGAAAAACTATGAACTTTGAAAAACTATTTTGTGGCTTTTTTATGAACATTGTTCCCGTGCATATTTTCTTTCTTTTTAACTTTAACGAAGTCTGCAAAGTCTCCACCTGCCTGTATTCTTAACGTGAAACCTTTAAAAGGTATTTCACAGAAGTAGGTACCAGAGAATCTACAAAAATGTTAAGTGTTGCTGCTGGTTTCTGGACTTGCAGACCTCTGCAGGAGTGGTTTTGGTTTCACGTTTACAGGGCCACACGAAGGTGAGAACTTCAGCCACGGGAGGTGAAAGCTGAACAAACAGCACTGATAGAGCGGCTTCAGACTCCCTCACAGGCACAACACTGTTTAAATAATTAAATTAAAGCACAGATCTGCTCTGTAATCTTGTAAGAATGAAATCAATTTAATATGTAATTTTTATATTTTGTTGTAAAATATTTATATTTTTTTTAGATCTGGATTTGCCTCTTTGTATTTATAATAAATATTTTTTTAGGTTGACTTTCGATTTGTTATTTTTTCCACAAGGGCATGACAAGGTTTGGTATTTATCTGAAAGGAAACTGAACAGACAATGTAATCAAAACAGGCACAATGGGGTCAAACAAAATGTGTGTGTTGCATAAAAAAGGCCACACTGTGGGAAAGTACCGGTTATCCAAAAGAAGTTGAGTTAGCGCTGGGAGAGTTGGACTAAAAGTTCAACTTGTTTCAAACCGCTTCAGAAAGTGTTTTTGGGCTGCTGCTGTCTTGTGCAACTTTCAGCACCTCAGAAGAGTCCATAAAAAAGATGAAGTCGGTACGCTGCTCCTTTTAGTGCTCACAGACTTTAGATAAACTTCCAGCGTTCAGTGATTTGATAAACTGCCCGGGTAACTGATGAGAATTATTTGAATATTGTTTTTAGAACTTCTCCTATAAAAGGAACTACAGGAGAACTAAAATTAAAACAGTTTTATTTATCCTAAACCCTCACAGGTGAAATTAATTGATAAAATCAATTTATCGCCCAGTAAAGTGTACTTTAAAGCGTCTGCTCCACACCTTTACCTGTACAGAAGTCTTTTCATGTGTACTCAGAAACAGTGCTTGTACTTCAGTTGTATTTAATAACATAAAATGTTTACACATGTAGATTAAAGGTTATGTTAGCTCATTTCACAACCTGTTAGCAACCCTTACAGCAAGGACGTTCGTTTCCAATAAATGAACCTGTTTCACTTTCAATAGTTGCCAGCTGCAGTCAGAGAGTCTGACACCTTACTGTGATTGACTGGAGCAGTATGTTTAAGCTCACTTGGGACATGGCTCCAGAAATAGACATGTTTGTCAGTTGATCCCCTACTTTGGTCTAGACTGAAATTGTCAACACAAGTGTTGCATAGGCTGCCATAAAAACAAGGTCATCTTTAGTTGTTGTGACTTATTATTGTTTAATTTTGTATTTAGTTTATTCCGAGGTCTTGTTTAGTTACATAATTAATCTGTGTTTCATTGTTTGGATGTCCTTATTTATTATTTAGTAGAGTTTGGTTTCTTGTTTAATCTTTGTAAGTTCTGGCCCATGTGTGTCATGCTTTGTTTAACTTCCTGCCTTTTGGATTGTGTGCCCTGCCCTCATTGTTTTCACCTGTGTTGTATGAATTTAGTCTCTAGGCCTTTCTCATTTCTCTATTTTGTGCCTCCTCGTCTCCTCGCTCCTCCTGCCTGTGACCCAGAAATCAATCTCAGCGTGCCTACTTTAAGGATCACTTCATAAGCTGCATCGTCATAGACGCTGTTCTGCTGACAGAGATCATTAAAAAACAGCAGGCTGTAACAAAACAGACAGATGATGCAGCTGTGCCACACATCATATTTAACTGACATCACTTTTAAATGACGGCTCTGAAGCAGGGATGTTGTTAAATGTCTGTTGCCTCGACCCCTCTCTCATCGTGTCCCCCGCTCGCATCTCTGGTGGGAGGGACTAAGTCGTGAGGAGAGGAGTCGAGGAAAGGACTCAAGGAGGTACAAACTGAGACATGAGAAGAGGCATCTGTGTTTCTACCCTTCTGTGCTAGTTCATTGTCGTCTTTCCCTGTGATACCTTGTTGTGAACCCCTCTCTGAGTCTCCTGTGTTTTCTCCTTTGAGTTTGGATTATTGTTTGGACCTTTTTGTTTCCTTTTGGATTATTAACCTGGACTCTTGCGAGTCTGCTTTTAGTTTTTGCCTTGTTCATGTTTTTGATTAAAATCTCCCAAGTCTGCATCTGGGTCCTCCCCTTTTCTGTTTAATCTTGAGCCATGACATTCGTCAGGTACAGCAGAAGCTGATCTTTCTTCATATGGAATTATATAGTATAAGTATAAAAAGAGAGACATTAAGAAGACTACTTCAAGCATTTAAGTTTCACCTCAAACAAAGACTACATCGATAATGGACAGAGCCAGCATGACATCACTCACTGGTTTGTCGACTGCTGCTTTAATACTACATTTTAACTCACAGTAAAGCTGGACCACTGACTTCTTAGATGCTCTGTCAGAACATTAAACCTCACAGAAAGCTGTATCATTCGTGTGAGTTTTGCATAAAAAAGGCTTCAACACATCAAAGACAGCCGAGAGGTTAGGAGGTTCACCTCTTCACGGTCATTTTTAACGAAACATAAAGGTAGTGGACCGCTAGCGGTGCAGAGATATATTCTGTAAGTCAGTAGAACTAATGTACCTGCTTGGTAGAGTGGTGATGACGTAGATTCAGGCATCATGATCCAGCAGAAACAAACAAGCACTGTCAACCGGCTGTCGAGCTCAGATAGGAGGACTGCAGTCGTCATCAATTCAGGGTCAATTCCTTGAAATGACAATAATATGTATTTTCTTTACATACATGTAGTGTTAAATAGCAACCATGTTCATATTAACGCGAAGAGGTGTTCACTCAACTCACATTTCTGTTATAAAACTTCAACACATTTTCATGTGTAAATGTGTAAAAACCAAAGACTGTACATATAGACTGTATATCTTTTATACAGTCTATGGTAAAAACCAAGAATAACTTTCTCTACAAAGAAAGACACATTTAGCATAAACACAACAAATTGTCAACCTATGAGTGTAAAACACATTAAAACTAGCAGTTGTACAGTTTATATCGACTTTAAACTAGCATAAGTCAGAGTAAAACTTTAAAATAATAACCGCATTAAGTACTGTCGTTGGATTACATTAACCTAACACTACAAAAAAAATGGTTGACGATAGCCGTTAGCACTTATACTAGCCTGTAAATTGCTTATGCTAATCGGTAATGCTAATGCTTTAGCTAACGCTACTAAGGGATGCTAATGGTAACTTTCCCTGATGCTAATCTGCAACGTTTATATTCGCCCGCGAACTGCCACTGCTACTTGTTAATGCTTCCAGCACATACACATATCCCAGACTTGCTTGCCAACTCAAATTAAAGTTTAATCTGCAACCCAATCACATTCAGTGTTAACAGTTTACTCTTAATTTTGTCCCTAACATTAATACTATTCTCTTATCAGCCGTTTGACAAACCTCGTATAAAAGTTTTAACTGCATGAACAGGCTAATAATATAAAATCCTGTTTATACCAGCATATCACAATGAGTTTAGGCTAGCATAACAGCGCTAGCTTCCTTCCTGTCGCTAGCAATATGAATTACTTTTAAAATATCTTAGCATACAAAACACTGTTTACAGGTCAGGGTGAAACTTAAGAAGTCTCCACATTAGGCAGCCTGGTTGGTGTATGGCTATAACGGACACCTACCATAATACCATTACCATTAATAATAGCAGTTAGCATTTGTACTATCCAGTGAACAGCTTGTGCTAATCGGTATCGCTGATAACTCATTCTAACGGTTAGAGGCTATGCTAATTAACGCCTTGGTCACCTATGCCAAACGCCAACGTATAAAGCGCACGATATAAAGTGTTAATCACTAATGTTACCAGCACATACACATATCCCAGACTTGCTCGTAAACTAAACATACCATATTATCTTTATACAGTCTTTGGGCATTATCTGCTACCCAAACCCAGTGTTTACAACAGTTAATACTGGATTTCGTTGCCGTAACATTTTCTTTATAGTACAATCACATTAAGATACTGTATACTTCTGTTTAACTTACTCATTTTCACTTAGCTCTTATTAGCTGTGCCACTGCATGTTGATCATGAAGTGGGCTATTAAACATGAACTGGGCTTTACATAAGTAAAAATAAAAAAGTACTCAAATAAAACTAATAGTAGGTCAGCTAAAACGTATTGATTTATAACTCTACAAGCACATTTTCCTCTTATTCCAGAAGAAACTACAGGACAAGACAAATACAGCAGACAATAAAATTAAGACTTGGATGCCATCTTGTGGGCAACAGTTTAGTAGTGAAAGAAGCAGTCAAATCTTATACTTCAGTACATTTCTTTCGATTCCTGTCATTGTAACAAAGCTGTTGGACAGATGATAGGGAGTATAAAGTTCAATATAGTGCAGTACAATTAGTAGGTTCCTTAAAATCGAAATACTGGAATAAAGTTGCTCAATTATTTTTTTCGTACTTTACAATTTTAAATTACTTGGTTGCACTCAGCCAGTGGAAAACCAGCATAAACATGTAGCTACAGCCCGCGAACATCACAGAATAAGTGCCTGCAGTTTTAACACAGAGCATATTGTAAGATAGGCTAACAGTTAGGGAGTTAGCTTGTAAAGGTATGACCACAACTCGCAGTAGAGTCTCTTCGATGCAATGTCCTTCACTAATGAGCTGTAAAGTAGTCTGTTAACTCTTTATAAATAGTCAGAATATAAAATAAATTATTCACAGTAGCTTACAACCTGTGGAACCAGAAATGGGGAGGTGACAGACCTTAAGCAAGTTGTAAAGATGACTCTTAATGACCCTCATGTCCTCTACCAGTTTCCAGACATTAGCTGGAGTCAGAGGATAACTGCTGTTTTCGCTCTCTGTTGCCTCACTTAATCTCTACTGTATATCAGTTTAAAAGATTCAGGATGAAGAAAAACAAGCTTTTGTTTTTACTGAATAAGACGTGATTTTTGATCTTCTATCAAAACAATAGTGGGTGATTAGCCACCTGAGAAAAGACTGGGGTTGGTTGACATAGTCATTTTTAAATCCGGTTTCAATATGTTGATATCAAATATTTTGCTTCATGTCAAGATTATTTCTATCTTGTCATTTTGTTAGACAAGAAAAATGCATTGAGGTGAGTAGAAATTTGGTAGTTTTCATGTCACAAAGTTGTTTTTGTATTGAAAGTTTGAACGAAATTCAAGCTCTTACAAAAAACGAGCACCAACCCTGTGATTGGGTATGTTGTCTTAATGCGTCAAAGGGTCTTACATGGTTGAAAATATGGTGCATTGTGCGTTTGCATACGTTTTTAGAATGAAAGTGAAACCCAAGAACTGAAGCCCTTCCCAAATAAAAGAGTCATGCAAATTGATGAGCAATTAATGTGAGTCACACGAGTGACGACCAAACCTCGGTTTCCCCTGCTGCCTTGTTGGTATCGAGATATAGGTGTCCAAACACGTTTTGCAGCTGCAGAAATAAATCTGAAATACCCCCTCTTGTACTTCTGCACTAGAATGATCAAAACTGACTTTTCCAATAATGTTCTTTTCAATTGATTTTTAATTCCAACAAAAACATAACAAACATCAGAAAAAGAAAATACTACAAAACAAACAAACAAACTAAAAAACAGAAAACAAAATATAACATGTCTCCAGAATTTGTCTGATTTATAATCAAGGTCAGTTTCTTGTTTATGTTTTATCTACATGCCAGCAATATTAGACTTAGACTTAGACTCAACTTTATTGATCCCTTTGGGATGACTCCCTCTGGGAAATTGATCCTAAGTCTATTGAGTCTAAGTCTAAGTCTACATGCCAGCAATATTATTTCCTTTTACAATAACTTTGTAATGCAAAACACTGTTCACAGGTCAGGGTAAAACTCCAAGCAACTCCTCGTGGAGTAGTATGGTTTGTGTATATAAATCTAAGTTATGCTAATAGTTAACCTTCACTGATGCTAAATGCCAATTAACGTTCATATTAGCCCGCAAACTGCTACTGCTACTTGCTAATGTTTCCAGCACGTCCCAGACTTGGGTTAGGGTTAGCTGTGCTACAATTTTCTACATGCTGACTGTGGGGACCTGTGAAGGACTGCTGCAGCAAGATACACGTCTTCAATAAAAATAACAAAAATGTTCTGATATCTACGGAAGCCCTTAGCGGACATGCATCCACACATTTTATTTGCTCTGTTTTCCCGTGATGACGAGTCATTTCCGGTTGTTTCCTCCAGATCTCGACTTATTTATCTCGAGATAACAACGCTGCACCACCGTAACGTCACATGATCATAACTCATATATCCAGAGCAGCAAAAGTACAAAACAAACATAGAAACAGGCTTAACTTAGCTCATTGGTGAGGGCAATGACAGCATGGCATGTCCTGCTCTGTAATCACTGTGACCTGCCTGTTGTTGTTTTCTAGAGTGACTGAAAAGTACCCCGTTATCATGAGATAAGGAGATAAATAAGTCGAGAAAACGGAGTAAATAAAATGTATGGATGCATGTCCGCTTCCGTAGATATCTGTATCAAAAGATCTAGTAATAATAATAATTCATTTTTACTTATATAGCGCTTTTCATGGTATTCAAAGGCACTTTACATTTTAAAACAATTTAAGAAACACAATAAGAGGAAACCAAACAAATAAAACAATGAAAAAAATCAGCATCAGAGGTTAAAGGCAGTTCTAAAAAGGTCTTAGTCAGTGATTTGAAGGAAGTCGGGTTGGTACAGGCTCGCCCCAGGTTTGGTGCTTGGTTCTGAGTGGTGGAGAGAGGAGGTTGGCACCAGAGGAGCGGAGGCTGCGGGAGGGAGTGTTGCTATGGAGCAGGTCTGTGAGGTATGGAGGGGCCCGGTTTTGGAGGTCTTTGTGGGTCAGAAGAAGGACCTTGAACTGGATGCGTTGTGCAGGGGGCCGGGGGTGATGTGTTCACGGGAGCAGGAGTGAGTGAGGAGGCATCAGGAAATCAGGTCATCGTGCAGATCTAGAAATGTCTACCATGTTTGATATCCCCTCCGGACTTCACTATCGCAACACACTTTATCAGTTCACACATTCCAAAGTCAACTGATACAAAACTGCTTCTGCAAGGCTTCTGACAAGTTTAAAGATAACAATGTTGTAAGCTCAAAAGAATTCCTATCACTTTTTCCTCTTCCTGACATTGTGTAATTACTTCCTATCCTTATCCTTAAATCTTGAGAGCCAGTCAGGGCAGTGGGCCGGCCCCGGCGTGGCCACTCCCTGTTGTTGCATCCTGTAGCTGACCTTCGTTCCACTACAGTTAAGAGAGTTGACGGAGGAGGACTAATGAAGATGAGCGGCATACAGCATGTCGCGCTGGTTCTGTCTTTTCTGCAGAGTTTTGCAACAGGAGGTGAGTGACGCCTTTTTATTTAACTTGTCCAATGTAAACATAGAACACAGATGTGTTTAAACCTGGAATGTAAGAATACAGTTAAACATAACGAGTGGAATCTATCCATTCAGACGTGCTTATGTGATGTGTGTGTGGTGGTAATGTTTTTACCCTTAAAAAAACCTTCCTCTTATGGGTGTGGAGGCAACTTAGAGACAGAGCTTTTAAAGTCTTGGCACATACCACTGAAACTACACACACGTGCTTTTATAGGACTAGACTGTAGTCACTGGAGAGAGGTCTTTTTCTTTAATGGTTTAACATGTTATCTGATGGGAACAATCTAGACGTCTTGTGCAGCTTTGTTGACACTAGATCTAAAATGCAGCCCTTCATGAAACTCTGAAACCACACACGTAGGGACTGTTCTTTTTAAGTACATTTTGGAGATAAGATGTGTGTACGTGCATGATGGGGGACGGGTGCTTGATGATATTGTATCATGTCTTGTGATGTCTGCTGTTGGGTTTATGTTCTGTCTGATTGTTCAGAGCATGTCATACATGACAAATTTCCGTGCGAACGGACAATAAAGTTTTCTTATGCTTGCTGTCTTTCGAAACTTCAGGAGTTTAAATAAAGTTGTGTAGGTTTGAACAATGTTGAGCTGTGCAGCCTGAGTCTGTATACACTGACCTCGTTATTTTGTAGCAGTTGAGCTACTTAGACTGATATTAAACTTAAGACACAAGTTTAGACTTTAATCTCTTCCGTAAAGTTAAATAAAAACAAACATCTGTGATATCTTTGACATAATACAAACAATAAAGCTGTCTTTAAGGTCAAATATTGATGTCCAGATGTTGTTGTTTAGATAGAGGTGTTTCCTGTGCAGGAACTTTCACACAGACGAGAAACCAGCATTTCATTTCATCCAATATTTCTGAATCTGCAGCTGCACAAACAACAATGTTTGTTTTTTGACACGTTTTGGAGAAGGAAGCATATGACACTGCAACACACCTTGGATTAGGAAAACACAGTCAGACACAAAGAATCAGAGGTGGGTCACATGTTCTGTACAAACATTTAAAGCATTACTGGAATCTTGCAGAACCAGTTTGGATATACACATGGCACACACACACACACACACACACACCTTTCTCTCAGAAGCTGTCAGAACCTGTTGTACAATCCAAACCTGCCAAATGTTGATGTTTTAAATTCCTGAGGATAAAATGTCTTAATGAAAAACAAAGAAAGTATAATTAACCTTTACTAGAGCCCAGCCCGTGTCCTCTCATCTCATGCTATGTTTATTGCCCACTTTTATATCTTAGAACATCTTTATTCATGTGTTTATTTAAGTATAGTTTAATGTATTCATTAGAAAGAAAAAGTAACTTGAAACACTTACAAGTCATGCAAGCGAGTTAATGATGCTGTGTGTACACATTTCTGCTGGAGCATGATTGTTTATGTGTCCACTGTCCACAGGAACATGCATGACTGCTTTGTATTTGTGGTTTTGTTTTTTTGCATTTTTCTATTTGCTGCTCGTTTTCTAAATGCTGCGCATGTGTTGTCAAATTGATGAAGATGTTAACTTGCTTGTGTTTTGTGTATTTGCATGTGTTTTCTGAAGTTGCTGTGCGTTGAGCTCTCAGGGCCACCGTATAGATTACTGTTTACTCGCAACACTTGCAGAGAGCGGAAAAGCAGCCGCTTAGCTCCGCCTACCCTCTCTGGCAGACCAACCACTGCTGGGTGATGGAGAACGTGTCACTAACTGGGCACCGCTTGGGATTTTTTTCTGTGAATGTCGCCACAGACACCTAGTCTGTAATAATACTATATACTGCAAATGCAAAGGCTTTCATCATCCATTGCGTTACCTCATTCGGCGATAGATAGTGACTTAACAGACATTTATTTAAATGAAAAATCTTCTAGATTATATCTTTAATACAAAGACAACGCAACTCATGTTAGTGAGTCTGAAAAACATGAATAATCAGGCCCTTAAAGGCAGCTCACTTGAATTTAGTCGCCATTTTCCCTGAGCTCTAATGGATGTCTCTTTTGCAGATGTAAAGACAGTGTTCTGTGAATACAAGGAGAGCTGCATCTTACCCTGCAGTTTCCATGCTGGAGTCGATGTAGTCATCCACTGGAAAGAGACAAGTCCAGAAAAAGCTGTTCACTCCTTCTATTTCAACCAAGACCAGCTTAAGAAACAGGACCAGCACTTCAAAAACAGGACGTCACTGTTCAAGGAGCAGATCAGCAGTGGAAACGCCTCGCTCCGGCTCTCACCGGTGAAGGTTCAGGACAAGGGTAGATACGAGTGCCATGCAAGCATACTAACTCACGAAGAGCATACGTCGGAGATTGACCTACAAGTGTACGGTACGAGAAACACACAGCACACAAAGTCAAAGCAGCACGTGTGGTGAAATGTTTGAAATCAACATTGGAAAACGACCTTTATTTTCATTACAGAGAGCAGGTAAATGTTCATGTGTTAGTGTTAGTAAGTTGAGGAAATGTTTGGGATGGCGAAGCAAAAAGGATGATTACATAAAGAAAAAATAATCATCTGTTGTTGCTTATTCCTGTTCACGTGTACAGTTGCATGAAGGTGATATCACACCTGAGGTGGTGCTGTTGTCATGTGATATTGCTTATTAATAGTTAAGTAATTCCATTTTCCTTTTATTTTCTCAGCTTCAGTTCACAGAGTCAACATTCAGCAGGCAGGAAACAGGATCACCTGCAGCTCAGAGGGGATCTACCCTGAGCCTGAGCTCACCTGGTCCACCAGCCCTCCATCCCCTCTGACCGGGCTGGACGAACCCACAGTCCAGCCGACTGAGCAGCAGCTCTACAGCATCAGTAGTTCTCTGACAGCTAAAGAAAATGTTTCTGATCTGGACTACAGCTGCACCGTCAGCGCTGGCAGAAGCAAGAGGACAGCCACTTTGTTGAACCAAAGTAAGTGTTTGTCAGGCTGCCTCCACAGCTGAAATGTTCCCATTGGCTAGTTTACATTAACGTTCAATATCCCAGATGTGCCTACAAACAACATTGTACAATCATGTGTTTTATCATTTCAGTTTCAATCAACGGTTCCAACACTGTAACAACAATCCCCTGCATGCAAAACACCACGAAAACACCACACACCAGCCTCACCTGGAGCTTCAACCATAGTCAAAACATCCTGAACCAGACGACAGCCGACATCTCAGAGGGGTGGAGGAAGCATGTGAAGGATGTGTCTGAGTCGGGCAGCCTCATTTTACAAGACTTAACTCCAGAGCAGGAGGGAGTATACACGTGTGAACTCAGCACGGCTGAGGAGACATACGTATCAAACACCTTTCTAAAGGTTACACCAGGTAAGATAGAGACAAGGTCATGAGGTCATTTTGGGTTACGATTTGAACACTGTGAGATGTAAATGTGAATGTATAACTAGAACCGGACTGATTTGGGATTTTTGAGGCTGATACCAATTTTAAGCCGATAACGAATACTTCTGATATGTACCTCAGATCGGGACCATACCCTTTCTTAATATTTTAATAGAGACCTTAGAACTTAGAAAGTTAATTAAAAGACTCTTTTCTGTTTCAGACAGTTCACATCCAACTGAAGCAATTGCAGGCGGGGTGGTTGGAGCCATTGTGGTTTTGGCTGGAATCATGCTGGCATTATATTTAATAGATAAACACAAAAACGGAGGAAGAGGATACACGGCGGTCAGGTAAGTACATAAGTTTCCATCTGTATTAAAAACAGCACTGTGTCACTGTAAACATCTCTGAGCTGGGACAGTGTCGAAGGGAAATACGGCTTTATTTCACTTTGTCACATTAATTTTAAATGTATTATGATGATTTGTGATGCAAGTTGTGTTTATTATTTGTGCTGTTTTTACTGTGTATGCGTTTTTGTAAAGAGACAAAGACGAATATTTGTTTTTTGTGGAACATTATCACTAATTTATCCTGCTTTGCAGTGATTAATGTTTCCTTTCCCTCCTGTTTTTTAGAGTTGTTTTTCAGGCACGATGACAGCCGAAGAGTGAAAGGAAATACGGGGAAGAGAGAGCAGTGATGATGCTGCAAAAGGGCCGATGCAGCAAGGACTCAACCTCTGTTCATGAGGCAACCCACTGAGCTACTGGCCCACTTCCCCTTATCGCTAAATCTACATTCAAATTAACTTAAATCTCGTCTGGAAGGTGACTTAAATTAGTCAGAAAAGTTGTGATGCTAATGGGTGTTAATGTTGGAGATTAAAGACGAAGGAACACACCATCCCTTTATCCCGTTAAGGTGAAGTCACACTGTGCTACTCTGAAGTGAGACTGCTTTATTAAATGTAAACAATAAGACAAACCTCTCCACATGAGGCTGAAGGATGAGCTGATACTTGATGTACTTATTTACAGAGCCGTGAACATAAACATGAAGAGGGAGCACTCAGAAACAGAGTCGAGACTTATTAATGAAGGACGAGGACAATTTGCACTTTGACTGTTTCTACGCTCAATATGCTTGGGAGGATTACTTTAGGTTTGATAGACTCCGGATAATGAAGTGCAGCATGTTGTTGCTCTACCTCATGTCCTGATACTCCTCTCAGACTTAACTAAAGGAAAAACATGAACAGACTAACAGAGACAAATGAGGCAACTTCTGCTGCATCTCTACTCTGCTCTGGAAGCGTACATTTTTAAAGTTTCAGATTCATACCGGCTGTTAGATACTGGTTTTCCTCACAATCTTCTCTGTGAGCGTTTACAAAGTAAATATGCTGTATAATGGTATGTCACACTGCTGATGAAAGTCTTTAAAACTCATGCAATCATGATCATTTCACTGCTTCTCAACTGGCAACTCAAATAAGCAAATACTAGAGGGACGTTGGGCCATAATCCAAGATAAAACAACATACTTGATAGCCCGTTACCTACCTTCAGACAACAACTAATCTAAGCAAACACTTCCTCACTAACTAGCATTCCATAGGAAGTGGCTGAATGCCAACAATACTGTTTGATAGTGTAATAAGATATGATAAGAAAGGTGGAAATTCCTAGCTAAGAGTGTTGTTGCCCATTAGCTTCCGTGAGTCAACAGCCAATCTTAGCATTCAAACACTTCTTAGCTTACTAGCATAAGATAGGAGGTGTCTGAATGCTAACAATACTGTTTGATAGTGTTATAAGATACAATAAGGTGGAAATTCCCAGTTAACGGTTTTGTTAGCCCTTTAGTTACCTTAAGACAACAGCTAATGTTAGCATTCAAATACTTCCTAGCTAACTAGAATTTGATAGGAAGTGACTGACTGCTAACAATACTGTTTGATAGTGTTACAAGATATGATAAGAAAGGTGGAAATTCCTAGCTAACAGTTTTGTTAGCCCTTTGGCTACCTCAAGACAACCACTCATGGTAGCATTTAAACACTTCCTAGTGACTAGCAATAGGTGGGTAGTTGCTAAATGCTAACAATACTGTTTGATAGTGTTATAAGATATGATAAGAAGGGTGAAAATTCATAGCCAACAGTTTTGTTAGCCCATTAGCTTCCTAAAGATAACAGCCAATATTAGCATCCAAACACTTCTTAGCTTACTAGTATAAGATAGGAAGCGGCTGACTGCTACCATTTGATAGTTATATTTTACGATAAGAAAGGTGGAAATTCCTAGCTAACAGTTTTGTTAGCCCTTTAGCTACCTCAAGACAACCATTAATGGAAGCATTTAAACACTTCCTAGTTACTAGCAATAGTTGGGTAGTGGCTGAATACTAACAAAACTGTTTGATAGTGTTATAATTTAAATTATAGATTTAGATAGGTGGAAATTCCTAGCTAACAGTTTTGTTAGCCCATTAGCTACCTTAAAACAACAGCTAATGCTACTAGCATTAGATAGGACATGTTATTAGCTAGGAAATTGTTGAATGCCAGTTAGTTGTGGTCTGACAGTTTCAAATATGTTGTTTTACCTTGAAATATGTTCCAGCGTCTCTCCATTTTTATTGAGTCTTGTAACACTGTAACACATGTTTTAGCCTGGAACACTGCAATACAACATTAGCCTGTCACAAGTGGAAAATGGCCGCTATGTGAATATGGGAAATTGCAATGTGGGACCAAAACTGACGAATGTGTAAAAAATAAGGACCTTGGTTTATACTTATGGTGTGACAATGGGTGTCCTGCTGCTTATAAATATTTAATGTAGGCTAACAGAGAAATACTTGAGACGTTTTCAGGGGCTTTGATGGAATTTGTGTTACATTCAGGGACACACACTCTTCCATCTGCTCTCTTTTGGTGTACGAGAATATTAGCACCACATTTCAATCACAAAATTTCAATTTGAATATGACCACATGTTAAAAAAATACATTTCAACCTTGGGTAAAGTGACAGAGTCGGCAAATCAGTCAGACTGCATCTCAAATTTTCATTTAAGCAGGATGCCAGGTGTGCTCACCGTCCTGTATTCATTAAAAGTAAGGCAACTAGCCGTGAGCGTATCTGGTAACACCTGCTGCAGCTACATTTCATATTCAGGTGCTGAACTGTTCTCTGTCTGCACAATTTTGTACTTTTAAGTTGTCCACTGTTTTAAAGGCTCTGCTCTGGGGTACTACTCTGCCTTGGTGACTTCACTTCCTCCTCAGCCCCTCTCCCATGCAGTTTGTCCCATTGTTTTTGTTTTTTTTAATCAAACCAACTATTTTATTGTCCTGTTGTTTTCAAATTGGACTTAGTGTTTTATGGTGTTGTTTCAATGTTGTACTGCACGGTAACTTGGTCAACCGTTGTTTTTAAATGTGCTTTATGAATTTATTTGGATTGGTTTGTTTGAATGTAATGATTGAGTTCATGTTGACCCTCAGACATGGGTTTGAAAAGCTTTAACATGTGCTCTTGTTTGATCAAGTTCATGGGTATTTATGCAATAAAAGTTAATTGCAAAAAAACATATTCCAACTTTTAATTTGAATACATTCAATTGTCTTATTTATACCTTTAGCCACAACATTACCACAGGAGTAGTAATATGTGTCCTTAATTTAGCAGGGTTGTTTGATATTTGACTGAACGAACAACCGCAAGGTGGTAATTCTAACTTCATAACTTCTGACAAAAATAAAACAGCACAGAGAAATTATGATCTTTGTTTTCAGTTCTTTTCAGGGGCGGCAGTGGCTCAGTGGTAGAGGCGGTCGTCTTTCAATCGGAAGGTCGGAGGTTCGATCATGTCGAAGTGTCCTTGAGCAAGACACTGAACCCCAAATTGCTCCTGGTGGCATAGCCAACGGGTATGAGTGTGATATTGACAGTTGGGCACAGTGTATATATGTATGGGTGAATGTTATATGTAGTGTAAAAGCAGCTTTGAGTGGTCGCAAAGACTATTCTTGCCCAGCAGGAGGCGCTGTAACCCCATCAGTTACTCAGTCTACAAAGGGCGTCTGACTGTGAAACCTTTAGCTGCAGACTTTAGAACTTTTACCCTCCCTTATTAATCATTCCATCATATAAATATGTTTATAAATATAGATAAGCTTGATGTTTTTATCAAAAAATAGTTAATGTGTGTTTTAGCTCGAAATGACTCGAAATGACTGCCCTTTAAATGATTTCATCTGATGGTTTCTAACCTAACAAGTCAATCTGTTGGAAAAGTACTACGTTAGTTGGAGGCCAGGAGGAACAACAAGAAAAAAAAACCTTTTAAAAACAAATTGTTCCCAAATCTTTTAACCTCATGAACAGCTACTTTAAGGCATTTATACTCAGTAGAGTAACTCAGAGTTAACTCTTCTTTCTTCAAAAACCGCAAGAAAAATATTTGATTCATTAAAATATGAATAATAATGTGTGAGGGTCGTGATTATTTAAGCCAAAACCAGACAAAAGAAACAAAATAAAATCAAGATGTCTGCCGAGTTTAAAGTTTTATTCAAACCACAGAAAGAAAATCAAAAGAACAATTTACTGATTTAGTTTCTCGCTTCAGATTTAAGTTAAGAAAACACACACAGCTCTGCATCGGTAAAAGCTGTCAACATTAAAGAAGCAGCAAACTGCTGGATTCAGGCACGAATATTGTAACATGACTGTGTTGTGTGTGTGTGTGTGTGTGTGTGTTACAGCAGGCGTTGGTTTTCCTCTGTGTAGTCGTGGGAGTCTCCTTTGAAGGGCAGGTGTGGAGGGTGGTTACAGATTCCCATGAGGAAGATGATGATGGTGCCGACGGTCATCACAGGGGTCACCAGGAAGAGACAGAGACGGTCCACCGTACGAGCGATACCACTCCAGTTATCTTTCTCCTGCAAAGACAGACGCCTCTTCTCATGTATCTAATTTATATATTTGAAATGTGTGTGACTAACGTAATTTGCATTCCTGGGTATGTCACATCAGTGCCGATCCTAAGATGCTTCCTGAGTTCAAGAACATTTTGGATTGATAAATCTGAAGACAATCAACACTTGCTGCTCTCCTCAGTACAGAATCCTGTTTTTCTCTCCGTCTCACCTCGTTGTAGTCGTTCTTGTTGCGCATGTGTTTGATGATGTAGTTTGCTCCGTCCATGGCCGGCTTGATCTCTGCATACAGCTGATCGGTCACATCTCCATCTTCCTGTGGCTTCACAACTACACAAACACACAGAGTGGGTTTTAATAATCTGTGAGAAGGGCCCAGTTTAAGTCATGATGGGATCAGTTTATTATGGCCTGAAGTTCCACGTGAGGACCAGAGAACTTAAACCTTATTAAAGTGAAAACCCCAAAAAATAAGAACAGTTAAAAAAGAGTCGACAAGAGCGTTAGCAAGCAGAGCAGGAGGCTGAAGATGAAAAACAAACTCAGGGACAAAGAAACACTCCTCACAGGAGCTTTAATGAGGGAATGTAATAGACAGACCATCTAAGTTTATTGTTTAGTTAAAATACGATTTTTCTTCTCCCTGCTCCTTTTCACTCATAAAATATGTAATATGGACAGTTTTTTGTTTGACACAGATTTCTAGTGAGTTTAACTGTCCTGCTAGAACTTTATTTTGTTTGTTGACACCTATCCTTCTAATAATATCATAGCTGCAGCAGCCACCTGAAAAAAGGCTGTAAGAATGTAATAATAATAATAATAATACATTTTATTTGAAGGCGCCTTTCTCGGCACTCAAGGACACCGTACATAGATATATATATATATACACAAAATACACATTAAAAGAGAGAATGAATCGATGTTTCTGAGTTGGGGTGGTAATGAATTCCAGAGACGGGGAGCAGAGCGGCTGAATGCTCTGCTCCCCATCGTGGTGAGTCGGGTGGAGGGGACAGACAGGTGTAAGGAGGAAGAGGATCTGAGGGAGCGGGAGGGAGTGGGAACATGGAGGAGGTCGGACAGATATGGGGGGGCGAGGTTGTGGATGGCCTTGAATGTTAACATGAGGACTTTGAATTGGATAAAATATATTGAAGTGAAATATATTGGAGCATTCGGCAGCTTAGGAGCCAGCTGTTTCCCAAAGGAGTTGGTGAAGACCAAAAACAGAGCTAAAAGAGAGTCTGTCTTACATTCATTAGGACTACAAATGATTGAATCATGTTCCTTCTGTCTGTAAATCAGTGTAAACACTGATAATGTTACGATGTACTGCTCACAACTGAAGTTAATAAAGTTAGCACAGGTTTGGATGCTGTTTGTCCAGTGATATTATTGGACGTACTTGCTGCGTGAGTGGTCCGTGTCATCAGTCCGTGTCTCTCCGACTGTTTCTCAAACATCAGCTCACTGCGGGACTTGACGCTGTAATACTCCTCGGCTGAGGCGATGTAGCCCACCGAGCTGGATCGCCGTGGCAGCGCTCCGTCCCAGTACGGCTCCGCCTCTGCAGGGCGGGACATACCCAGGATGCGGGGCAGCCGCTCGAGGAAGAACTGGAGGGACAGAACAGCAGCATGTTTAGTGTCATGATATGTTGCATGTTCTTTTTAACGGCACAGCTGTTTGCATGATGTGTGTGTGTGTGTGTGTGTGTGTGTGTGTGTGTGTGTTTACCTTCTTGGTCCACTCAGACATGACATGTGTGCTCGGCGTCCTGAAGTGCAGGTTGAGGACGACCACACAGTTCAACACCACCACCGTCACCAACACCATGATGAACATCAAATATCTGTGACGCGCGCACGCACACAAACACACACACACACACACACAGATATATCTATGTCTACTTATGTCTAATTATTTGAGCGAGCTTTGCGCTGTCGGTAGGACTATCTCAGGTGTGTGTGTGTGTGTTTGTGTGCGTAACTTACTTTACAATGAGTGGAACAGACATGGAAGTCTCCGGCAGCCTTTGGGAGATCAGCAGCAGGAAGACAGATTGAGCCAGCAGCACTGAGATGGACAGGGTCATCTTCTCACCGCCTACACACACACACACACACACAAACACACAATATATATAATAACACATGTTTATAGTTTTTCATTGTAATTTAAAGTAGGAGCATGTGCACTGACTGTCAGCGGGCAGGTAGTAGACGAGTGTGGCCAGAAAGGAGATGAGCACACAGGGGATGATGATGTTGACGATGTAGAACAGAGGTTTGCGTTTGATGATCAGGTAGAAGGTGATGTCCTGGTGCTTGTTGCTCTCCATGGGAATGTGCTTGTAGGTGTTTCTCTTTGCAGGTCGGTGGATGATCTCCCACTCACCGTTCTCTGACAACACCAGTGAAGAAAACAACACGGGGCGAGAAACAGACAGAATTATCCTAAACTTACTCTCTCACTTAAAGACTGGTAACCCTGATGCTTCCTAGATGTTGTGTGCTCATTGTTTTCTCTTGAAATTGGGAGATTTTAACAAAGCCAATACATAAAGTTAATGTAGAGCTAGCATGGACCTAGCATAAAGCTAATATAGGGCTAATGAAAGCAGACACAGCCGATACGTATAGTTAATGTAGAGCTAACACGGACCTAGCATAAAGCTAATATAGGGCTAATGTAAGCTGACACAGAGCCAAAACATATAGTTAATGTAGAGCTAACACGGACCTAGCATAAAGCTAATATAGGGCTAATGTAAGCTGACACAGAGCCAAAACATATAGTTAATGTAGAGCTAACACGGACCTAGCATAAAGCTAATATAGGGCTAATGAAAGCTGACACAGAGCCAATACATATAGTTAATGTAGAGCTAACACGGACCTAGTATAAAGCTGATTTAGGGTTATAGAAAGCTGACACAGAGCCAATGTTTAGACTTAATTTAGAGCAAACATTGTTATTAAGATATCAGAGACAGTAACACTTACCAGTAAAGCCTTCAGGGTCAATGATGATCCACTCCACTGTGTGTAATTCATCACCACCATCGCCCCCCTCCTCCTTCAGCAGAATCCTGATCTCTTTGGCATTGTAGGTCAGAGAGCTACAAAGCAACAAGTGTTTTGTATTTATACCCAATTGCTATCATCTTGTAAGCCAAAACAAGTATTTATATTCCTGTATATTTATTATTCCTGCAAAGAAACATGTCAACATAAACATTTATCGGTATTTTAAATGTACTACAGCCATTGTGTGTGGCCACACAAGACGATACATGAGATTTTCTGGTTTAAGCTCCTTACACGAATTTGAGTGTGCAGTTCTGCCAGTCGAAGGGGAAGTAGTTGACGTTGATGGAGCAGGAGGAGCGGAAGATAGCAGGAGGTAACCAGTAGCAGAGACCATTAGAATACACCAGTACGTTACTGTAGTATGCCACCTCGAACTGTGCATCGTTACTGGCAGAGAGAGAAAAAGCAGTTATACACTAAATACATAAAACACAACTCAAAGTCTATTTGGTAGTTTACTTGTTTTCCAGCACGATCTCCGGCAGCCACACCATGTTGGACGGCAGTCGAATAACATCTATGCCGTCAAACACCGTCTCGTTCCAGGACAGCCGGTAGTCAGTCCACGTCTAACAACACACATGTTCATAGTTAAGCCAGGTAAAGTATTCAGGGAGGAACTATAAATAGGGGGCTTCATTGTCATTTACTCACATGCTCAATCCAGACATTCGTAAGCAGCGTCTCATCGACCTCTTTCTACAAAAGGAGAAAAATTATTCGAGGAACAACTCTGTCAAATTCTGTCTGTGGATGACCTGCAGTATGTTTTTATTATTTCATTACATATTATTAACGGATTATGATTCTTCTGGATTCACTCTGTACCAGAGAGATGAGGTTGGAGAGCGTGAGTCCGAGATAAACGTCGACGGTGTCCTGCTGCCTCTCGGCGGGACGCAGCTCTTTGTAGTATTGTTTTTCTTTAATCAGGTAGTTGATCAGACGCTCCTCCTCGTTCCTGCCCCAGCACCCTGACACACACACACACACACACACACACACACACACACACACACACACACACACACACACACACACACACACACACACACACACACACACACACACACACACACACACATTTTATTAGGGATGCACGATATTTGATTTTTGCCGATATCTGATATGCCGATGTTTTCCAACCCTTTCTGCCAATTTCAATACTGATATATTAGGCACATGTTTTCTTCCACCCTATTGCAGAGAACATCAAGTCTCCCCTGTAGTGGAGTTGAAATCATGCCTACTCTTATTGTAGTGGCCCTCTGGCAGCTGCAGAAATAACATAATACAGTGCTTTTTAAAATGTACACATTCACTGGGCAATATGAGAAAACTACTTAAACTTAGGTTCTGTACTTGTATTTATTTGTTCTTATCATTTTCTTCTTTTAGTTCATCATCGAGCATTTAGGCAGAATTAAAGCGTTGTTTTATCGGCAGAAAGAGTGATATATCTGCCGATGCCAATGTGTCATTTTCAAGCCATAATCTGCAGATACCGATAACATTCCGATAATATCGTGCAGCCCTTCATTTGATCAATTCTAAGTTCTTATTTTAATCAAAAAAACATTTTATTAAACTATGAGCTGAATCCAAACCTGCAGCCAACGTTTACAGGTGTGAGGTCACATACTGATCCCAATGTCCAAAGAGAAAACAAGTTTTCAGAGTTTTCCCCTCCAGAGCGTTTGTTTAGTTTACAGCGACATAAATATTCTGTAAATAAAGAACAGCGTGGCACACACACACACACACACACACAGAGGAAAACAAACATGGTGTGTGAGTGTGTGAATACTTTCATGCTGGTCATATTTCAGGGTATGAGGGCAGCTGCTCTGTGGACTACCACTGCTGCCCCAACACCACCTGCCATCCACTCACTGCCAGAAACTCACACACTTTTTCCTTCCTAACACTTCCAGTTTGTTTTGATGTCATATACATTCACTATCATCCAAGCGAAGTCGTTCCGCCACTGAGTCAGGTTGTAACAGACACACACACACACACACACACACACAGCCAGCAGGGTGGAACAACGTTGTGTGTGTGTGTATGTGAAGCTCACACTTTTTGTTGACATGGCGCACGCCTTTTGCTTCCACAACGCTGGAACGTTATGTACAAACCCACACTGAGCCGGCTTAATGCTGGTGGTGCACGGTTCAATGTAAAAAGGGCATCAGAAACACATGCTAACCAAACCAGAGAATGTTTGTGATTTTGGCTGTAAAAAAAGACTTAAATCAATTCATAAATGTTTACATTTTCCACATTTGTTTACTATAGATGTATTGGAATCTGTAAACGGATCTACTAAAAAGTGAAAAGAAAATAAACTTAGTCAGTAACAGATTATATAAGCAGTTAATTTAGAAAAGTACAGAAAAACTCAAATGTTTTAGCATAAAAATAACTTTGGTTAAAACTAGAATAACTTTACAACACAATTCAAATTAAGGTTAAGTCGATTTACCAGAAGAGAGCAGAGAGAGCAGGAGCACGGTGCCCAGAGCTGCAGGCTGGAGCTTCATGGCTGACTGTTGCTGAGAAGTGTGGCGTCCTCTTCCCACCGACCTTCAGCCAAAAGCCGGAGAGAGTGACAGGCGGCAGCTGCAGAAACACAGAGGACAGAAAATAGAGACAGAGAGAGAGCAGCCGGCTCTGAGCTCCTCTGAACGGGAAACAGAGGAGGAGGGTCAGATAACACCCCAACAAAGATCTGAAACTGTGGTTTAGATTGAAGGAAAACATGTCACGTTAATCATGAATTCATTAAACCTGTAAATAAACCAGCTGTCAATAATTATAAGCTGCTGTGTTGATACTTTTACTTTGACGCTGTAAAAACATTTTGTACTTTTTTCATTTAAAAAGGTAAAAAGCACTCACCTTTTCACTCACCTGCTCGAAGGAGCTGATGGAGCATGAAGACAGGACGCCTTCGTAAAAAAAATGTCTTCAAATTAATCAATACTGAAAATCATCTTTAGTAGCAGTCCCATGGTTCAAAATGAGCTCCACCACATACAGCAGTAAATTCTGCCATGTACACACAGGACCGGATTTTAGAACAGGAAGTGTCCTGGTTTCCATTTGTCGTCAGAAGGCTTCAGTGTACGGAGAGGAGCAGCCTCTACAAAAGTCCGGTACATTCCAACAATCTAACATTGTCTCAGAAATGTTTGAAAACTTCTCAGTATTGATGGACCAGCAGGACACAGATAGCATGCTTTACAGCTGAGTTATTAGTATTATTCATGTTTTGGAGAAAACCTTAAGAACGACCCTCTCATCTACATTCCTACGGTATCAGCCGTGGCCGTGCAGTTCAGAGGATGAGATCATCAGTGCTGCGCGCACACGCAGATTTCGATGACATTATAAAAAGCCGTCCGTAGTCGAGTACACATGAACAGTAAGACCACCTTTTCAAGCGGGCCCGGGCACAGATCAACCAACCGTGCCAGAGTATGGTACACAGTGTTCACAGTGTTCACAGGAACCAGACTTTGGGGTCAAGTGTACCCGGATCAGAGCCCGGGTCCGTAATGTGAAAGTAAGATGAACTTAGTTTATCTCAACTTCAAACTCTCCTGTGTCGACTCAAACAAATGCTGTAAAATTCAGTGTATAAGACGCACTTTTAACACATTTAATTTCATCTATTTATAGAAACATTTATAGTTTTCCATGTCATGTGACCCAGTGTCTTCAAATCAATGTCAGATGTTAACACTCACTTAGACTAATAAGACACACCTCATTACGTCGGATTTTATTGCTGCTAATATTTTATATGAATATGAAGTGTTTTTTTGGATTGACGCGATCGCTCACGGCTCGCGCCAAAAATAGACCAGACGCCGAAACGATCGCTGCAGGGCGCGTCTGGTGTGAACGACACAATCGGTTAACATGGGCGCCGAAAGGAAACTGGCTCCGCTCCTCAGCGCTTCGCGGCTATTTGCGGCGCTTCCGCGTCCGGTGTGTCCCCGGCGTTATCATCGTAACTCGTTATCGTTATCGTTGTCAGTATCTAAACAGAGCGCGAGAGAGATGAAGATACACGCACGCGCGCACACACACAACACACACACACACACACAAGAAAGAGAGAGACACAAAGTGGGCTGGCTATGGGGGGGCGGGGTCTCAAAACACACACGCAAACAGAGAGAGAGAGCAAGAGAGAGAGAACATGATGAAAAAACAGCTCCAAATGTGAGTAAACGACAGCTGAGGAGCAGAGGCGCTTGTCGACCAGCGCGGAGAAATGCGCGTCTGGTGTGACCGGAAGTGCTCCGGCTGGCGCGCGATTTTCGTTGCGCGGCGCTTCGCAGCACTTCCTCGTCCGGTGTGTCCCCGGCGTAACTTACATTGTTCCAAAAATTAGTATCACTCATAATTAATAAGTACCACAATTAATCATTCAATTCACTGGGATGAATAAAAAAAAATCAAATGTCTTTGAGGATTGAGTTAAGTTTACTTCTTTTATTAAGATAGACATAGATAGAGCAGACATATGGATGACAAACACAAAGATTTCAACACTTAAAAGTACAAGTTTGTGTAGTATATTTCATTAAATGTGTTATTACCTTTAAAAAAAAGTTCGTTGAGTTTAAAAAAAGGTCAAAGTCCGTAAAGTTTTTTTACTGTGTGACATTCCTTGGACACTCATCTGCACGGGGGTTGGTCCTCAGAGCGACAGGTTGACGTCGCTCTTCAGCTTGCCGCTGCTGAGGCTGTGGATCATAGAGATCATCGCAGAGTGTTTGTTCAGCTCGTCCTCCTTCTGCTTCAGCTTCGTCTCCAGCTGGCTCTTCTGCAGCTCCAGAGACGACGCCTGGGGGGGGGATGAAAACACAGGACACATCAGAAGGTTGTAAGGTTGTCAAAATGTTCGTTCTTTGATACTTTTTCCGATATATATATATTATTATTATATATATATATATTACGTGTGTCAAAACATTGAACTCTTCGTTATTTTTAAAAAAAGCTTTGCCGCGAGTTTGAGAGAGAGCAAGAGAAAGCGAGAGAGAGCGAGAGAGGTAGAGCGGTGGTCGAGCGCTACAGGAAAAGTCAGTCTGATATATGGAAACTGTAAACAAGCACGCAACGCTGCTGTCACAGATCATGTCGGCAGGATGATCGAGGCAGACGCTCGGTTACTTGAGGTGTCTTACAGCTGAGTGTCTTCCTGTTATCAACGACACATCGTCCCGGTGCTGGTTAATGCCGTGGCTACGTAAACAGATCGTTCAAGGAGCGGACATGCCGCGGGGTGTTTACTCCGAGCGGCTGTGTGTGCATTTATAATTTCCTGTATCTTTTTTTAATCGCAATAAATATCGCAGAACAAAAATGTATCGCAGTGTCAGTTTTATTCCAATATCATGCAGCCCTCGTCTGTAACTTCAGGCAACAACATGTGTTTGGTTGTTTGCTGGATCAATGGATTAAAGATGGCGGAAAATTCAAGCTGCAAACCTGCAAGAGTAGAAGTAGAAGAAATAACAGTTGCACAGATGCTGAAATAATTGCACTTTAGGTGTGAACAGGCTGTAATATTCAGGGCCAGAGGAAATAAGACACTTTTCTTCTCTACCTTGATGCTGGCGTCCTTCCTTGCTTGCTCCGTCTTGTTGAGTTCCTTCCTCAAAACATCAACCGTCTCCTCCAGTTCTCTCCTCTCCTGGACCTTTTCCCTCACCTTCTCCTCTTTAGCCCGTACATCTCCGCGCAGACCTGATGGGAACAAGGTGGAGCTTTTTAAGGAAGCAGGGCACGGAGGTCTCTGGATTTACCAGGCTCTCATTCATGACTGCATATCAGTGAAGTTGTGGACAAAACAACAAAACAAGACATTTGAGGGCGTCATTTTGGACTTGAGGAAACATTGATCACAAAGCCAAACAAATAATTAAGAAAAATATAATCATCAGCAGCCCTAAAGCACACGCTGGTTTAAAAAGCTGTCGACAAACCTGCGATGTCGTCGTTCTTCTGCTTCAGATCTGAGTTGAGGGACCGGATCTCCTCCTCTCGCTCCTCCAACACGGACGACATCCTGAGAAGGACACAGACGAGAGACGGTGTTCACACATGAACCCTCAAATGCATCGCGTGTCAGAAGAAGCAGCGTGTGTGTGGATTACTTCTCGTGCTGCAGCTGAAGCGCTTCGTGGTTCTTCCTCAGTGCGTCGCTCTGTTTGCTGAGCGAGTTGTGGGTCGTCTGCAGCTCCTTCAGCAGCCGCTCGATGTCGTTGAACCTGACAGGAGATCGGACACATTCAAAAAAGACATCCTGGTCAACTTGAACTTGTTTCCTATGAAATATTCCCTCTTCATCATCACTCATCATCCAGGAGAAGTGTGAGCTGGTGTCTGTGTCTGCAGAGGATCTGCCCTCCTATGTTTCTATTCTTCCTATTATTCTGCTGTCTCGGACATTTCACTGGTCTCGTGCTCAGCCAACAGTCTGCAGGTCGGGATCATTGAAAACATGTCTGCCTCTCTGCTCACCTCTCCGTGTGTGTCTCTACTCGGCTCTCTTTGTGCCTCTGCTCGGCTCTCTGTGCCTCTCTGCTCACCTCTCAGTGTGTCTCTCCTGTCTCTGCTGTGTGAGGGAATTAACCTGAAGACTTAAAAGACTTGAATGCATCTGTTGTGCGTGTCTGACCTGCTGAGCAGGGCGTTGTAGGATCCTTTGAGGGCCTGGTGCTCCTCTGAGTCCTGCTGCAGCCTGGCGTTGTGCTGCAGCAGCTCCTCCATGTCGGCCCTCGAGCGCTCCACCTCCAGCACCTGGTTGCTCAGCTCGCCCTGCAGATCCTCACGCCGCCGCTCGGCCTCCTTCAGCAGAGAGCCGAGCTTACAGGCCTGCACACAAAACAAACAGGTCTCCAGTCCATCGACGATTTGAATAACTGACGAATACTTAAGCTCTAGTTACAGTGGAACAAGATTACTGCAGTCTGATGTTTTAAAAGGACCATCTTCAGCCATTCAGCTGAACGTCTGTGTGGTGATTCGTGGATGTTACCTCGGCCTCAGCTTGAACTCTTTGGAAGCGATACTGAGCGATGAGACGGTCGGCCTGAGAGAGAGCGAGGGCCTTCGCCTCCAACAGATCCTGCAGCCCGCTCTCCTTCGTCTGATGGGGACACACGGCGAGATGATCAACTGAATGATCCACATTTTCAAACTCTCAACTCAAGATTGATCCTCAGTTTCAACTGTATCACAAGAGTCCATTTATCTCAGTGTTTGTGCCTCTGCCCTGGCAAAACACTCAGGCAGTAGAGGTGATAATCAATCAAACAAAAAGCACTGTTTCCACTTGTTTTTCATCTGATATTTTCACACGTTTTGGTTTTAGTGCAGACATGAGGGAGACTTACTTCCCCCTGTGTTCCTAGCATATAAACCACATGGGCGGGCCCAAGTATATTTAGCGACTTATTCTATCATGTTTCTTATTTTATCTCATCCACGATTGGTTGATCACTGAAAATCCTCCCCTCGTGCTGTGCACCCTCCAGCTGCGAGCAGCGTCTCTACACATGCTCGTCAGAGACGCCTACAGAGAGAGACTCGTACGTCTGTGTTCTCATGCCGCTATTTGAAAAGCTTTTAAGTGCAGCTGTTTGGTTACGGTGTCATTTATAACCACGTCAGATTTGCTTATTGGGTAGACAGTAGCTCAGTCTGTAGGGACTCCGCTTGCAGTCCCAGTGCAGGTGATAGGTGGTTGTAGGTGATATCGCCCACCTGTACTTCTGACCAAACGTACTCACCGCAAATGCCGAGAGCTTCTGTTCGTACACGTCGATGATCTCAGACACGTGTGAGTTCTTGGCGTGTTCCTGCAGCTGAAAACAACAACTTTAAATACAACGGATTTCAGGAAAGCAAAGATTTACATTTTTTACCTGCCGGACACATAAACACACGCCGTACCTCTAATCCGTTCTGGATCTTCTCAGCCAGACTGTGGACGGTCCTGCTGGAACCGCCGGAAGAGTCCAGTAAGCTGGAAGGCGGGACTTCCTGCACTGCGACACGCTTGACGGACAGCTCCGCCTCCCTCTGGCGATAGCCGTTGTTGGCAGCGATACTTTCTCCCAGACTTCAGAGAGGAGAATTTTTCATTTAATTAATTTCACTATCTGATGACATTAGATTAGATCAATAGTTTTTCTTTCTTTGGACAATCTGATGTTTGTCCCGATAATCAAAACAACTTCTTTTCAGGGAAAACTAAGAGGAAATATTTTAACTTTTTAAGTCTTATAAAATGCAGCTTTAGTTTTAGTCTCTTGTGCTCCCAAATCTCAGCTAATGTTTACGCAAAACTTTTGTAAAACGACACAATCCTTCCTCAAGCTCAGCAATGAACCCAACAAATCTTTGTGCATTTTTCTCATTAAAAAAAAAGCATTCTGTGTGTTTATAGTTATGTGTTGTTTTTAAAGCGGGTGACTCACATGAGGGAGGGGAAGTCTGGGAGGGGTGTGGCTTCAAACAGCAGAGAGAGTCCAGTCTGCACGCGCTCTCTGTGGTGGGACGTCAAGGCAAGAGAGAGCGGGGTCACGATCCTCTGGTCCTGAAAGATTAACACACAAAGAGAATGAAAAAGACCAAGCAGAGTTAATGAAAGAGGCGATGTGTGTGTGTGTGTGTGTGTGTGTGTGTGTGTGTGTGTGTACCTGTAACATCCTGTAGAAGCTGGTCTCCATGTCCTTCACCTGCTGCCTCAGTTTGCTCATTAACTCCAGAGTCCTCAGCAGAGCTTCTGCACACACCTGACTGAGGTCGTTTTCAGAGCCGGGAGGGAGGCAGGTGAGGGGGCTGTTGCTATGACAACAGGAGAGGAGGGTCTCCACCTGCGAGAGGCAGAGCTGAGCGCTCACCTGACGGGACACTACACATCTGGTGGAGTCCTCGGCGCACAGGAGTGGAGGAGTTAAGGCTTCAAAGAAAACACTTCAGATACAGACAGACCTGGAACAGTGGGTGAAGGATATTCAGCAGCAGAGTGGTGACGTGTGTGATGCGGTGACAGTGCTTTCTCAGGGGGGCGTCGCCCCGAGCAGGATCGAGGCCCTTCAGGAGCGCTAACAGGACAGGAAGCAGCATTTCTACGAAGCTCAGCACAAAGTCAGACACATTCTCTGCTCCCAACGCCTCCTGGGAGAGAGGAGGACAGAGAGAGAAGGAGAGAGGAGGACAGAGAGAGGAGGACAGAGAAAGGAGGAGAGAGGAAGACAGAGAGAGGAGGACAGAGAGAGAAGAGAGGAGGACAGAGAGAGAGGAGAGAGGAGGACAGAGAGAGGAGGACCGAGAAAGGAGGAGAGAGGAAGACAGAGAGAGGAGGACAGAGAAAGAAGAGAGGAGGACAGAGAGAGGAGGACAGAGAGAGAAGAGAGGAGGACAGAGAGAGAAGAGAGGAGGACAGAGAGAGGAGGACAGAGAAAGGAGGAGAGAGGAAGACAGAGAGAGGAGGACAGAGAGAGGAGGACAGAGAGAGGAGGACAGAGAGAGAGGAGAGAGGAAGACAGAGAGAGGAGGACAGAGAGAGAAGAGAGGAGGACAGAGAGAGGAGGACAGAGAAAGGAGGACAGAGAAAGAAGAGAGGAGGACAGAGAGAGGAGGAGAGAGGAAGACAGAGAGAGGAGGACAGAGAAAGGAGGAGAGAGGAAGACAGAGAGAGGAGGACAGAGAGAGGAGGACAGAGAGAGAGGAGAGAGGAAGACAGAGAGAGGAGGACAGAGAGAGAAGAGAGGAGGACAGAGAGAGGAGGACAGAGAAAGGGAGAGGAAGTGAAAAGTTAAAAGAAACAAATACATCTTTCCTGTACCTGTTACCCCGACAACCGAGTTACATTTGGGCGGCTAAAAAGACTTAAAACAGAAACACAGTCAGCACTGAGAACAACATGACAGCAAAGGTTCATTCACACTCATTTAGGGGAAAATATTTTCCACAATAAAACACAAAGTTGATTAAAGTCTTTGTTTACTGCTTTACAATCACATATTTACTGATTCAATTTAAGAAGCTATGCTTTTATGCTTTTAAAATAAAATAAAGATCTGATGAATTGTTATAGAAATAGTTGTTATAACAATTGTCAGCTCTTAGCTATAAACAGCTGTAAGGACCGTCTGTCTGTTGTACCTCCAGCAGCTCATTCAGCAGCTGCAGCGCCTGCAGCGAGCAGGACTCGGCGCCCTCCACAGGCGAGCTCAGCCACTGCACCAGGGCGATCCCTCCGTCCAGTCCGGCTCCCTGCCTGCGGCCTCCTGCTCGGAGTTTGGGTCCCGCCGGTCTGAAAACCACCTCGCACAGCAGAGAGCGCAGCCCTGAGACGCTGCACATGGCCAGGAGGAGCTCCAACACCTGCAAACACAACGCACACATCAAGATTAGGAGGGTTTATCAAACATGAAGGAAAACTGTCAACTCCTTTTCCTATTTTTCTTTATTTTAATATTTTATATATTTACATATTTGGGGAAAAAAAGATAAACTAAGTCCCGGGATGCAAAAAGGAACCCCAACATTCTTCCACTTAATGCTGAAATGTAGATAATTACAACAGTTTCTCCTTGTTAAAGAAATAATCTGGAAGATTTTCATGAAAATAAATGTCTGTTGAGTCTCTTTCTATCACCGACTGAGGTAACACAATGGTGACTGAGCCTATGGCCCGCTGACGAAAGCCTTTGCATTGCAGTATATATTATTATTACAGACTGGGTGTCGGTGTGGAGACAAAAATCAGAAGCGGCGCCCAGTTAGTGACGCGTTCTCCATCAGCCAGCAGTGGTTGGTCTGCCAGAGAGGGTAGGCGGAGCTAAGCGGCTGCTTCTCCGCTCTCTGCAAGTGTTGCGAGTAAACAGTAATCTACTATGGCTGAACAAACAAAGAAAAGATGGATGACTACAGATACAACTTCAACAAGAAGTGAAAATCCAAAGAAGAAGAAACAAACTCGACGCTCAGATGAAGCAA
This sequence comes from Semicossyphus pulcher, assembly GCF_022749685.1. NCBI lineage: Eukaryota > Metazoa > Chordata > Actinopteri > Labriformes > Labridae > Semicossyphus > Semicossyphus pulcher. Next base: position 24,497,320 of record NW_027211691.1, read on the forward strand.
ACAGTCTGAAAAGGAAAATCAAGAGTTACAACCGGAGCCAACCGTGGACGTCTGGTTAAACTGGGGAGTTTGCTCCTGCAATTACCGTTTGTCGCCATTAGGTGGCGCCAAAGAAAACAAAACTGAGATCTTCCAGATTTGATCTTTAAGCACATATTTGTTTAGGTTTAAGCACCGACCCTTCTTGGTTAGGAACAGATCGTGGTTTGAGTCCACACTGACAAATTGTTTTCCCCTGAGGGAAAGTCTTCTGTTTGACCTTTGTAGCAAAACAGCCGAGAATGACGTGACTGCTCGTAACCCCTCCTCCCCCCTCTCCCCTTATTTACCGTCACTGCTCTTCTGTTTGACACCTTATAAAGACATACAGCCTCTTTTACCGCAGACCGGTCTGTGGCTTCTGAAGCTGCAGAACTATTGGTTAAACAAATGAAGAAGACTATTTTAAACGTCAAACACAGGAGACATTTTAGACACTCGCTTGTGCAAACAGAAAGTTATATGCCACATACAGAATGACGTGGAAATGATTCTTTAGTCTCACCTTTGCTGCAGAGTCCGGGTCCTTTGACTGCAGCAGTCCCAGAACTTGAGACACGCATGCTGAGAAGTGCTCATACCTTTAAACAGAGAAACGGCTTTCAACAATAATTCAATCAACACTGAGGTTGAGCGCTGTATGAAAGGCATGTGCATGATCGTGTGTGTACCTGGTGAGGTAGTCTGCTATCTTTGGGTTCTTCAACAGGTCGACCAAAAGGTCAACAGAGTATTTTCTTGTCAGAGTGCCGTCGCCGTTGACGATGATGTTGAACACGAGCTGGAAAGTCTGGTAGATGTTCTTTGCATCAAAGAGCTGAGGTGAAAAAAATAACAAAGTCTGACTGTTGACAACTGGTGCATTCGTTTATTTTCACAGAGGACATAAAAAGTGAAGTGAAAAAGGAAAACAAGCAGAAAGAGGAACACGTTGTTTGCACCTTTGAGATAAAAAAAAAATCCTCATCATTCAACAAGAAACCAAAAACTCTAAAAACAGAAAGACCTTTGAATATGCAAATCAATCATAAAATGAGTAATATGTGACATCTGGCTGATCCTACAGGGACTCGTTGGCACGTTATCTCCATTAATTTATTCATACGCCTGCATTTGTTTCCGATGATCTGTGTCTATCAGAGCTTCAAAATCTGTTGTTGTTCCGCCCACAGATCCGTTATCCGAAGCAGTTTGTGGTCTGGAAGAACTACAGGCTATTTAAGCTTGTATCTGGAGTCTGCCGTTGCTTATAATGCAAACTAGCTATTTTCTGACGTTCTGAAACTGAGGGGATCCGAAGCATCATTTACATTTCATTGAATTTGACAGAGATGCAGAAGAAAGAGCAGTCGAGGATTCACATGCATGAGATAACAAAATCAGTGCATGCTGATTCCGAGCGTCTCCCGCCTACCTTCTCCCCGACCTTCTCGTTCAGAGTGAGGCTGGCCAGGATGGACAACGTGAAGACCACCACGGTCAGACTGTTGTGAGCCAGGAAGTTGATCAGAGTGCGGTAGAACGGCTTCACATTGTCCTACAAAAACGCACACACACACAAACACACACAAGCACTAGGATTAGACTTTTAAAGCTTTTTAAAGTTGTGTTCGTTACGTTTCAGCTCCAAAAGTCTTGTGTTGCTTAATATATAGTTCCTTTATCTGTCAATCATCTAATCAGTTAATCAAGTTACTGTTCAAGCTCCACACGTCAGAGTCTGCAGACACTTTCTGTTGTGTGCAACCTGTGATGCTGTCAAAATAAAACCATTCTAGACGTCTTGTGTAACTTCCTGTCTGCAGCACACTCACCAGAGACTTGATGTGGCTCTGCACCGAGTGGTTGTCCCGACACAGGTTGGCCATGAGGCCGAGGCACGGCATGATGATGTCGTCATTGCGAGACTGTCTGCGGTGCACAGCACGAGGGGATAAAGTTTATTAGATCATGTTAAACATAAAACACCCTTCAGTCTTATTTTGTCACTGCGGGAGGAAGTGTGGTGCTCACATGTTGGTCACGAGGAACGCGATGAGCTCGTGGATGTAGTTCGTCGCCTGGAACACTCGAGTGTTGTACGTCAGTTTCTGCAGCACCTGCAAACACTGAAAGATAGACAACATGAAAGCAAGTCAGTCAGTACTGCGGTTATGATGCAAAGGTTAGAAAATGAGTCAAAGATTGTATCTCAACCATGACCAGCTGGACCCGACTTATTTTCACTTAGGCTTACATTAATTATTACACGTCAGCCATCATCTGCTCACTCTAAAACTAACTAAAAGTAAACATTAACAGACAAAAACATGAGGACTCCATGTTTTTAAGGCAGCTGAAAATTATAACAGAAAAATATTTTATATTAATTATATATTAATATTATATAAGAGACAACTTCAGCCCTCACTCAAAGCAATTTCACAGTACTTTACTTATTTTCTTTCTGAAATATACTAAAAAATACTTTAAAATATTTCAATACTAAACTTTAAACTCTTTAAAGTAACTGCATACAGAAAAAGAAACTTGTTGCAAAGAAATGAGACATTTAGATTTTAAAGACAAAAACAAAAGCTGCCTTTTCCTGTATTATTCTCAGATTTTGCCTTTTAAAAAAGAAAACCATATGCATGTATATTTCTATCTACACAGGAGAAAAGCAGTCATGTGCTGACCCACAAGACAAACAGTAAATAGTCAGCAGTGATGGACTTACCTGCAGTACCAGGGGCTCTCCTGGGGCGGCGCTGTGGCAGTGGATGACGGCAGCGAGGGTGCTGGTGAGGTTGTAGCTGCTGTGAAGAATCTCCCAACCGGCATCGTCACAGGCTGAAGGAGAGCGCAGACGGGAGGGGAAACAAAGAGTTTAAATCAAACTTACAGCACATACAAATGTTCGTACATGTAGCTACATAGTTTAATAATAATGACAAGGTCAAATAAAACATTAGTCCTAGTTATTCTTCTAACATTATAACAACTGTATCAAAATAAAACATGACATTAAACCACTCTCCAGTGTCCTACCGGGACCTCTGATGTGTTTTTCAATTACTTTTATCAAATCAAACTTTATTCACACAACACAAGTCATTCATGAAATACAACTCCAGTTGCAGAACATTTGAGTTAAAAAAATAGGTTTAAATAAATACAATTAAATAAGAAATTAAGTAAATAATAATAACAAACAACAAAATAATAACTGTGAAACTACTAGATAAACCAGACTAGATGAAAACATCATGTCTAGGGGTGTGCACTGTTACCGGTTAGCCGTTAATCGACCGGTAAGAGTTTTAACCGGTTAATACTACCAGTTAAACGGTTAAATAAAATGTTGTCTTTGTAATTTGTGCAATGCAGTACAAATACAGCGGTGGTACAAGCACAATGCAATACCACATGATTAGCCAACGTCCACGAGCAAGTTTCTCAAACAACGCTGCCCTCCATGCTAGCAGGGCAGTCTGACAGGATAACGCAGAGAAGCTGTTTAATGGTGGAGAAAGATATTTTGCTTGCCAGCGTGGTCAGTGGCGATGGGTTTCAGAAGCTACTAGGCTATATGGAGCCTAATTACCAAATCCCATTAAGATGGACAGAGTATGGCAGCCAGTAAAGAGCTGACAACCTCGAAGCTGTGGTGGAGACCTGGGGACTCGCTGGGAAAGTGTAGCAATGTGTGATCTCCTTCTGGGTCCTGAAGTCAGTTTTTCACCTCAGGATTTCCAGAGTCAGTGTTGCAAAAGCATAAGAACAAACTTCCATGTAGAAATTGGTTGGGTCACATGACCAGCAACTCTTTTTTTTTTTTTTTTTTTTTATCAATGTATTTGTCTTAATCTATTAGTCCTCGAGTCTCTGCTCAATCGCGGACATAAAAAGCATCACAGAAATGATGAAACGTGGAGCTACATTTCTTTTTATGACCTCGCCCATTAGCAGAGCAAAGATCGTCTCTCAGCTGTGTGAGACCCTTTTTGTGAGCATCTGAAACCTTGTGTTAGGAGGATTCCCGACAGCGTACTGAACGACAAGCCGGCAAATCTTCTAGACAAAACATTCTGCTCCCGTTTCTTTTTGAAAACAATATAAAATCTGCCCGAGCATTCAGGTAACAGTGCATGTCCGGTGTGAGGAGGAGTATGTTGTATGAACACGAGTGCACTGTACCTAGTTGTGCCAGCAGGGAGATGATGGAGCTGGTCAGGGTGGGGCTGGTGTTTGGGTTTCCAGCCAGCTCCACCAGCCCGCTAATGCAGTCACTGGGCAGAACCTGACCTGAGGACAGCAGCTGGTCACATTTGAGTCTGGAAACCTCCTGCAAACACACACAACATGCATGTGTTAGTACATTTACACAGGGATAGAATGAAGCATTTTAAACAACTTTCAGTGAATCTACAGAATGACTCCTAAAACAGGAAATTATATTACCAGCCAAATGCAGCGTAAATGTTTGCTGTGGCAGGATCATGTCAGAAGTGGCAGAGAAAAAGACTCAGATGCAGGTAAGGAAAAAAACATTTCAAACCTACAAATATTTCTGCTTGAAATCACAAGTCACACAGATGATCACATTCACACTGCCCTGTGCTTAGAGAGAAGCCCCGAGTCAGCACATACAAACAATCTAGCACAGGGGTTCCCAACCACCGGGCTGTGGACTGGTACCTGGTCTTGGGTCGTCTCGTACTGGGTCACGAAAACCCAGTAGGTGTCTGTGACATTTTCCAAACATACACAGAGTACACGGGAAAACAATCTCTGGAAAACAGACTGGGGGCTCACATTGATGGCGAGTTAAAAGTTGTGTTTTTTTGTGTTTTGTACAGCACATTATGTGGCATTATGGTTTAGCTATGCTTATATAGTAAACATGACATTAGTAGATTGCCATCAGGTGTGTATCAACCTGTAGAATATAGCAAAAAAAGGAAGAGTTATTGCTATATTTATGGTATGATCAACAATGTTAATAGATGCTGTTTAGAAAAGTAATGTGTATATTGTGGAAGTACTGGAAGAAGTGCTTCAGGCTGTAAGTGTCAGGTTATGGTCCAAGTTTGGGGTGACTGTTACTCCTGATATAGTACACTCTTTTTATTGGTTTTGTTTGTTTATTATTGTACTTTTGTTTCAAATATTCCTGCCTACCTTTATGTCTCTACCATCTCTGAAAACAAACCTGTGCCTCTGCTAAATTGGGCTGTCATGAAGGGAGCAGTGAAGACAGACAGCAGATCTCACCTCCACTTGTTTCTGAAGCTGCGCAGCATTCTGCGCCGTCCTGCCATCTCTGTACTGCTGGATAGCTAACAACAGAGACTTCAAACACGTAGTCATGTCCATCCTGTAGAACAAAACGACTCTGTTAAGGGGTAAGGTGGCGTTTTTCCACCTCCATGTTGAACTTCCAAGATGCTAACCTTAGCAAAAACACAGCTATCCTGACATCAGCTAATCAGACACAGTAATTAGTAAGTGGCTTAATATATTTGACTGCTGCTCATTAATTTCAAAGCATAACATGAAATATTTTCGTGCTTTTTAGTTGCAGACTACCTGTGGTGCCTTTTCTTCAACAAACATCAACAACCGGCGACACAGCAGCTACTTCCTCCCGCTCCCAGCTTCGAATGAGAGGAACGGACCATTGTACAAAATAGGGGAGAAGCCAGGTCAAATCTACATAATTAAAGCTCGTATCGTCCAATATCTAATAATAACAGAAGAGTTCTACTACGAAATCAAAAAAAGTATAAAACCAAATAACATGTTAAAGATACGTGCGTGTTTTATTTAAAAAGAAACAAAATTACATTGCAGTACCCCCCCTTTTTCATGTCCTGGGTAAAGCCACGCGAGGAATTACGAGATTTGAGGGGGCGGAGCACGAACAAACCGTTGGAGTTCATTGTACCGTAAAAATAAAATAAGTACAATAAAAGGAAAGACAAAATTAAAACTATATTTAACAAAAGCAAAGTAGATTTGATTTAATCGGTTTTTATTTAATATAATATAATATATGTAGTATAATTAAAGTAACACTAAGTATATATACATATATATATATATCTATATATATATGGAGAGAGAGATTTACAGTACACAGTCCTTTACAATGAAAGTTTCCTGAGCAGTAGCCGATATGATCTGACAAAATCATCATCTCACATAATCATCACTTGCTACTAATTATTTTTATTTTATTTTTTTAACAGAAATAATCCCATTGAGATCCAAGATCTCTTTTACAAGGGAGTCCTGGCCAAGATGGCAGCATAAAAAGTTTCACAAAAAACAAACAACAGATTAAAGACAGCAACATAAAAGTTTAAAGTACAGATCAGACAACTGACTAAGACAGGCAAGACATTCGTCTACCAATAGCTCATTAGCAATTAGTACTAGGACAATTTCATTCACTATCAAATGCTCTTTAATTCGACTTGTTGGTCTTACTAATGCGCCTGTGTCTGCGCGTGGAAACTGTGGTTAGACCATGTGTTGTCTTAAAACCCACCACTAACTTTTTCCGCTTTTTTTTTCATGTGTCTTTGGTGTTTTCCTTTTTATGCTCAGTGGGTTAGAAATTGCACAGTAATTAAACAGACAGGAACATCAATTAATTTACATGTGCGCTATTTCATTAAGCTCCAACAAATCTAGATTGAAAGGTCAAAATGTTGCTTTGTCTCTAAAAAACAACCACAGGTTGTGGCTGGTGATGAGCTGTAGGTGCGACAGCAGACACAGGATGTGCGGTGGGTTTTTGTTCACGTATAAAAAATACATAGAGTGGTTTGCATTCATGGACTAACGTGCACCAAATAACACTGGTTTCTGTTTGACCATCACCTTGTTCTCACACTTCACCGACCTTAAAGTTTGCGGGAGAGAAGAGACAGAGAATTTCTGCGAGGAGAGATTTCAGCTAATCACAGGTCATTTCAATGAAAATCAAGGAAAATCCTGCAGAAAAAATGTTGTTCCTGCATGAAATACAACTGCCATAAGTGCAAATGAACCCCCAAAAAAGGAACACAGACTTATCACAAAAATAATCTGACAATAAAACACCTGCTACAACGAAGAAGCATTTCAAATATGGAGGTCAGGTTGCATTCTGAGCTTGCCGTTCTTCTCCTGGACAGGTTAAATGCTAACTTGTAGGAGGATTTAACATAAAAGATGTATGAGTAGGGTGCATGTGCATGTATTAAGCAAGATTTTCTTGAGTTCTGGTGGAACAGGCTTATAAAGAGCTGCAGGAGGAGGACTTCATCTTTGTCAATTCTGGCCTTTTTTTGTCTCTTACAGAAAACTGAAAATTTCTGCTTTAAAGCACAAAACTTGTGATATTCTTGATTTTTCTAAAGTCCCATTAAAAAGACCAAAACAGACCAGGAATATATCTCCAAGCAGTATAAAGTGTGTATCACAGGCTGATATGTCGTCTTCCTGTGTAGCATTGTGGTCCAACATGTTTTTAAAAACCTCAGCGAGCAGCACTGTTGCACAAGCTGACATGTACCAGGGGCACCCACCACCACCTGGGCCTGAAGTGTAATAGTTATTGTAACCAGATACTGCAGGTCCTTACTGTCTTATTAACCACCTCAATAGTCAGGGGAGAATGCTGGCAGGGTTGTTTGCTCACCAGGGAAACAGTCGTTATGTCAGAGTTTAAGCACCACTCAGAGAAGAGAAGAGAGATTTTCTATTTCTCAGTTAATTTTCTTGATTCAAAGATGAACACTTTGAACACTCAAGCATGTATGTGTGCCTAAATGATTTCTAAAATCATTTCCAGTGAAGGTAAAGCCTTGCCCTACTTCCTTTTACAGTATTTGGTAGTGATTCCAGTAATTTTCCCAAGTTTTCCACATAATTTCCGTTAGGTAAAGCCTCAATATATTTCCGTTAAGTTTTCGTCAGTGTTTCCAGAGTAGTTTTCTCAAGTGTTCCACTTATAGGCTAAAGAGAGAGAAAGAGAATGAACCCAGACGAGTGGTGGAGCTCTGATTTTAATATCTCCGAGCAGAGGGTGCATTGGTGTTAGCACCCACCAGCAATCCCTTCTGCGTGTGTGTCTGCCTGATGTCACAGAGATGTGCATGTGTAGATTGTCCCAAGTCGAACAAAAGATCTTGATGAGTTGTCCTTTACTGAACCCAAAGTTCATTTCAGATGTTGGTGCAGGTTGTCTGCCCTCTTCGTGAGGCCTCAGTGGCTTTGAAAGGTGCGGAGACAATCGGTTTGCTGTGTCTGCTTCACAGATGCAGAAACCAGTGCTGTGACCAAGTCATCTTTGCTCAAGTCTCAAGCAAGTCTCGAGTCAGTTTTTCTTGGGCAAGCCAAGTCACAGGTTATGCCAAGTCAAGTCATTTCGAGTCCTTAGTTAAGGCAAGTCAAGTCACTTTTTTTCCACCCAACATCCAGCACTCTTACCTGTAGTATCCGGTCTTTATAAAGAGAAAAGACAAGGTGTTAGCAGCCCGTCTAATAATGATATTATTGGCCAATTTATATAACCTGTTCATAAAGTATGACAGTGAATTGTATCTGTGTTATCTCGGCACAGACGCAGCCGTGATGATGGTCTGCTCTGAGACCGTGTTGAGTAGTAACGAGTACGACTGATGAGGATTCTCTTTGGGGGCTTTGATGTTGCGTGTTGCCATGGCGAGGAGTTTGACTGACAGCCAGTCCTCCAATCATGACAATCACATACGGGGAGCGAGAAAGTTTCACTTTTATAATTTTATATTTAACAGCTGCCTCAAATAATCACTGGGTGGATTAATCCACCGCTGGAAATAGTCCCCAAATAAATGCACAACTTCCTCCTTTTAAAGTATCTGCAGAAAGCAACTGTTTTTAACGTCTACAACAGGAACTAATGGAGTAGGGAAGTCAAAAGTTTTGACACATTGTTGAATTTGGTCTTAACATAGATTTTCTAAAAAAAAAACCAAATGTTAAAAAGGCCAAGAAAGAGACAAAATGTGTTCGTTCTGCTTCTGATGCAGTAATCGATGAATAGCATAAAGTAAAATGTGAAAGAAAGGAAAGTTTTATACATAAATACTTTTGTGTAAGCTTTCCTACATGATTGCAGTCGTGACTTTAAGGACTGAGAAGTAACGACCTGGACTGTGTTTGAGCTCAGTTAGAAGCTGCGAGTGGTTAAAGTGGTCAGTCTTAACAAATCGAGCGGTTCCTCAACAGGATGTTTATGAGGCTGATAAAACAAAACACAAAACAGACGACTGGACGGCAGATGTTTTCTAATATCTCCTTTCAAAGGTCCATTTTTTCCTCATGAGTGTAACTTAGAAATTGGTTCACACTTTTTTTTTGTCAATTGTCTGCTCAATGACCTTTTTAAAGATTTCTCATTTGCTCTCATTTAACTTTTATATAAACAGAATTCTACTTGGGTTTATTTTTTACACTCACAGCAGGCGTCAAAAACAGCAATTGGTTTCTCTGCTGAGCTGAATATAAATAGTTCCCACATGTACACGTCTGCAGCCGTGTTAACAGGCCAGCGTTACCTCGTAGCTAAAGAAGGATAAGAGATACTTTGTTAATTTAACTCAATGCTAATTTTAACATGCCAACATGCTGGAATGAATGTTGACACCGTGCTAATGATATGCAGGCGGAACGCTGCATTGATATGCTCCTGACACCCGAGTGGGGGTCTTGTGACTTTCAGAAGAGTGTGCGTCTCAAGCTGGGGTTTGTTCACAGGCTCCAAAAATCAGCAACAGTTGACCGCAAACATTTAGCTTCCGTTTTTATGATGTTTACGTGATGATGGCTCTATAGCAGCAGATGTAAGTGTGTGTGTGCGTTAGTATCTCTGTGTGGATTTTGTTTGCTGGCTGTAAGAGGCTGCCTCGTCCTCTGTGCTTGTTAGCTTTGTAGCAGCAACAGTAGCGACAGTTTGCTAACCCACAGCCTAGCTAACCTTATACCCCTTTCCCACCAACATTAACGCATAAACGCAAGTTTTTCAGACCCGGGAAGACCCGCTAATAAATGCCGATTGTCTCTTCCCGTTGCCAGCGTGTACTGCTTTTGGTCTCTTTTCTGCTGCTTCATCACAAACGTGCAGGAGACAGGGTTAGCAAACAGTGAAGCTGTTACAGTGGTTAGGTCTTTATTGTATCTATTACTCATTCAGTCTGTTTATCAAACTCGGCGGAAACAAATTTGGAACGATGTTCGAGCGCTGCTCGGACGGAGACGGTCTGATTTGTCCGTGTTACACTTTATAAGGGTTTTATAGCCAGGATTTTATGAACAACGATATTTACAGTCTTTCTCCAGAACTGTCACCTTTAAGTTGTGATACAAAAAACAACATGGACGCTGTAAAAAAGATGTGTTGTATTTTATTCATCAGTGTTCAAACATGTTTTTCACAACATCTCTTATACGACTAAAAAGATGCTTTACTTGACTTCTGATCAGGCTTAATGCTAATAAATAACTCTTCTGATATAACTAAGTGAATCGACTTCAGGTGGACGGCGACAAACCGCCTCAGCCTAATAACATATTACAAAATGTGAGCAAAAACATGCTGAGAAATAATGAAACCCTTTCTTACAATCAACCCAACATTTACTTTTAACCACCATGTTTCTGTGTGATAAGATGTCAGTCATCTCACGTTCATAGAGGATGAGGAACCAGACTCCAGACACAAAGATGGAAAACAGGTTTGTAGAAAACATGGCTGCTCTAGGATCGGCTATTCGGCCTTATATGTACGAGCCAGAATCAGCAGGAGGTATCCGAATGGTAAGCTGAAATCGTGACTACAAGCTAGTGCAAGAAGGCAGCCTGAGGTTCTGAACGGCCCATTTCAGAGGCGACCTTTTAAACATGTGATTCTGGAAAAAGACGGAATTATGCAGTTTTCCCTTTTTCACTGTGAACAATAAAAAACACCCAAACATGTGAAACCTATAAAAACATGAGAATATGCATTAAAAGATACGGCCCCTTTAAAGATGCATCTGAGGGCAGATCTGAGGGGATGTTCACCTGAAATATCCCAGACAGGAAGTAAGTTATCAGACTATTCCGACACCACAAGAATGCATGGACCATGTTAAACATATTTTTAGCGTGTTAGCGTGTTGTCTTTTTGTTTTGCAAGTATGTAAGTAAAAAGAAATGAAAGTTAGGAGAGCAACAGTGATAAGAATTGGTAACTTCATGGCTGTCCATCCAACTCAACATCCTCAGCATGGCTGAAAACAACAAGACAATAACATCTGTAAAATCACACGACGAGCAGAAGAAGATCTTTGTCCTTTTCTTTCGTTATTCACATAGTTCAGAATTTATTCCAAAACATGTCTCCAAGCTTTTGAAGCTTAACTCTCCGGGTCGTTCAGGAAGGCAAGACTTCAACGTATTCTGACGTTGGAGCATCTGCAGGAAGACGAAGGGAGAAGTCAAATATAACACGAGTTAAAGCAAAGGAAGAATAAATGAATAAATGTGACATACTCTCATAGTCGTGTTCGTCTTCAGGCAATTCGAGCTGCAGTCTCTGTGGTGCAGCTGGCTGAGGAGGGGATCGAGGCTGGATTAACATGGCCGTCTTCCTTTTGACGGAGTGGCGCAGGTGTATGGCCAGGCCCTGGTTCCTCCTTTTATAGTGACGGATCAGTTCGTCCAACGTCTTAAAAAAAGTCTCCTTCATACCTCCTGAAGTCTGAGGGAGAAACATCATGCAGTTCATAAGAATATGGGCTTTATTGAAATAAATATATTTAGAATCGATTAGTTGTTTTGTGTGTAAGAGGTTAGACGACAACAAAAATGTTCATCACAGTTCCCACAGCTCAAGTTTAAGTCGTCAAATGATCCCGTTCTCTCCGACCAACAGTTTAAAACACAAAGACATTAAGTGTATTTTAATTCAACCTTTAAGTTTGGCAGGTAATTTAAATATCATGGGGTCATTCTCAAGAGAGAACTGGTCAAGACCACAGCAGCAAAAACACAACAAGTTACACAACAAAATCAGATCATTTTTTCTTCCGGTAAAACTAAATTTGACGCGTGCTTACGTAAGTTAGCACCAAACAATCTCAACCAATCAATCTGCAACATTTAGCCGCAGAGCACCAAGAACGCTCGGTCAGTTAGCTAGCTACTGCGCTGTGGAGAACGTCTGTCTACGCCCCCTTCTCAACGATCAAATCAAATCCCTCTCATGATATGTCCCGCCTGCACGTCGATACGGAAGCTAGATACTCTCCAAATGCCGTTTCAGCTCGACTTTAAACTCACAGAGTAGAACATAAATCATAAAAACAAGGAGTGACAAAGTGGCACGTTGTAGTCAGATAATCAAAACTATAAGGAGGAAGAAACCGCCACAGATTCTCTCTGCAGATTTCCATCCATCCACTTATCCTGGTCAGGGTCGCAGGGGGCCTGGAGCCCATCATTGGACGAGAGGCGGGGTTACACCTGGACTGATCACTTGTCAATCATAGAGACAACCTTTCACACTCACATTCACACCTACAGGCAATTTAGAGTCACCAGTGAACCTAACGAGCATGTCTTTGGACTGTGGGAGGAAGCCGGAGTACCTGGAGGGAACCCACGCATGCACGGGGAGAACATGCAGACTCCACACAGGAAGGCCCGCTACGTCTGAACCGGAATTCAAATAAGGAAACTTCAGGCTGTGCGGCGACAGCGCTAACCACTGCACCTCTGCAGATTTTGTAAAAGAAATAATATAAAACAGAGAAAAACAATAAATCCTCAGATCGGAGAAGCTGGAACGAGCAGATGTCTGACAGTTTGGCTAGAAAAATTAGAAGAGCAGACCTCCCCAAAGTCCAATAGTCCTGTTTTCTATTTAAAGCAAATCGACAAGCACAGGTGAGAGAGAGAGAGAGCGAGAGCGAGAGCGAGCGAGAGCGAGAGCGAGAGAGAGAGAGCGAGAGCGAGAGCGAGAGAGAGAGAGCGAGCGAGAGCGAGAGCGAGAGAGAGAGAGAGAGAGAGAGAGAGAGAGAGAGAGCGAGAGCGAGAGCGAGTGAGAGAGAGAGAGAGCGAGAGAGAGAGAGAGAGAGAGAGAGAGAGCGAGAGAGCGAGCGAGAGAGAGAGAGAGAGAGAGAGAGCGAGAGAGAGAGAGAGAGAGAGAGAGAGAGAGAGCGAGAGCGAGAGAGAGAGAGAGAGCGAGAGTCAAAATGCTCCTGGTGTGCATGTGATATGTTTCCAAACCTACAACAACAATGGAAACGTGGTTTTGTAGTCTAAGCGTCATAATCTCATCTGGGCTTTTATTATGTACTTTTGGCCTTTGATGCCTTTATTTATAGAGAGGACGGTGGATAGCTTCGGAATCAGGGGAGGAGAGAGTAGGGGATGACACGCGTCAAAGGGCAGAGGGTGGGGGAGCTGAACCTGCGGCTGCTGCAACGAGGACTGTGGCCTCTGTATGTGGGACGCATGATTTAACCGCTAAACCGGCGCCCCATGTACTGAACTTTAATAGTGAAAATAGATCAGAAATGTATCACTCATGTGTGAAAAGCAGCAAAGAATGAAACTGAAATAACATCAGAAATGTGGAAGCCTGTTATCAAACTGTTGGTACAAAAAACACAACAAACTTTTACTTGTTTGTGACTCTGATCTGTTATTATAAGACACTGGTGTTACAATTTGGTTAACCTCTATTTACAGATTCTATGTAGAACCTGTAAATAGAGATTAACACTAGTGTCTTTATAATGTAAATAGAGGTTAACCAAATTGTAACACTAGGTAGGGACGTGGATTTCCAGGAAGCTAAGAGTTGTGTTTGAACTACGCTTGTAGTCCGAGTTATATTGACCAATCATGTATCAGCAGGCTGCAGCGTATGCAGGGAAAACAGTCCGTAAGGAGAGCAAAAGCAGGAGGAACGTAATCCACCGTAATGACATCCCGGCTCCCATCAGCGTGATCTGACGATTTAGCTTCTTCTTAATCTCTATACACAGACATCTGCACGCTGACAGCTAACAATCTGTTCTAGATCTAAAATTTAACTTGAGATGATTCCCTTGGCGCTGTGTCACAAAAGCCGCTTAGCGTTCAGATTTCCCGACTTCCTCGAATGCATCAGATCGATCCGACCTCCGTTCAACAAACGAGCATTTTAAACGTTTTCTTCTCCTCTTGAGGACAGACCTGACAAAGCTTGAGTTTTTGCTTCTTACAAATCTGCATCGTGATGATGAACTTTCGGCAAAGGTAAGACCCGTTAATAACAAGGACATCACAAGAAAACGGTTTCTCTTTCTGAATCAGTGCAGCTCGCAGAAGAGGAAATCCTGCTGTGAAGTCGTTTACCGCTTACCGTGGGCACGTTCACCTCCGGTGGGACACCCCCCAGAAGCTATATCGTCTCAGACTATAGCCGATGAGATTGCAATTTGGTCAATATTTAAGTTTTCGTGAGTAGGCTCAAAAACGCTTGACTCTAACAGCACAGAGAAGAGGAAATGTTGACATGATGGAAACAGCAAACGCGTGGGAGGATAAAATCATCTCTGAGAGGAGAGGGATTTTTAGATGAGTGGAAGTGGAAACAGAAATGTAAGCAATATGACTCAAAAACATGCTGGAGCAGAAACATCGAATATTATATTCATAAAATAGCCTTTAAAGATCTAAACCACCTCGAAGACCAGCTGATGGAAATCAGTTTGACCTTTTGCTTTTTACTCCAGGTCTTAAGAGGTGGGCAGTGAGTCAACAGTATCGTGATGATTGGTGAGATGGAAAGGAAAAAAGTGTCCCCTAATAAACAGAGTCTGGTGCAGAGTGGTGACTGTTTTTGTGTGTGTGAGCTGACGTTAGAGGAGCTTCCTGTGACGAGGGGTAGACCTGATAACTGCTGAGTTTCCATTATTGTGGGAGAAATGTCCTTTAAAGGTGCCGACGCTCTGATCGGTGCTATCTGATGGAGAGTGTCAGTCCGAGGAGGAGGAACAGATCGATATTTTTAGGACCTGACAGACACTTGAGACTTGAACAGAGCTGGTGTACTTGTGTGTTATCTCACCCTGTGTTAGTCTCTGTGTTAAGAGCTTTAATAGCCCTGATAGTTGCAGAAATAAAATGTTATGCACCTTTAGATCAGGTGTGGTCGTGTTACGCATTCGAAGTTTGCAGGTTGTCTTTAGCGTTAATGTGGAATATAAACACATGATGAAGGAAGGAAGTGAAACTATGGAGGCGACTCTGTTGTCGTCTCTTATCAAGCATTCAGGCAAATTTCTGTCTCTTCAGCAGCAGATCAGTGTGGGTGTGACCTCTTTTAGCTTGACTGTGGTATTTCTGTGTGCTGCTTTTGAGGACACTGAGGCTGTGTCCTTAAACTCATCACTCAAGCTGTTAGAAAATAAATACAGAGCAGCAGGTTTAGATTCAGTATGCTGAAATGTTTCTGTAAGGACCAGAAAAACAGAATGGCTTGTATTGATATTAACGGCTTTACAGTCTCTTACTTAATTCAATCAAATGCAAAATTCTGTATTCTGCATCGATACTTAACTTGTGCAGCAGACAAATAATGCAAGTAAGGTTCTGATTGTTGCTCCAGAAAAGGTTGCAAAGTATGAGGCCTCTTTCTGCTCTAATGTCGGGGTCATGTTTGATCAATCTGCCTCAGTCGACACTCATGTTCAGCAAACAACCTGGTTATTAGCAGATTATTTTTTGGGCCATTTTGCCTTCATATATAGGCCACCTGAGAGAGACAGCTGAGGAGAGACAGCTGAGGAGAGACAGCCGAAGAGAGACAGGAAATATGTGGAGAAGAGAGTGGGTGCTGCGGGCACCGTGTCGAGGACTGTGACCTCTGTATATGGGCCGCCTACTCCACCCACTAAACTGAGCTAGAATCAGCGCCCCACAACCTAATTTTTTTTTTTCCACTATCAAATAAGAAGTTAACTAAAATGTAAAGTTTCCACTGCTGAAATCGAGATATTTACACACACTTTTATCTCATCTCTCACTTCTGCTGTCTGATCTTTATCGGGGCTGACCGATGGTGCGGTGGTTAGCGCTGTCGCCTCACAGCTAGAAGGTTCCTTATTTGAATCACGGTTCAGACGTAGCGGGCCTTCCTGTGTGGAGTCTGCATGTTCTCCCCGTGCATGCGCGGGTTCCCTCCGGGTACTCCGGCTTCCTCTCACAGTCCAAAGACATGCTCGTTAGGTTCATTGCTGACTCTAAATTGCCTGTAGGTGTGAATGTGAGCGTGAAAGGTTGTCTGTCTCTACAGCCACTTTCCCACAGGTTCAAAAAACCCACTAACGCTCGGCTTTTTTGCTTAGTGTGAAAGGTTACAATCGGCATTCAGACGGGTCACATGACTCTGCAGTAGACCCGGGTAATTATCTCCTCGGCTCCGATCGGCATTGATTGAACACAAAACCTGTCGACGCGCTAATCTCCGCCCCCTCCGGCGCGATGCTATGCTCCGTCTGTAACTTCTGCATCTCCTTGTCATCTCCGCTACAAATTCCACCCGTCTTGTCCGAGCAGCGCTCGAACATCGTTCCAAATTTGTCGCCGCCGAGTTTGATAAACAAACTGAATGAGTAACAGATACAATAAAGACCTAACCACCGAAACAGCTTCACTGGTGACTAACCCTGTCTGTGGCACGTTTGTGACGTCAGACGGCAACGCAGCAGAAAAGAGACCGACAGGAGGAAACTTCACTGGCAATGGGAAAAGAGACAATCGGCATCTATAAGCGGGTCTTCCAGGGTCTGAAAAACCTGCGTCACCGCACTAATTCTGGTGGGAAAGTGTCAGGTATGAGTGAGTGGTGATAAGTCCAGGTGTAACCCCGCCTCTCGCCCAATGACAGCTGGGATAGGCTCCAGCCCCCCGCGATAAGCAGTATAGATAATGAATGGATGGATGCCCTTTATCGACAGAACAAGATGTGGCCTTTTTGGAGGGAAGTTAAGGTAAAGTAGATCATCATCGTTGAGCAGTTGTTGCAGTTAAAAGCAGAGAGAGTGCAAAATAGGCTCATCAGCATTAAAGATGAAAATATCAGTAATCCACAAAACCAAAATATAAACAATGTCAAACATAAACACACGGTTAGCGTTCGGTGTACGTGCACGTGTGGTGACTCTCAGATGTGCGTCGCTTTGGACAAAAGCGTCTGCTGAATGAAACTGTAACATTGTAACGTGCATGAACGATATACACTCTCAAGTACATGTCAGTTAAATTCATGACATCAGAGCACTTTGGAGCGTATAAACATGCTCTGACTATCTGAAACACTGGACACACGTCAAAGAGTTTTGCTGGACTGGAAATGTTTCCTGGTTTATAATCCGAAAATAAAAAAAGAACCGAGAGAATCAGAGGAAGTATTTGACACTTTTCAATCCTCATTACTACAGAGCAGCACGCTGTCAGTGCTCAGAGTACTGCGCTCTATGAGGAGTACTCAGAATTAAACTCGTGCGCGCTGAAACCTTTGAAACCTTTGAAACCTTCGAAACCTTCATGATGGGAAATAACACTTGCAAAAACTGCAACTTATCAGTCACTTGATCACAACTGATGCATGCATATAACAGAGGGTCATGGACTGATGGTGTGTGTGTGTGTGTGTGTTTACCATGAGAGTGTAGTTTCCAGTGGTCGTCTGCAGCAGTCTGTAGGTGTACACCACCCTCTGTTTACTGCAACAACACACACACAACATGCACGTTATTGATGCATGACGTCTGCAGAAGTTAAACAAGAGCAACACTTCAGCTGTAAATTGAAGTCATGGTTGATTAGGAGTTTGCACAGTTCTGGAAAAACGGGGAAACAACAACAAACAATATGCTGATGAGTTACAGGAACAAACTTGATCTGCTTTCAGTCCTCGTAGTGTCACTAACACCTGACGTGAAAGACATTTTTCCTGTCACCAGATCCTTTTCACAAATAGAATCTGTTGTTGCTTAAAAGCTGCTTACGACGTTGTCGTGTGCTGAAATGCTGTGAACATGTAATGGAAAACTGGTAAAAGGCAGAGGCAAGAACCACATGCAGCGGAACCTACAGACCACAACAGAGGAGCGAAGTGTCTTCTCTTAAATATTTCTGTTTCAGCTTTTACAGAAATAACTCTAATTTGTCTGACAGGAGCGACAGGAGCGACAGGAGCGACGTGCTTTTACCGTGTCTGTGTCTGCTGTGTTTTACGTGCATTGTTCGCCTGTTTTGACTCTTGCAGGACTCGTCTTCTAAATACAGAATTTTGTTTCCGTGCAAGAGTTTAAAAACAAGTTGTAAAACTTTGTGGACTGTATGCACGATGATTTCATCTGTATGATTGAGGTGAAAACATGCAAGACGCATAACTGGACACTGTCAATTCGTTAATGCATGTAAATGTTCTATGACACATTTCTTTTAAGCTCCTTCTGAAAGTTTGAGACTTTTAAGGAAGACACAATTAAATCAGATTAGAACCTGAGAATACACATCATAGAGTGAGCAATAATATTATTACCAATACCACAAGTGACACCAGTATTTATGCTTATACTTATGGAAACTAAAGCGCTAAAAAAGACTTCGATTAGCAAACGTTAGGAGAATTATCAGCCATGGCAGCAGCTGCAAAACATCATACAGGAACTGTGGCTTTGACCAGTAGAGTTAAGAGTATACTCACTAAACACACAGACACATGGCTCCCTGGATGGTCTCGCTGTCTCGGATCAGGTACGCTCCATCCTTGTTTTTCTTCCCCAGCAGATCTTCGCACTCCTTCTTGGTGATGGATCCGTGGTAGCACACCGGCAGAGCTGCAGCCATGGTGAGCAGAGACTGCGACAGAGGAAGACATCCACGACACCAGAGTGTCCTCACCAGACCTCTTCTGCTTTCTCACCACTAATTTTAAAGAACATCCACACTCCCCCAAAGATTCAATCCAGGTGCCGTGGGTCCAGGTCCAGATCTGGTGCTGATGGCTCCCTTCTTGTAAAGTTGGTTCCCTGAAGTCTGCAGGGTGTCAGCAAGGAGGCACGCACACAGAGAGGTCAGTGTTAACACACTGAGGTGTGCAGCAGAGTGAACGGCAGAAGAAAACGACGAGTTGGTCTCAGTTACACAGGAAGTGTGTGTGTGCATGTGTGACAAAAAGTGCGAGGGCAAGAGAGAGAGAGAAGTGAGTGTGACACTTCAGTCAGAGCATTAAACCAAACAGGAGCATGTTTTAGCGTTAGCATCAGGTCCTCTGTTTGTCTCAGCACAAACAAGGACGATGTCACACACTTGTCAAAGTGATGGCAGATAAAACAGGCAGACGGCACACGTAAAAATTTAAACTAATGAAGAGCTGGCTTCAGTTTTTTTCTTTAAAAACAATTGTACAGGCGCAAACTTGACATCAGCAGGCCGCTCGATAAGCACTCCAAACAGAACAGAAGAAAAACACCATGAGGAAACTCCACAGAAACAGGAAGTACTAAACAACTAGATTATAACTTATACTGGCCCTCTTAAAATCTAATTATACTACAGTTAGTTCCGACCAAGTGATCTGATTGGACAAGAGGCATTCCATGAGTGGCGATATAGAGAACAACATCACTGGGACTTTTCACTCTGTGTATCCCTCCGCCTCAGCCAGGTGTTCTGAACACTGTTAACATCACAGCAGAGCGTGTATGTCTGCATTAATCGAGCTGGTACCTCTGAGTCACAGCAGACTCTTAATTCACTGGTTGATCATCAATTAAAACAAACAGATACATGAACATCTAAAAACAACTCTTGCTGTTTATTAGTGGGAATGCTGATACAGCATTCACACTCTTGTTATTCGGTTCTTTATTATTATTATTATTATTATTATTATTATTATTCTTCCGTACGTTTTTCACTGTTCTACTACTTCTGCATACTTTGTGCTACAGAAACCAACTATCAAACTGTTCAGCATCTTCAGCACATTTATGCTACGACTTTTCACATTTCTACTCTTTCTACTTTTTAAAATTTTCTACTTTTTTTTAATTATTAAGACAGATGGGAAAATCTTCAACTCCTTCAACTTTGTAATGCTTTAACTTCAGCATACTTTCACTCACAGACTTCATTTTTACTTTAAATTGTTCTCAGCCCACAATTTTCACTCCACACACTGAAGCCAAACGGATTAACCGTTTTGGCACAATGAACTCTAAAGCAACAGGAGTGCTGAAAAACTCTCCATCTGCCACAATGTTAAACTTGACTTCAACTTCCTCGGGCAAACTAATGAAGAGCTGGCTTCAGTTTTTTTCTTTAAAAACAATTGTACAGGCGCAAACTTGACATCAGCAGGCCGCTCGATAAGCACTCCAAACAGAACAGAAGAAAAACACCATGAGGAAACTCCACAGAAACAGGAAGTACTAAACAATTAGATTATAACTTATACTGGCCCTCTTAAAATCTAATTATACAACAGTTCGTTCCGACCAAGTGATCTGATTGGACAAGAGGCATTCCATGAGTGGCGATATAGAGAACAACATCACTGGGACTTTTCACTCTGTGTATCCCTCCGCCTCAGCCAGGTGTTCTGAACACTGTTAACATCACAGCAGAGCGTGTATGTCTGCATTAATCGAGCTGGTACCTCTGAGTCACAGCAGACTCTTAATTCTTTTCACATTTCTACTCTTTCTACTTTTTTTTAATTATTAAGACAGATGGGAAAATCTTCAACTCCTTCAACTTTGTAATGCTTTAACTTCAGCATACTTTCACTCACAGACTTCATTTTTACTGTAAATTGTTCTCAGCCCACAATTTTCACTCCACACACTGAAGCCAAACGGATTAACCGTTTTGGCACAATGAACT
Source organism: Semicossyphus pulcher (assembly GCF_022749685.1). Classification (NCBI taxonomy): domain Eukaryota; kingdom Metazoa; phylum Chordata; class Actinopteri; order Labriformes; family Labridae; genus Semicossyphus; species Semicossyphus pulcher. Next base: position 24,518,305 of record NW_027211691.1, read on the forward strand.
CTAAAGCAACAGGAGTGCTGAAAAACTCTCCATCTGACGCAATGTTAAACTTGACTTCAACTTCCTCGGGCAAACCACTTTGTTGCACTTTTGTATTTCGCTGTGGGATCCACATATCTAGCATCACAGAGATCCACACGTTCAGCAGACTCTCTACATGCTCACAGTATCATTCTTTTGCTGATACTCGTTACTTTTGCCCCTTTAGCACCCCAAAATTAGCACTGTTTAGAGGCATGTTTTCAGATTTTTCTCACTTAAATCTACTGTTTTAGCTGGCTAGGCTTTTTGACTGCTGACTGCTTGTATCTCTCTCCAGCTGTCTGTCTGTCTCCTCTTTCTTTCTCTCTCTCTTTCTGTACCTCTCTTTCTCTCTGTCTCTCTTTCTTTCTCCCCCTCTCTTTCTTTCTCTCTATTCCCCACTTCTATTCCCACTCTCTACTTCTTCCTCACCTTCAGCAATTTTTCACCTTCAACTACTTCTTCCACACCTTCAGCTATTTCCTCACCTTCAGCTACTTCCACACCTTTCCTCACCTTCAGCTACTTCCACATCTTCAGCTATTTCTTCCACACCTTCAGCTACTTCCACATCTTCAGCTACTTTCACATCTTCAGCTACTTTCACATCTTCAGCTACTTCCACACCTTCAGCTATTTCCTCACCTTCAGCTATTTCTTCCTCACCTTCAGCTACTTCCACACCTTCAGCTATTTTTTTCTCACCTTCAGCTATTTCTTCCTCACCTTCAGCTACTTCTTCCTCATCTTCAGCTACTTCCACACCTTCAGCTATTTCCTCACCTTCAGCTACTTCCACACCTTCAGCTATTTTTTTCTCACCTTCAGCTATTTTTTTCTCACCTTCAGCTACTTCCACATCTTTAGCTATTTCTTAGCTAAAGCAAGGAAATGCAATTTTCCTAGTTACTATTTGCCGCTTGTATGACTGTTATATAAAAGTAAGGATTGAAGGGGTTCAGTAACTGAAGTGATTAAATTAATTTAAGGGTTTAAAAACAACAAAGTGTCCTTCTACATTTGAGAGGAATAAAGTTATGTACATCAAATTTGAGTTAAATTGATAAATAAAGCCAAACATTAAAGCTATTGTTAAAACAATGATAAATACTAAATAAAACCACATGGAAACAGATAAAAAGATTGGTCTTTACTTGCTAACATTCAGCTGAAACATAGAAAGGTAGGCAGATAGAAGTACACAACTAAAGAACTAAAGCATGAGCAGCAGGGGGCAGACAGGGGCTTGAGGTGAATAAAGATAGAATAAAGTTGTATAAATATCACTATAAATGTATATCAAGCAGAGTTATGGATGAAGGTATGTATGTGCAACATTATATAACAAAGATAAAGCACCACAAAGATATGCAGAAGTGTTAAGTCATAAAATAATATATTTAGATTTCACTTAAACTGATACTTTTCGTTCTCTTTGGTGCCCCTTAATGGCGATAAACGGTAACTGCAGGAGCACACTTCCCAGATATCCAGACAGTGCTGTGTGTGTGACGTCCACGGTCGGCTCAGGTTGTAACTCTTGATTTTCCTGGCTGACGGTCACTTTCCTTTCCTAGTCATCCATCTTTTCTTTGTTTGTTCAGCCATAGTAGATTACTGTTTACTCGCAACACTCTCTGGCAGACCAACCACTGCTGGCTGATGGAAAATGCGTCACTAACTGGGCGCCGCTTGGGATTTTTTTATGCAAATGTCGCCACAGATACCCAGTCTGTAATAATACTATATACTGCAAATGCAAAGGCTTTCATCAGTGGGCCACAGGCTCAGTCACCATTGTGTTACCTCATTCAGCGATAGATAGAGACCTAACAGACATTTATTTACATGACAATCTTCAAGATTATATCTTTAAGCACTTAACACCTCGTGGTGGCACTAAGGATAAAACAGAGGTCATCAGATTTATAACTATTCGTCGTCTGGGCACCATAAATATCTGTACCAACGTTAACACCAATACAGAAGCTGTTTTCATAATTCAGTGACAACCAAAGTGGTGGAACAACCCCCGAGCTGACATTACAGCTAGCTTAGCTAACAGTAAACTCTCCAGTGGATAAACTTTGCAAATGTTCTGCATGTTATTGGCTGGTCCAGTTTTTAAAGTGTCACATGTTATGACACCACTTTACAGACACATGACCCTCCCTCCCCGGAGACAGTAATAACTGATAATACAGCTCATGGTGTCAGAAAACGGATACGTCGGATCATCCTATTATCATTACCTAATACTGCGGTCCGACAGAAACATGAATATGGTCGGGTTCGACGGTTTAGCGGCGATTATCTCGGCAGCTTTGGCTGAAGATTCCTATAATAGAACATCCAGTCCCGCCTGACCTCCTGACCTTTGCTAACCCAGCTGCAGGAGCCTCCGATTGTCTCGTTTACAGAGGTAATTATTCTGCATCTGAGCCCGCGAGTGATAACATTAGTGTGAGGAGGATTTTAATCTTGTCCACTGTAGTTATCCTGACCTCGATTACAACAAACTGAAATGTCTCCTAACGCTGAATGAAACCATTTCAGTGGTTTAATGTGAATCGTGTTTGTCTCGTCGCAGCGCTGAAGCTCGTACAGAACCTGTGGTCAGATTTACCTGCAATCCCTTTACAGTGAGGCACACATACATCAGTCATTCTAAATCCTTTTCAGACACCTTTCTCTCTAACAAACTATTAGTGGTCTCACACTGAGATTTAAATGTTGTAGTTTTTATAAATGTGTTAAAGTCATCAACATGATTGTCCCATAACATACAGATGTTGTAAGAATAGCAAAAGGTCGACAAACTCTTTTTTCTTTCTTACTTCAGGAAAGTCTCATAATGTCAGTACGAAGCTTCTGCGTGAGCGAAACACACCTCGAGTAAATGCTGAAGGCAGGAGAGGGGTTTAGGTTTTTCCTTGGAGCAACTGTAGATCTGTGAAAACTGTTTTTAATGTTAGTGATAACAAAATATAAAAAAATAAGACTCAATTAATAAAAGTTTAAGTAATGGTATCGTTAAATTAAGGAAACTGGATTCACGAATGGCAGGAGGTAAGATCGATTAGCCGTTAGCCGTTAGCCCACATTAAATGTTACATTAGTCAAGCGCAGTAGCTAGCTAACTGACCGAGCGTTCTTGGTGCTCTGCGGCTAAATGTTGCAGATTGATTGGTTGAAATTGTTTGGTGCTAACTTACGTGAGCACGCGTGAAATTGACATTTTTCATTTCACCTCGACTTTAAAGGTTTCCAGGGTCTGAGCAGTTTTTACATGAACAGGTGAGCTGTTCCAGAGAATCGGAGCAGCCACCGCAAGTGCTCGGTCGCCACTGTTTTTCTGTCTAGATCTGGGAACATCCAGGAGCATCTGATTTGTAGACCTAAGTGCTCTAACTGGAGTATGCAGATGCAGGAGTCCTGCTAGATAAGGTAGTGCCCGCTCATTTAAAACCAATAAAATCTTAAAATCAATTCTAAAACGGACAGGAAGCCAGTGGAGGAAAGCCAGTGCTGGTGTGATGTGATCACGCTTTCTTTCCCAATAAAAGACGAGCGGCTGCATTTTGCACTAGCAACAGGCTACATTAGCTGCTGTCAGCTAGCTTTTTGTTCAAATCTACAGACTTTATGGATCCAAACAAATCTCCATGCTTATTTTATCACAATCAGACGTGTTTAACAACGTCCCAACACCAGCTAGTTAGCTTCTACGAGCCAGGCCAAAGCTACTGAATCTATCTTGTAAATAGTGCACTAGCATAGCAGCTAGCTTAGTTAGCAGAACACATCACAAATCAACAACCGTACCCAACAGTTCCCCAAAATTCAGCTGAAGATATGAAATATCTTTTTAAGTCTGGGAGCTAATTATAAGAATAATATAAAAGCTTTAATAATGTTGTGTTAAAGTTATTTACGCCTTCTGATGGTAGAAGTACACAGACTGTTTACGTGACTAAAGTAACAGCAGTTGCAGCGTAGAAATACTGAAAGTTAAAGTCATGTATTCAAACTTTTAAGTAGCGTTACCTTTACGGAGACATCATAATGTAAATTATATTTTGTACTTGTCTCTATAAATCTGCAAAGCAACCATCAGGTGAAAAAGAAGTGACCTTAAAATGCCTCTGAATCGATGCAGGAAGCAAGAAGAGGAAAATGAAGCACAGAAACCCGTCGCGTCACCACTTGAGCCAACAGATTTAGGTTTTCCCCACTTTGCTGGTTTACTATGATCTTTTGGAGCCGATCCACACCGGCGTCTTTTACCAGCTCATGTGACTGATAAGAGGGCGTGACCTCAAAGGTAAGCTCTTTAGCAGGCCAGAACATTGTGACCTTACACTGACCTTTTACCTGGCTGCTCTCCAGCCTACACGGCTTAGTCATCGTCCGCAGAGACCCAAAAACACACAACCATGATTGTCCTGCTTTAAGAAGTAATTACAATAAGTCTATTTAGAAACGCACTTTTCCTCCTGTTCAGACTAATGCTGTTTCCTTTCATTTTAATAAGCTATAAAATAACTTACAGAGACTTAAATGCTGCTAATTAACACACAATGTCTTATTCTGTTAAAGATGCTAATGCTTGATGATGCAGTGCAGATTTCCTCTTCTTCAACCGTTTAAGCGTTAAGCAATAATACATGTTGCAGAGTGCAAGAGGAGGAAATGCAACCGATGGACAAATCCAGACACTCGAAAAAGGTGTTAAAATGTTGGCTGCATTACGGGTCAAAAGAAGACGCAAAACAAACAAATCATCGACATCCAATCATCTGTTGTTAATCATATTCTGAAAAAGTGTGAGATAGTGAAAGTTTTTTTACACTTTTATTCTTGAAATTTAACAAATAAGATTTTTTTAAAAGTATTACATGGTGGCAGGGAGGGTCACAGACTGGATGGTACAAGAATGGTTTGACAAAATTAAAGAAATTAGATTGAAACCTGTCATTTCACGCGATGAAGATTTATTTCTTCAGATTTTGCGGCAGTCAGCGTGTATTCCAGTCATAAACCTGAGTTCCTGCTCTGACCAGCAATCACTGACTGTACGTTTTAAGCGCCCACTCCTGCACGACTGTAACCCTCGGCTCGGTTTTACTGCTTTTGAAGTGTTTTTCAGAGCCTGCTGCCGGTGCCGGCTCGCTGCATGTTAAATTACATGTGTTTATGTTGAATTCAGTGAGTACAGGGCAGGATGGGCTGGGTGCAGTGTGGTCAGAGTCTGTGGAGCTATTAATAACCATAACTGGTGTGGCTCCAACCTCTGTAGCAAAGATTACCCACAAACATACTGTAACCTCTCTAATCAGAGACGAGGAGCAGCTGAGTTAAAGGCCACCAACCACTGTATTCTTTTTTTGTGTTGTTCGAACATTTTACATTTTAAATCAGAAAAATAATAATTCCAAATTCTTCACATAAAAACTCCTCGACACAAGCACATAAAGAAGAGGGGTAGCCAAAGTGAGCAGGGTCTTTGTACAGAAAAAACAAACAGGAAGTGCAAAAGTCTGATCTTGTCCTGAACATAACTAAGTACTTATGTTGCTTCAAACTAACCAAACTGCGATCCTTTCACAAAATACTTTGCAAGTGTTTATTATCGTGAAAGGGTTGCAGTTAAATCTAATGAGTAATGATAAATTGACCTCTGTCCATGGTGCTGAAATATGCGCCAAAAAGGTACAATGGAAAGCGTTTTCGTTAGGAAACCGATTCTAGACTTGGAGACAAACTCTGCCATCTTTGTCTCTATTTTCCTCCCTCTATCATCAACTTTAACTTCTCCATATATTTTCTATTTCTATTCACTCCCCGTCTTTAAACCTTTTGTTAAACTATTCATTAATCCTCCTCACTCCACTTCTACAAACCGAAGACAGCACCTCTCCTCCCTCCCTCCCTCCTTCCCTCTAACAACAATCCCTCCCTCATCCAGTCACTCCCTCCTTCACTCTGCTTTCACAGCCCTTTCTCTCCCTCTCTCTGACTCTTTACCTCGATCATTCCCTCTCAGTCTCTGTGGTTGGAGGAAGGATGCTGCCCCGCAGGCTCCTCGGTCTGCTGGGACTCCTCGTGCTCTGCAACGGTAAGAAAAACACCAACAATTCTGCTTATTTATCAAAGAGAATCAGAACTTCTGGTCATTGTGAAAACTCAAATCTGCTTAAAGTTCAGTTCTTATCTTTGAGGACGGATTGATCCTGCAAGAAACTTCGATACAAATAGCTGCGTTGGACTCCAAATACCCACAGACAATATAAGTGTGTGACTGCAGACCGAAACTGCTTAGAGGAGTGTGAGAAGGGACAGATTATTTAAGGTCACCCACACATTTGCTGCACTTTGAAGTTTAAAATGGAAACGGTCTTTTTCTGTTTCTGTCTGGTTGTGTAAATGTGATCACACGCTCAGTCGAGACCACACAGTCACCTCAGCCAGACATCAGTCGCTCATACGTGACTAATGCGTGTGTTTGGGTCTGTATTGAGGCCAGTTCCACCCTCTTGTTTTCACAGTGGGGCGGGTGGTGAAGGGATGAGGTGTTTTTTATAGCAGCCTGATCCTATTGAGGGCAGTGTCGTACTCCTGTGTGAGCTAATTGCAGAGCAGGAGTCTCAAACTACCAAGGGAAACTACTGTTAGCTTTGATGCTAAATGCTCTTTCAAGTCGTGTTGCAGCTGCACTACGATGTTAGCAGAAACACAAAGTTTAGCTGCAAAAAGATGGACCATGCCACGTTGAGTAGTCTTACAGTTTTGGAGAAAGTTGTCGTATCGTTGCTGAGAAGACTGATTCTACTCTCATGCCTGTGTACTCAGAGCACAGAGCATGAGACAGGAGGCAATTAGCTTAGCTTAGCATAAAGACTGGACGCAGGGGAAAACAGCTAGCCTAGAAGTCCTTGTGAACACATCCTCAGAGTCAGACTGTTGGCAGAGACGTGGATTTCAGGGAAGGCAAGTGTTCTGGTTGCCGTTTGAACTACGCTTGTAGTCCGAGTAATACTGACCAATCACGTATCAGCAGGCTGCGGCTTATGCAGGAAAAACAGTCCGTGAGGAGAGCAAAAGCAGGCGGAACGTAATCCACCGTAATGACATCCCGGCTCCCATCAGCGTGATCTGATGACGATTCAGCCTCTTCTTAATCTCTATAAACAGACATCTGCACGCTAACAATCTGTTCTAGATCTAAAATTAACTTGAGATGAATTCTCTTGACGCTGTGTCACGAAAGCCGTTCAGATTTCCCGACTTCCTCGAATGCATCAGATCGATCCGACCTCTGTTCACAAACGAGCATGAAAAGTTTTCTCCTCCTCTTGAGGACAGACCTGACAAAGCTTCATTTTTACTTCTTACTAATCTGCACCCTGATGTTGAAATTTGGGCAAAGGTAAGACCCGTTAATAACAAGAACATCACAAGAAAACGGGTTCTCTTTCTGTAACAGTGCAGCACGCAGAAGAGAAAGTCTTGAATGGAAGTTGTTTCTCGCTTACCACCTGGCACCTCATGTGGGACACCCCCCAGAGGCTATATCGTCTCAGACTGTAGCCGATGGGATCCGAGATTGGGACATATTAAAGATAGTCTAGTAGTGTTAACACTGCTCAGGACGAACACGTGACATATCTTAGGCGGGGTTACATGATTGACAGGATGAAAAGGTTAAAAAATATATTTCTGCTGCACGTATTTTCTTCCCACGTTTGCCTCTTTTGTTTTCTCATGAATTACCAAAGAATTTCACCTGTTCAGGTGTCTAAAAAGGAACCAAGTGATCCGACAGATTTCTGCCAGAAAAAGTTTTTACAGGGGGAAAAAACAATATTTAAAGTGGGGGTATTATGCTAATTTCAAGCTTCATATTTCACTCTGTGATACCTGTGGAGTAGCTTAGCATAATTTACAGCTTAATTTTTTCACACTGGTGCTCTGTGCAGGCCCTCATGCAGCCTCTGCCTGAAACGACTCAGTCGGCTCTGTCCCTTTAAGAAACCCCGCCCCCCCACAAGCCCACTTTCTTCTGATTGGTCAGCTCTCTGAAGCCCGCTGAGGCTGCACTTTCCAACATACTTTTACCTACAGATTTGAAACTTGTATAGTTCTATAGTTTGAACATCCAACATTGTAACATTATATATACATGTCTTAAAATGTGACGCCGCCTCTTTAAAGCAACATTATGCAAGAGTTGATATTTTTTGTCATTCCACTCACGAATAAGAAGCCAGTCCAGGATTTCCCGGTGTCAGGCGTCTTGCTTGGTCACGCTCTCCCCTCCCTCATCGATGTCATAGCGGTCTCTTCACCTCCGCCTTGATGTCTTTAATGAGAAAACAGAGCTAAGACCGGTCACAGGAGGTGGTGAGGGCTTTCTGCCAGGGAGCAGTGCAGTAAAGTGTCACACACTCGTCCTGGGATATCACCTGTGAGAGCACAAAAATACCTTTAAAGATGCAACTCGAGCAAAATGATGTTCTTACAGAATTCAAATATTTCTCTTTATGTAATTAAACAGTTTAATTTAACGTTCCTTTAACTTTTAGGTTGCCCAGTGTCTATATTCGGGAAGCGATAATGCCCTAACATTACAGAAAAAAATGGACACTTGGCGAGAAAACAACTATACCACTCTGGATTCAACAGTCCGCAGGCTGGAGACACTTTAAACAGGATCAGGAGACTCCGCATTACCTTGACTGGCATCTTAAGCCTCACATCATTGAGCTAAAGACGTCTCACTCAGCGCCATTTACCGCACTCGGACGGATTGATCGCAGCGCTTCCAGTCAGGCGGCTTGAACCTTAAACTTCTTAAAAGTCTTGATTTGTAACCTGTGCAGACGATGAAATGTGCGGTTAGAAACATGTGAGCAAACACTGAGATAAAGACCAGGTCAAAGGTGTCTCTGAAAGACGGCTATTCTTAGAGGTAGCCTGGATCCTTTTCTAAAATGAGGTAATACCTCTCTAAGACTAAACTACATCTCAGCTGTCAGGATCACAGAACCACACGAGTCTGCAGTTTTTCTGCACGGGGAATATTTATCCAATATCATACAGGTTTACTTTTCAGTCAGATAAGTGCAGATATTTTTTGGTTTAGCAACAAGAATGTGACATAAAATATTATATTTTATGTTAAGATATGATCAAATTTAATGGAACAGTTCTTGTTGATGTTTCAGTGACCTTTGACCTCATTCTTTCTCACTAACAAGGTGACAGGGTAATCATTGTATCTGCTAAATATCCAAGCATTCTTAAAGTGAGAATATTAGCATGCTGATTTTAGAATTTAGCCTTTTGACTGCTGACGTTGCGCTAGACTTATTTTTAGTTTGTTGTTTGAATATTTGGGCAGGTGTTTGAGGTGAATGAGGTTGTTTATGACGGAAAAAGCAAACCACACTCATGGGCGTTTCCTCCCACCTGTTTTTGTGCATTACAATTTGTGCATGAACGGACAGGACAGGAAACACCGAAGTTTTGCGGTAGAAAAATGAGGTATAAATAAGTGTTAAGTGTGAGAGTGCAATGGAATCAGGACGTACATGACGCGTGAGACTTAAACATCCACTGATGGCAGGTGGAAAAAGTTTGAAGTGAAATTTGGCTTCTTTCGAGTCTGTTCTTTGAAATGACCTGCATGTAGTGAAGCTTTCATGTCATTCCTCAGCTCTTGTTCTGACACATAATGTTTGTGGTGTTGTATGCTCAGGCCAGGAGGAGGGCGGGGCGAGCGAGTCCTGCGATAACTTCACAGACCTGAACCTGTCGCACTGCTTCATGGGAACCAGCCTGTACGTCCGGCTGCTGCTCTACACCCGCTCCAACCTCGACTGCGGCCGCGAGCTCGACCACCGACACCCGTCCTCCCAGCCGCTCTTCAAGCTCCACCTCCCCACCGTGTTCGTCATCCACGGCTACCGGCCCACCGGTGCGCCCCCCATCTGGATCAACCACATAGTGCACCTGCTGGCCGAGCAGGAGGACATGAACATCATCGTGGTGGACTGGAACAAGGGGGCGGCCAACCTCAACTACTTCACCGCGGTGACCTACACCAGGGAGGCGGCTCAGAACCTGACCGGCTTCATCATGACGATGCAGGTGAACTTGGAGCTCGTTGTTTGGTTTTGTAGCACATTTAATTTTGGTGCAGTCTTAATATTTATAGAAAGCAAAAAAACAACTTCAACCTCAGCAGCAAAAAGTGCACAGACCGAGTCAGAAAGCGGCCGGCTAACATACGGAGGTATTTTAAGAGCCAGATATTTCCATCAGAGGTTGGTGGAGACCAAAAAGAGAGACAATATTTGACTTTACATTCAGCAGGTGGACACAGACTCAACCCCAATAGGACAATCGTGTTGCTCTAGAAGTGGAAATATTGACTAATTGTTTTCTGCAGGGTTTCATTGGTTTCACTCAGGTGGTTATTGGCCCAGGTCTTTTTTTAGGGGTTCAAATTTGGTTTTCTCTAAAGGCTTACACACGGTTGAGTGCTCTGTGAATTGTGTTTCTAGACATAAAGTTCTTAAAGACGCCTCCAGGTAAAATCCAGTGTTTAACCTTGTGAGCATCTCCATGTGGTGTTCTTCATGTGCTATAAGACATATCAGGGACAACATCAGCATCATCTCCATGGCTGGGCCTGTCTGCTTTTAACCTGCAGTGTACCAAGGACAGGCTGAACAACACGTTTTCAGATTGGCAGGTTTGAGACGTCACAAACCTAAGGAGCCAATCCCGTTAATGGACGGGGTGATGCTATGCATATCATTATGTGTAACCTATGGCAACCACTTTGTCGATATGCGAGCCAGCTGTAACCGCCATCGTAATTTTAGCAAACTCACTACAGACTACAAACGTTAACGTTACTACTAATTACTAAATTTCAAGCTCGCTAAGTTTCAACAAGTCGCCACTAAACGACGGCAGAGATGTGTTTTGTTTTTGCGATGGAGGGGGCGGTTGGAAATGTGCATAGTGGGCGGGAAACAAACTTTGTACCTCGACTGTAACGGTGAGTTTTGAATGTTGTGTGTCTGCAGGAGGAAGGAGCCTCTCTGAGCTCCGTTCACCTGATTGGCATCAGTCTGGGAGCTCACCTGGCTGGATTTGTGGGCGCAAACCTGAAGGGGAAGATTGGACGCATCACAGGTAAATAAAAAAAAAGACAAGAAAACAGTAATTTAAAGTTTCCAAGATGGTGCAAAGTAAAGATGATCTTGCACGATATTAATGATCTGACATTTCTTTCGTGCGCTTCAAACAAAGTTAAGCTGCAGAGAGAAAATGTTATAATAAAGGTTATAAATTAAACATTTACAGTGCATGCAAATGGTTTTCTATTCACTCATGTGTGCATTGGAATTAAGTACATTATTTAAGCTGCCCACAAGCTGCAAAGTGAGGTTCAATTCAACCAAAAGAGCATCGCTGTAAATAAAACTGAAACATATATTTTTGCCAGTTTTGAAGGTATAAAAAACCTACTTCAAAGTAGAAAGAAAAAAAATAGGAAAGCCCGGTTTGGTGAGGATTAAAAAAGCCTCTTACCTCCTCCTCTCCTCCTCTCCTCCAGGTCTGGACCCAGCAGGGCCGATGTTCACCAGCGCCACCCCAGACGAGAGGCTGGACCCCTCAGACGCCATGTTTGTCGACGTTCTTCACACCGACATGAACTGTGAGAATCAAATCTTTCACATGTAATAAATAAAGATTCAACATGTTCGTGAACTGAATCTGTATTTTCTGCGTTTCTCATGGGCAGCTTTTGGACTCAATGGAGCTCACGGTCATATTGACTTCTATGCAAACGGAGGAGCTGACCAACCAGGGTGTCCCAAAACCATCTTCTCAGGTGAAGAATGACAACGTCCACGTGCAAACACAAATTGTTAAACGAGAGATAAAGGGCTTGCAGTTTTAATAAGGTTAGATTGAAATACCTCCTTTACCTCAGTCAATCCTTAAATTAAATCTGGAGCTTAATCTCAGATCAGCTGCACGTCGAAGGGCCTGTGTGCCACGTATGTATCTTGTCTTTATTTTAGCCATCTTTGTGATGTCAGAGCATTTTCAGGCTTGATCTAACCACAAAGCATCCTCTTCATTCTCCCACAGGTAAATCCTACTTTGTGTGTGACCACCAGCGCTCCGTGTTCCTGTTCCTGTGCTCTCTGAACCGGACCTGCAGCCTCACAGGTTACCCCTGCTCGTCCTACAGCGACTTCCTGGAAGGGCGCTGCCTGCAGTGTGAGGCCTTTAAACCTGCCCCCTGTCCTGTGCTCGGTAGGTCGTCATTTATACCTGTATATATGCAGAGTTGGATCTCTCCTGCATGGATGTTTACGTCTGATCACCTCTGTGGCCTTACCTGCAGGTTATGATGTCAGCAAGTGGAGAGAGACTCTGCTGCAGCTCAAACAGACCAAAGTCTTCTTCAGCACCACGGCCACGCTGCCCTACAGGAGTGAGTCAGACATACGCTCACATAAAATCTCATTGCACATATAATCTCCCTGGTAGCTGTAACCTACATGCAGACTAAGCATTCAACTGTAATACTGTCTGTGTCCTGTGTGGGGCAGAGCTGAGCTACAGGGTGGACATGGTGACCTGGAACCAGTACCTGCGCTGGGGGGTCGTCTACATCCGACTGCACAGTGGCAGAAACTTCACAGAGGCCCGAATAGACCAGTAAGTCTGTCAGGAGAACACCTGATTCACCTGTTTCACCTGGAACATGCAGCCTGCAGAGTCACACCACAAAAAAGGAAGAATAAAAATATATATTTGTCATTTACAGTAAAAACAACAAGTTAGTATGTTTTTAAAAACACCTCAAAATGTGTCCTTTCAGTGGTTTCTACAACAGTTCATCAAAAAAGTTCATTTCCTAAGGGACTATTTTCAGCGGCGGATTAATCCCCATTTGATGCTCTAGTAAGCGTTTGAGGCAGCAGGATGGTGTGGGTGGTGTTTAGTCAAGATAAGCTATAGTGTGTGTGTTCATGTTGATGAAGGAACATGTCAGCCTGTGCAACAGTGTGGTTAATTAATGTTTGTTTATTGTTTTCTTTTTTCAACATTAGAGGAAGAAAATACTGACAACTCCATTAAAAAGAAAAAATTATAGGATAAAGGAAACAACAGACACAAAAATGATTAAATAAAATAAATACAATGACCACAAAAAATAAGTTTGAAAACCAATGTATCTTTTAAAAAAGGTGATGGATAAATAATTAATAAAAGTTACGTTTAAAATAACTTTTTCTCCCTGGTTCAAACACTTTTTCTCGGTCTCTTATTTTACATGATCATAATTTCTTTAAGTAAAATAAAGGTCCATAACTAGAACCAAACGCCTCCTTTGTCCCTTAAATATTTAAGCTATTTTCTCCATCGAGAGGCAGACAGACTTCTCCCTCAGCCTCTGCCCAAAGCGCCTTCTCCTTGTGTTTTTCCATGATAAAGCGATGGGACGCTTGGCATAGAGAAGGCACACGTTAATCAAAGCTTTCTTTCTCCTTCGGATAATAAGATTAGAGGGTTCATTTGTAGTATAAACATCTTTAGAGGTCTAGCAGAAGTAAAACTCCGCGTATTATCTGACCTGCTGCATGTGATCACCCGCACCAAAAGTCACTCCTGAAGAGTGAAACGGCTTCTTCTACTGATCCGTTTTCAGGGTTTGTGGACAAATTGAGCTCTATAGCACAGAGGAAGAAGAAACTGTGTCCTGGTAATAAAAAGCCTCACTCAGCCTGAAGTTGAACTCCAATTCTCCTCTTTACTCACAGTAAGCTCCTGCGGTTCGAGCAGTACACCTCCACGCGCCTGCTGGCCCAGTTCGATGAGGATCTGCAGCAGGTCCAGAAGATCTCACTGCGAATCAACACGGGCAACGTGATCGGACCTCGATACAAAATCAGACTGCTGAGGATACGCTTCACGCCGCTCGACCGCCCTGAGAGGTCAGTCCTGGACATGTGGTGTATTTTATCGTTTTCCATTTTATCATTTGTTGCAGCCGTAAATCAAACTGCTCACAGCTGAACAAAATGTTCATTTCTTACCTTCAAAGTTTTATGTCACCTGAAGAGTTTGCCTGTTTGGAGTGTACTTTTCTTTGTCACACTACATATCCACAACCTACTTAGTTTTTTCTGTGTACTATTGTTTGCACTCCATTCTTCAATCCCTCTTTTAATGTGCAGCTGCTCTTACAAAGTAACTACTCTGCGTGCATTATGCATTTAATTTGGACACACTATCTGCAAAATGTGAGTGGATGACACTGTTTAGAGTAAAGGTTCAAAGGTCATTCTTAATCTCAGTAACAGCAGCAGCTTGACTTAGCAAGTAATTAGCAAACGCTGGTAGGTTTAGGTGTGATAGTGTTTTTGTATATTGACTCATATGATACTGCGATAACACCTTAAATGCACACGGGTTCCTGAAACGTGTGGCCAGCAGACTGTTAACGTGTTTAACAGGGTTGTTCAAAAAGTGTTGCTTGTTTGTGTCAATCAGCTCATGTTCAACACGACCACAGAGATTATATTCAGATCAGCTATGTACGAACCTGTACATGCAAAGTCGTAATCCTTTAGTGTAATCAAAGTGTTAAAAAACAGTTAGCACAGTTTCAGGGGGTGTTCTTACTCTGCTGTTTCTGTCTGACCAGCATGAGAGAAAGGAACGTAGAGTATCCTGCAGCATGCCTGGAACGAGAACTTTTTATGGCGTATTTACAGAAACATGACATTAACTTATTAGTCATCAGAAGAGTTTGTGATTAATAAGACACCGATGAAACCATCAACTAACTGTGCTCCATTTCCTCCTCTCTCTCAGGCCAGTAATGTGCCGCTATGACGTCATCATGGAGGAGAACATGGAGGTGTCCTTTCGACCCTTACCCTGCGGCTCTCGTCTCTGACTCCCAGACTGGACACACCTCTTCTTCTTCTTCTTCTTCTTCTATGGAAACACGTCCAACTGACCTGAGCACAGCCGACCTCCTGGCGCTACAGGGTCTCCTGGCCCCCGGATGGACCTCCACTGGGGGAGCTGCAGCCTCCTCACTGGATGATGAAGATGACCCGGGTGGTGCTGAGGATAACGCTGATTACTGGAGAATGAACATGTTGTTATGGATTTTTGAAGCGACGTCTCTGCTGTTGATGACGGGGTTTTTGTTAACGACTTGAATGTTAAACTGTGAGATCTGGAAACACAGACAAGATATGAAACAAGATTATGGAAAAGCTGCTGTAGGAGAGACTTACATCAGGGTGAGATCAGGTCAATGTCGATGTCCAGAGTCTGTCTTGGTCTCTGGTGCATTTTCACTTGCAACACCACTTTACCTGTAACTTAATAGGCTGAGATATTATTTGCCTTTTTTAGCGAAATGCACAATTAAATCAACCCTTGGATTAGCTGTAATATGCATTTTCACAAAGAAGAAAACTACTTTTTTTGGGATCTGAAAAGTGGACTTTCAGGAGACACAAGACACACGTTTTTAAAAGGTCAGCAGTGATATAGCCTACAAATTTATTTGGGTGGCCAACACTCATGAATTAATCCAGACTCAAAGAAGTCTTTTTTCTCTTTATGGAAAAAAATAAATATTAAGTGTTCCACAATTCTTCAAAGACAGAGGCAGGATTTCTTCTACAACTACAGGAGTGTTTATGGAAAACCATGAAAGAGAATTCAAGTGCTGAAACATAAAATTTTGATTATTTAATAAACCTAATTTTGTTTTATTGAAAATGTTCAGCAGGGACCTCTAGTCAGAACAATTGTAAAACATAAATAATAATATATAGTTCTACTTTTGGAACACGGCCGTGCCCGTCAACGTCTTTTCCCTCTCACCGACCAATCAAAACAAGAAGGGGCGGAAGTTTTGACATCACTTTGTCAACAACAATGGCGGAGGAGAAGCTAATCCCCCCGTTTTTTCGAGGGTACAATTACCATACGTTGAGCTGCTGCTAATGCCAGGATAAGATTCCTTTTATTGTTTTTATGTTTCTTTGTTAAATTTCCTTGAATAAAAGTAAATATTAAGCATGCAGAGCGATTTAAAACGGACTAAACGGTCAGTACCGAGGAAAGCGGAAGTGCTGCCAGACAACTCTCGTATCCTAGCAACAGTGAGTGCCGGTGAGAAGCGCTCTGAAATTGAGGTCGTTGGCGCAGCCAGCACAAAAACAGAGACCCTTATTGGTGTTTCAAACTATTTACAAGTTGGATTGCAGCTTTTCATCTATTACCTAAGTGATCTCTGGATTTACAGCTTTTACAACAGATTTAGCCTCAAATATCTTATTTTTAGTGAATTCTTGCCCTAATCTAAATAATTGCACAGAACAATTTTCAATAGGAGAATTCTAACTACTACATGTATTTATAGGTTTACCTGAATTACACAATAAGCTTATTTTCTTTCATTTCAAAGACTTGAAGATTTGCATTTTAGATGTTGGAGTTGGTCCTACAAAGTTCAGATTAGTTTCAGTGCAGTTCCAAAGTGAGTAAAAATGCAGTTTTCTATATTTGTGTGCCTTGTACCTGCAGCTCTCAGCCTGTTTTAATCCAAACCACCAAACTGATGTGTCTTTAAGTAATTCACGCTCTAAATACACCACAAAATAAGTCAACAAGTTTGGGGGAGTGTGACTCCAGGCTGAGAGCTGCTACTGTAACAGTGACGCTGCTATGACGTTTGTCCACATATTGTTGTGTTGAAGTGTTAATTGTGAGTTTTATTCTGAAAAACAAAGTTAGCTCAGGAAGTGATGTAGCTTGTGATTTTTGGGGCAGCTTAAGAAGAAGCCGAGAAGCAGCAGAAGGTTTAACTTAAAGCTGTTTAAAGAACGTTCAGGGACTCCAGTGTCAGTAAATGTGTCATGTTGTGACCGTTGACAAAACTGAGCAGCAGATACAAAGATTTCCTCTGATGTGTTTTTTTATCCTGTATTTTCACACAAGGTTTGAAATAAATATTAGTTTCAAAATATATATATTCCACAATTTTCTTTTTTTCAAATACAGACCGACAAAGTTCTGGGTTTCTCAAAATGACAAAATAATAAATGCACACAGAGGAGACAAATTAAAATCTCATCCCAACTGTGATTTAGACCGACCACCATCATCATCATCAAAACTCTAAATGAGAAAATATGATCAGGAAGAATGTTCAGGAGGAGTTCAGGAACATGATAAATCTCTGCCAAGGAGCAATGAAGCTGTTTCGGACAATTTCTCAAGATTATTTTGCTAATTGTCGTTGCTAAATCCAAGAGAAGTGTTTCCTTAAACCTGAATCTTATGCTTGAAATCTCATTTTTTACTTTAAAAATTATTGTTTTGCAAAATATTCTCTTGTATTAGTTGACATATGAGGTTTTTCTGGAGCTTTTATGTGATTTGTGACCAAATTTAGTCCCTCCAGGAAGTTGTGATTGAGCAAATTCAACCAATCCCCACACGTCTCTTACAACCTTGCAACTCTTTTCAGTGCTTTAAAACTAGCAAAGCACCTGAATCATTGACACAACATAAATGTAATAGTGTGTAGATTCTCTATAGCACATTTTATTTGGCGTTTTGTCAGATATAAACGGGACGTGATGTCAGAAAACGACCATCTCACTCAACCAATAGATGACTTTATAGCAGCGTGTGTCGCAGTCGCTCTCAGTGGATGTGTAATATGTTACGCAGAGAAAAAAAGCCTCAAAACACAGAAACTTGCATTGCAACATTTTAAAAAAGCAGATGTGAAATAAGGAATTGTAGGCTGCAACAATCACAGAAAAATCACATGAAATCCCAGGTGTTTCCTGTGCATCTCAAATCAAAATGTCTACTGTCTAAAAAGGCTGTTTCTTTTCAAGTTACATAAGCCCATACTTCCATTCTAGTTGGTACACCAGAAGAGGTATACTATGACCCACTACATGAAGTTCAGGATACCAAATATACCAGGAAGGTCTGGTTTATATCCGTTAAAGTTTTATGTTTGATTTTAAACACAAAAGACACTCGGACAAAATCAAAATGACCTTTGTTTTATTTGTTCAGCAACACCGTCATGTGTCACAAACTGATCTGTACAGCTGAGACAGAAAGAAAAACAGAAAGACGTCTACTTCACTCAAAACTAGGCGGAAAGATGTGTTTAATGACCTGATGAATAAATCTGTATTAAGTAGTTAAGTCTATTAATGTCTCAACTTTTAGCTGCAGAAGTTTTAATGTCTGATTTAAATAAAGACCACACAAACACAAAGACGATGTGTGAGATGTGAAAACAAAGACATTAATGACAGAAAGACACAAAAACAGATGGAAGGACAGAACAGGTGTGAGCAGGAGATACAGGTTTCAATATTTCACATATAGCTTAGTCTGCTTCCTCTCGCTGGAAAACGCAGCAGAGACTTCTTCAGAGTTTCATTTAAATGTTCTGCTGTTGATTGAATTCAACATGGGCACAAGTCAGGCGGAAAAAGAAGAAAATTTTTCCTTTTGTTCGGCTGATTTTTTATTAAAAGTCACCAACAAATGAGCAGCAATCCGAATGTGATACTTTCCAATGTCCCTTCACCAGCTAGGACCTATGAAAGGTAAAGACAGGAGATAAAGAGCGGAGGTCAAAACTGTGCAGAAACAATAGAAAAAGATCTGACGTGAGGTGAAAGGAGAGAAGACGGCATTGCACTGGCTCAAGCTGTTTAAAAGAAGCAGGGAAACCTGCTTAAATGACCAGTCAGGAGGTCAGAGGGAATATTCCATTCCTCACTCCACCTTTAAGAGTCACCATGAAGCTGCCAGGAAAGTGCAGGAGGGCCGTTACACAACGGGAGCAAACAGAGTGCAAAGAGGAAGAATGTGGCTAAATGTGTCACTCTGAGCCCGGGATAGTGGCTGCGTGCAGGCAGGGACTGAGCTGCAGCCAGGAGACGGTTCCTGGCAATATGTTAAATTACTGTTTCCTCAAATAGTGGCACAAAAAAACCTTAAATCTTCAATATCAGATACTATGAAACTAAATGCGCCTGTGTAGAAGTGTGTGTTAATGGTTGACTCGTCCTTTTGTTCAGTTTTTCAATAAAAGACCATAAAAGTTAAAAATATCTACATTATTTCCCATCAGATGCCAGCAAATCATTTAACAGATCACACAGTTTAATCATGCTGTCGTACAAATTTAAAGGAGCAAACCAACTTAAAATTAACAGAAAAAAACATCAAACTTTTATCTGATTTGTTTACAACAGTACAAAACACACAAACTTTTATTTTTTATATTTCACTTTTTTTGTGAGTCAATTTCATAACTTTTCTTTAAACCTGCAATGTCTATTTTGTCCACTAGGGGGAAGCAAAAACGAGTTGCAAACACATGCTGATATATTGAACTTGTTAGCATACAGTTGCAACTAGGGGTGGGACAAAATATTGATACAGCAATATATCGTCGTCCTGACTCGTGCAACACATTGATTAAAAGGCTGGCACCAAACACTGATATTTTAATTTACAAATATAACTCACTCTAAATAGATTTCCCTGGACTCACCGAGTCACTACTTCATGCCTCCTCAAAGTTGTACGTATCGCGTATCGTATCATGAGTTACCCTGTGATTCCCGCCCCAAGTTGCAACATTTTCATTCATTTGGGAATGTGTTTGTGTCCTCCTGATGAATATACGTTTAAGACTGTCTCTCTTTTGGCTCAGTTTTTTGTCTCCACCAGTTCCTGAGGAGGATATTTTGCTCTTTTTCTGCCGCACTGTGATCTTGAGCTAGTCTCCAACTTTGAAAGGTTGAGAGAGACTGAACAGTAAATTTGTGGGATCGAATTAAATATCGATCACACTAAATATATTGCGGCTTTAAGCTTTAAGTTACCTGCAGAGCTGTTCTGATAGTTCTGTCGCCTCACGGGTCCGAGCCGGTTTCCAAAGCGGTTGTTCCTGCGCTGGGGGCCGGTGTTCAGCCTGTAGGGGGCGCCTCTCCTTGGTCCCTAAAGAAGGAAAGAGAGAGGTTAAAGCTCAACTTTGATGTCTACATGTCGTCTCCAGCAGACTGATCACATGACTGAAAGGTCACAGGTCAAACTCCACTGACACCCAACTCTCCAGCTCACCATGCTGCCTTCTCGCCTCCTGCTTTGCTCCTCCGGCCAGTTTGAGAATCCTTCGTCCTCCATCTGAGCCATGTCGTCACTGTACTCTGGATCCGGCTCACTGACAGAATCATGGACACAATTTAAACAAAATGTGTAGTTAGTGTAGTTACCAACGTTTCTCCATCATACCCACAGTCACTGTTCACCTCAATCTTCTGCAGCTGGTTGTTTCTTAAGTGTTTCCACTCTCTGTTGCTTCACCTCACAGCACCAAGAGGTGTTTTTACCGTAATAGTGAGTCTGATAAAAAAGGTAAGAAAGGCAGAAAAAGGAGATAACTCTCACCTGACTTGGCTGACGGGGCGCTGAGGCAGACTGTTTCCTAATATTGTGACTTTGACCCCCTCCAGCCTCTCCTGCCTCCTCCTCTCCAGGTCGTGCCTCAGGTCCCCCGGGGCTCGCGCCGGCTGTGATCACATAACCATAATTTTCAATTAAAAACACACATCTATCTATTCAGTCAGGTTTTTCACGTTATCACAACAGTCTCAGCGGTCTCTTGTGGTTCCAGGGTGCAAAGAGTTTTAGAGAAAGAGTTTCTTTTATTTACCGGCAGAGATCCGACTCTGGAGAACAGAGGCTCTTCGTCATCCAGCAGAGAGTTCATGTTTAAGCTGAAGCCTCTGCAGAGACGTAACCAGAGAAATTAATCAGCATTTTGTACACGGCACCTTTCAGAGCAAAGCTACAAAGAGGAGTTTAAAATATTACAAAACTACCAACATTAATAAAATTAAAAGACGTACCGGTTTGAACTGAACCTCTCATCCAGAGTCAGCTCCTCCGTCTCTTCTTCAGCGTAGCCTTCTTTCTGGGGAGCTGAGAAACGCTCGTTCAGGGTGACCCCATCATCTCTGAAATACTGCTCTGTAAACACAGACAAGAAACACTTTAACAATTTCAACATGTCCAGTGTTTGTGTGGTAAGACTACAACACAATTAGGGCCCGAGAAATATGAATTAAAGGCACAACTTTCTCTTTATATTTCCACTTTAATCCTGTCAACTATTTGATCTTTGTTCAGAGACACTATGATTTTGTGACCTCTTGCAAGGGGCTTTTACACATTGCCAGGCAGGTCAAAAACATACATGTGCTTATTAGACATAAATGACCCTTCGCTAAGCCCCTCCCTTGAACGGTCAGTGTCCAATCCTACGTTAGCAACCGTAACTAGGCGCGGGAGGCCTGTCAAGCTTTCAGATGTCGTAACAGTGTGCATATTGAATCTGCAAGTCCGACAGCAGATTTCCTCAAAGTTTAGAGGGGGGTGTCATATTTTTAGCTTTTCCTCACCCAAAGACTCGAGAGGAGAGATGTCGAATAAACGAAACATTATAATCACATAAAATCCCAACTGTATATGTATATATGTTTTTATTATCATGGTATTCTCTGTAAAACGCCTACATTTTCTGGGTTAATAAATCTAAATTATGTTCAATAATATGTCTGCATGTTGAGCTGACCTTTGACACTGTGCACCAGTGTGATGATTTCCTGGGCAAAAGTCCCAGTATGCATGGCCGTCTCTCTGTACGTCCCAGAGTGCTCCAGCATGGGCAGGAACTCCAGACGCTGGCGACCCACGTTGACCAGATCCAGAGAGAGCTGCCTGTCTGAGGAGTAACACAGCGGGCTGCAGGAGGAGGAGAAATAAGACGAATGAAACCAGCACAGAGGAAAAACTGGTCACCTTCGATGTAAGGAATTAGCTTATATTGCTATTCATGTGAGTTTTAAATGGGAGAAAACACTGCGAGACTCCTCAGTGAAGTCATTTTACACTTTCTATACTTTGTAGTGTTGCAAGAAAGCCCAACAGTTAGGCATGTTAAGGTGAGCTGAATCAGAATCAGAAATACTTTATTTATCCCTGGAGGGAGATTTCAAAAAGATTCTCATTTAAAGACTAATTTACTCGAATGCTCAATTCTTTTATTCAGTTTTAGAAGCGAAAAAAACAGCTTGAGGACTATTAAAATGCTCAGTGTAAGCATACATTTGTATACTTTAGATATTTAAGAAACTGTTCTGCCCCTGAAACATCTGAGTGAAAAAATTCAAGTAACATCTTTACCTTACCCAAAGAACTTACCTTTCATGAGGTCCACGACTTAAAACTTTTACAATAACTACACCCTGCATGTCGACTTAAAAAAGCGGATGTTCACCTTTGAAAGTACACAGAATTCAGACTCTTTTTTTTGGGTATAAATAAAGGCTTTACGCTGAAGCCGCAGGAGATCAGGATACTCCCTCTTTTTAATCGACAGGTGAGGAAAAGGTTGGTTGAAAGTTCACACTTCTCTTCATGTTTCGTTCATTAAAGCTTCATCTCGGTGTGGTGGCTTAAGTTCTGACTTCATGCACTTTATTTAAGCCACTGTGCTGGTTGGAGTCCAGCGCTGTTGTACGACTCCTTAAGTGGAGAATTGTTGACTTTTTCACAGCCAACCTCGTCCACTCTTAATCAGTGACGGCTCTTTTTGTCAAGCTTTCCCCGTAGTTTCTCCAGTTTAAGCGTTTCTTTCTTTATGAGCAGAATCCAGAATATTTTCATGACATCAAATTCTTCTTTTCACAGCCCTGGTGAAGCTTTAATGTCTCCACTAAACCAATATTCTGACGTCAGTATCTGCTCTTACGGCTTGATGACGTACATGTTGACAGTTTCAAGTCCTGCTTCAAAGCACTGATGCTTGTTATGAAATCCTGGCTTGAAATTGGTCTCTCACGGTTTCATTGTCTTGTGTAAACATCCCTGATGATGCTTCAACCTTCTTCCATGTTCCTTCATCTTTATGGGTGAACTCTTTTTCCAGTAATGACGTTGAAGGCTTCATTTTTTTCTGCACCAATTTCTATTTTTTTATCTCGCTCCAGTTGATAAGGCTGAAGTTTCTTGATTGATGATCTTTCTCATGGCTTTAGTTTCCCCTTTGATGGCGCAGATGATGCTGCAATTTCTCAATTTAGTAACATTGGAAACCATTTCCACTTTGCTCCTTTTTTTTCCCTTTTTTCCTTTGGATTGATGATATTCATGTTCCCGGCCAAATGTTCTCCTTAAACCAGCAGTGTTTCACTTTGATTTCTCCTTTTAAAAGCATCCATGTTTATGACTTCATTTTCTTCTTTAAACAGCAACTCCTTTGTGCTATTCTTCAAGAAAATCGGATGATTTTTTCCGAATCATCAGTTCCTTTAGCAAGACTCCAGACTAAAGGAGTCTAGACGAGTCTCCTTAAGTTGCTCCTGTTTGTCTGTACTTTTAAACGTCTCAGTATTTGCATCATGGAAATGCTTTGAATCCTCTTTCCGACATACGTGCCTTTCCACAATCGCGTTTCAGCGTTTGGCCATGTAAGGCAGAGGCTGATCTCCTGAAAGCCAAAGACACAAATACTTCCTGCACATGCTCGCAGGGGGAAATCTTACCAGACAACATGTTTCGACCAAGCCTGGTGTGCGTTTGTCTCCTCTTCCTCCTTCATAGTACATAAGTCACCTTATGCAAGTTTTTTTCCCTTAAAGTAAATTGGCACGTGGAACCAACGTCTCCTGTCAAGCTCAAAGATGGTTTCACCTTCCTGTCAAACATCTTGGTTTATTCTGTTGAAATATGACTAATAATATTTTCCTCTTCATTGCAGAGCACCTGATTATTTCCTCCCTTTGTTGACCGTGTCCTCTCTCATGTGATCTGAAGACAAAGAAAGTGAAACCAGTGATTTTCCTTAATCTGCAAACGATTCCGTAGAGCACTGTCGGTCTCTGCCATGGCCGTGTTTGAAGAGGCATTTCCTCTCTCTGTTTAAGCAGCGTCAGGTTGACCTTTCCTGATGCAACTTCATAGACACCAACTGAAGTTTCTTCATAGGAGGCAGAGAATCCTAAACACAAACTGTAGAAATCAGCTCATCCAGGGGCAACATATGCAGCCCATGTCTTCAGAGATCCCTTTTGTTGAATGATGTTCTTCTGTTGGTAATCAAATGGAAGATATTTTTCCATCAACATCCTTTCAAAGTAGTTTTTAGGGAAAAAAACTCCAACAAAGAACAAACAGCTGGTTCAGGAGATTTCAAATTTGTCTTCAAGATGTTTCTGGCTTCAGCAAAATCCACAGTGATAGTGTGACAGTCCACTTCCAGTACCGTCAACCCTGACCATCTTGCTTCTTCCGTGATATATGTGATCAAATCAGCAAATCAGATGGCCGGTGGTAAACATCAGGTTGCGAGTGCTGTCTTCGAATGTATATCCTGCCACACAACCATCTTTCATAAGTCACATCTCCCATCTCCTTCTGAAACTCCTTCTCAGACTTGGCATATTTGATGAACACATACTCATCATGCTGCTTCAAGTCCTGAATAACTGTGCTGTTGTCAGGTCTTCAACAGAGTAGTCTGAGGGGAAGTCAATCTGTGCCTTTGGTCAGTTGTCTGCTTTTGAAGATCTTGCTTTGAAATGAGGACCAGATCCGCAGATCCGACCATTTCATCCGTGCATCAGCAGCAACATGAGAGTTGCACAATAGAAAAAGAGTTTATCCTTTCAGACAAGTCTCCAGCCAGTGTCTTTGCATCTTTTTGTAGAATGTGATGCAACAGGATTTGCAGGTGATGCCAGCTTGTTTTATGACACAGCCACTCACCCAAAGAAACCCCCAGGGCTGTGCAAGCAACGAGTACGTCAACTGGTGTTTGATTTCTTCAGGAGATTTCTTTTCCTTATTAGAGAAACAGCAGCATGTGTCTCTTCTTGGTGTCAATCCACAAGTTTTCACGTGAGGACGACTTTATTTTTAGATGAAAACTTTGTGTCACTGGAAGAAATTCTGTGAGGCATCCTGATTGTAAGATGCAACAACAAATCTGGTAGACGCCTGTAACAGTGACTTGCAGAATCCACGAGGGGAAACGTTTTAAGACGGAGTACAGAATTCAGGCAACGGCAACAAATTCCAGTTAAATAATAATGTTTGATGTGTCCTGTAGTCCTCCATTATCCATGTGGCAATTTCTTTCCTCTTTCATCCTCTGGTTCTTCAAGCTTAACGAATTTCCATCACAAAGCGGCTTTCCATGTGCTTAGAAAGAGAAGTGTGAACTTTCACCTCTCACCATTGACAAATTGACTTAAAAAAAATACTCTACCTGTTTTTGTTTACGGGTTGGCTCATGTCCACCTTGATGGTAAGCGTTTCCTCCGTTACAACCGTCATGTTGTTGGTTTTCCGATCCTTCCATCCTTGTAACCTCTGTCGGGGCATTTTAGGGTCCAAGTCAATCTCTTGTGGGTGTCGGACCAGACTTCCAGGCCTGTCCTGTTTCCACTCTTCAAGTCTGTCTTCCTCTGCCCAGTCAGGCTCCCCTTCATTGGGATCCTCATAATCTTCCCTGAAAGATTGGTACCTCTGTCTTGGCTCCTCATCCTGGTGGTCTTGGTATACCTGGGAGGACTGCTGTAAGTGTGGCTGATTTCTAGGCGGTCCAGTCCTTCCAAATCGGCCACGATTGACACGTCCTCTTGAGGGGCGGAAACCACCCCTCCCCCTGTGGTTCATGGGACTGCCTCGACCAGTGTAACTCATGGGGTTTGGTTTTTCTTGCTGTGTAGGGGTCCTCCGACTGTCATGATAGCTGGAGTCCCTCCAATCACCTTGAAAATGACGTGCCCTTGTGTCTTCCCGGTCTTCCAACCTGCTTTCTGACGTCCTGAAACGCTCCTGAGAGGACCTCATGGGACGTGGACTTCTTTGGCGATCAAAGTCAGGGTCAAGCTCTCCACGATTGTCACATTGTTCCCAGGGAGACGTTTCTCTTCTGCCTGTGATGCCATGATCATGTTCAATGACGAGTGGTCCCGAGTGCCGACTGTCTCCACGGGGGAGGCTTGCCTGACGGCCTCCTTCAAACCTATCTCTGGGTGAGTCCACTGAGTAACGCTGTTCATCAAAGGGCTCCTCATTCCTGTACCTGTGACGGCATAAGAGGTGACACGTTTCAACAAGTATTCATGCAACTGTCATGTCTTTACATCTGCTTTGAAATTCACACTTTAAATTAGCTTTGGACTTACAGGTAATATCAAACATCTGATTTTTCAGATGGTAACATTGACTTTAAAACTGAGTATGTTCAACAGAAAACATGCAGAAATTTCCAGTATCAGAAGAAGTTTTGATGCAATAAGTTTCAAGGCCATGCAGTCATTGTTAGATGATTATTTTGTGTTATAAAAGGAAAGCCTGACAACAAAAGGAAGGAATTTTGCGCCACAGAAAAAAAAGATGAGAAACTCTTCTGCATTCTTCGTTTCCATTTGTCACTGAGACAGTGCTGCAAAGCATTTTGCTTTAAATTTACCCAGGGTGATTGGCGTCTTCCATTTCTCTTCTTTTCCTTTTAAAGTGCTGGTTCCTCTCTTGATATGAATCCTCCCATTGCCTGTCCCTATTTGGGCCCTGTGTGTTCCATCTTCCTCTTTCCCTACCTGCTCCCACTCTTTGGTCATCCGATCTCGCACTTGGAGTGATCTCTCTGAACCTCCCTCGAACACGTCCTCTGCCCTGTCCCTCCCTCCTCCAGCCCATCCCTGGAGCTCTCTGTTGGTGGTCCGAGTCAGACCTCTGCACTGGCGGCAATCTTTCCCTCGACAACCTTGGAGGTGAGGGGGGCGACCTCGCCCTGTTTTCAAAACTTGGGTATGCTTCTCTGAACCCTCCTCTTTGTCTACCTCCATCTTCTCCTTCATCACGCAGGGGGGAAAGCCTCTCATCATCATAGCCAATCACATCTTGATGGGGTGACGGCCTCCTGTGGTAAAATTCCTCCTGGTTTGGACGACGTGGATGGCCAAACTGACGGTCATCCCGCAAAGGAGATCTTCTCTGGCCTTCTGGGCGCATTTCTTCTCTGCCATAGCTCCAGCGTTCCTCAGGAGCTTCTCTTGGCCGGTGGTGGGGTCTTCGGCCCATCGGCTCCCCGTCCAGTTCTGCAATGACTTTGTAAGGATCAAAGCCAGGTTCTTCCCATGGGAACCTCCTGAGTAAGGAAATATTAAAAAGATTCATGTCACCGCAGGTATCAATTAGACAGCTTCCACATTTCAATAAAATAAAAATAAAAAGTTTTTATTGTAGGACACAAATCATCAAAATTAAATAATGGCAGTGCCTTTACCTGTAATTTGGCGATCGAGACCGTGGTCTTGACATTTTGTCAACCTATGACGAAGGAGGAAATTTTGTTTGATTATTCTTATTATGGTTATCATTCGTTGAAAACTAACAAAATAGAACTTTTCACTTTTTTTAGACTATTTTTAAGGGTTTAGTCTACTGTAGTGCTGTACAGTAACGAGCTCATTTGTTTACATGTACATTTGTCATGTCTTACCTAGGGTTCAATAGTATAGTGGAAAACGGCTATCATACTATGCTTAACTACAGCTTTATACTTGACAACGTAAGATATGCCACATTCAGGGTCATTGTATGTGATAATACGTATAGGAATTACTACTGGGACGTTACCCAAGACTGGACTATGGATATTGCATGCCGTTGCAATCCTTATTCTAATATAAGAATGTTAGAAAATATGCTTATAGACATGGTGACATTTCAACCACAGGGCCCTGCTTTTAAAGTTCAGTTAATGCTTTTCTTACACAACCTTCGGACTGTGTGAGCTTAATAAAAGTAGGAATTTATTGCAGGGCTGGGGTCTTAGCCTGCACTTGTGACAGCAACAGTAGATGGGGAAAAATAAACTAGGAATTAAGTGCGTGACACTTATTCTGATTTTTTTTTACTTATTGCTGCAACAATGACTAATTTAGATGTCAAGAGGTTCAACCTCCTCTCCAGTGACAGATACACCATAACCTCATGTTTAGTTCGCTGTCCTTTGCTTAGCCTTTAGCTCTGCAGATGCCTATAGTGATCACACAGGCTAACAAAAGCTAAACTTCTTCGTTGAACTGAGAATAAGGGGCGATTTTTCTGAATATTCCGACATCGCCCATATAAGTATTACAATATATATCGGTAAAACAGCGACACAAACACGCTACCCAAGCAAATAAGCTAAGTTTCGGTAGGCTAACGCTAAAGCTAATTAGCAGCTAACGTTACGCAGATGTCTTACCTTCGTTCAAGGCACGCGCCAGGGGACCGCGGCTAACGTTAGCTTAAGCGAGATTAAAAACTTCTAAGACCGCAATATATCCGTCCGTAATTTAACTGCCCTATTTATTACCAAATATAACCAAAAACTAGCTGATTCTGTTGTGTTTCCCATAAAAGGCTGCAAGAAAATGGCTGTGATGATTATTTAAACGACGAATGGTCCGCCAACCGCCATTAAGCACCAATTCGGCACTTCCGCCACTGGGTTTTCAGAATAAAAGTATTTGTTGTAAGTCTGCAGCGCAACAAAAACAAAAATAGCCTAATATGGCCAGCCAGCTGTTATGTTGTCATAGTGCAGATTTAATAAAAATGTACAGAATAATATCAATATTATTACTGAAAAATGAGCTGTTCAGCCACCATCAACACATATATCCCACTCTAAGACTCAAAGTGCAATATATACAGTCTTCAATACTTGAATGGTACCATGGCCCAGATTTGCTGCTTTGTGGTTTGATTAAACAAAATAATTTGTCATGAAAACAAACTGATGAAGGTCTCAGCCTCTCTTAAAGATGACACACAATAAGTCTGAAGCTTAGGGAGCTCTTGAGAAGGTGCCCAGCAATAATTGTGCGGCGGTTTTACTTGTTTTGTGACTCTTACTAGCAGATAAATGTGCCTGTCCTATTTTGTTTGCATTATATTTATGTATTTATGTATTCATCAATGTGTATGTAAGACCTGGGGGGGCGGGGGTGGGGGTGGGGACTTAAAGCTCGTTATCTTACATATAAAGTAAAATGTTTGCTTTGTGTCATAATTCTGACTTACTAATATTATCTATATTATCTGACTTATTAATATTATCCTGCTCTCAAGCACCATTGAAAGTCTACACCTACTTCTCACAAGTTTAAGGAGAGTACAAAATGTGACATGGTTTGCTTAAAGTATGATCAATAATGAAATCTAATGCAGACGCACATTTTCAGACTGCTGTTGGTGTTTGTTATATTCTTGTCCAGATCATTTTTTATGTTAATTGAACCAGTCCCAAACTTTTATTTTGAAAGCTGCAGGGGATAAACAGGAAGTTGTGTTCTATGTATTCATATGTAACGGTTGATTTTCACATTTTCAGAGTGATACAACTCGGC
The DNA here is from genome assembly GCF_022749685.1 of Semicossyphus pulcher. Taxonomy (NCBI): domain Eukaryota; kingdom Metazoa; phylum Chordata; class Actinopteri; order Labriformes; family Labridae; genus Semicossyphus; species Semicossyphus pulcher. The sequence continues at coordinate 24,547,914 of NW_027211691.1, forward strand.
TGGAAACTTAAGAAAAAAATTATCATTCACTTAAATATTTGCAGATCAGTTTTAATTTCAGTGCAGCATAAATTCAACACACAGTGAGATATAATGATAAATAAAAGTGGCTGCATTAGTTAAGCCCTACACTAGATTTGTCATTTCATATTCCACGTTATGAATGTCAAAGACTAAACATCTTATACAGTTTTGACTCTTTAACATTTCCTTTCCTTTCACACTCGTCTGTTTCCCATTATTATACATTAGTTCATTTATCCAGTTCACTGACACAAATGGCTTGATGAAGTTTATTGTTCTTTTTCAGCAGTTATCCATGCACCACATCTACAATGATATATTCCACCAAGCTGCAGTGTCACAGAGTTAATTAATATGAGGATAAACATTATGTCCTTTATTTTTACTTCATATACAAGGGGACCCAGGAGACCCTCTCACAAAATGAGCTTCAGCTGTATCTGGAGGAGTAATGAGCTAACATGGAGAGAGAGAGAGGAGCCGGCTGCAGAGAGAAAACGTAAAACAAAGCAGCAGTGATGTGTTTTTCCCTCGATGTGGCGTCTTGGAGGAGCAGAAGACGGAGAACAAGATGATTTTTCAAGAAATTTCTGGGGCTAATTCTAATCAATAAAGGCCATTTTTTAGGCACAAAAATGACATAACTGTATTGTGAAAACTAAAGGAAATTTAGTTTTCCAACCAGAATGACAAACCTGAAACCTGACCTTAATGCAGGGAGATAAAATGTGTGAAATAATTATAATAGACTAAATAGGATGTGATAACCCTAAAATACTCAAAAAAAAGTACAGGATTTGGTTTGTTATGATAAAAGAAGAATTATATGCCGAACAGCATAATACCTGGCACAGGACTACAATGTATTAAATTACTAGTTGAATAGAAAAGGATGAAGATTTCCTTAAATACTCAGAAAATTAAACAGGGTTTGGTTGATGAGTGACCTGGTATTTGACCCTAATGTAACGGGCACTGTATGAGGTGCAAAAACATACAACTGAAGAGTTAAACAAACAGAGGGGGATTTTCCTTAAATGCAACAAAAATTGCACAGAGTTTGGTTGGAGACTGATCTATTTTAAGAGTCTGCTGGGGGAGTTTTCAATCTTTCTACCATCTTGGCAGTGGCCCTTATCATCAGCACAGTAAACCTGGTATTTTGGGGCCCTGAGCAGTTGCATGCTTTGCCCTGCTGATAATACTTGCTTTCACAGTTTCTCCATCACTTCCTTCTGATCTGCTTCATCCGGTGCAGCTGAAAAATCAACTTCATAGGATTCTTCCAGGATCTTTTAGTGAAAAAAAGGGCCTTTAAAAGCGCACATGCTGGATGAAGCGCAGAGGACGGGAAGTTTTGAGGGCAGATGTTTGACTGCACGGAGGTTTAAGGCCTCAGAGGTGATGAGCTGCGTGGTGGTGAACGCTGTTTCCCACCAGAGTCTGTTCTGAACCGGTGAGGTATATTTAAGTCGGGGGGGATGAGCTGAGGTGGAGATACAAGCGTCTTCAGAGCAGTGAAATACACGACTACTGTAAGTGCACACTAAAAACTGCAGCTAGCATGATTACAGTCAGTGCCAGACAAATACACAACACACTGTGTCAATATTTTCCTGATAAAAATGCAGGTCATTTGACATATTCTTTTCCCCTCCCAGGTTTTCTTCTTGTTCTTGCTGTGGATTCTTTCACCTCCACAAAAACATCCGTCAATCAAGTGATGAGCAGCAGAAAAACAAAGCGTCAGCGAGTTATGGATCAACAGCGGCGTTATAGCATCGGTTGTTAGTTGTTTTCTCCAGCCTTGTGATGACAGGAAATCTACAGCAGGCTGAAGTGGGAGTCGCCGTCAGCAGGGGAGCAGGTCAGAGGTGAGATAAACACACAGGAACCATCAGAAACACTGACAGAAAGAGAGAGAGAGTCCCACACACTGTTCAAGTACACAGCTACAACCATTAACAGCTCAACTAGCTAGTCCTCACTGAAGATGCTACACAGGGTTCAAACAACAGTGTCTCTTTTTTTTTTTAACAGCTTCCCTCCAGATAAACTGCTACAGAGCCGCTCCCTGTCCCCGGACTCCTCCACCCAGTCGGATCTATTTACAGAGTTTTACAAAAGCAAAGATGATTTAAGCGGATGATACTCGAGTGATGTTTTGTGGCAGCACAGCCGGGCAACTCTGGCTTCAGCGTGGACAGACGTGGAGGAGATCATAGGAAAAGATCCAGCAAGTTTGGGCCTTAAGCTACTTTAATCCAGACTCATGCCTACACCACAAGTTTTAGAACAACATTCAGCAGGCTGTTCCTTATTTTTTTGACGCTTTAACCTTTACTTTGTTGTTTTCCTGCCCTAAGCTTAACTTTTTAATCAAACAAACATGCACGAATAATGATCCCACTTCTTTCTCTGTCACTTATAATTACACTGCACATTATTTGGGTCAAACTGTGTGGTGTTTTGAGAGTCAGAGTTGCCCGTCTGCACTGCCTCGAAATGTGGCCAGAAGCTTTACTGCTATGCAAGGTTTGTTTCACAGATGGGAAGTGAGTTGTTCAGCATTTGCTCCACGTGGAAAATTATTGTTGTTTTTGTTGTTGCAGACAGAGGTGATGATTTCTTGGTCTGTTTCTCTGGGCTCCTGTTTTTTTCCAAACTGGCCAGCCTGGGAGAAAGAAAGAAGAAAACATGGAAGCTGTTCAAACCGACCTTTAATTGGTGTTTTAAATCATTTAAATCTCTCACTGTGGGAAGTTGTCTCTACCTGGCTACTGGACGTCCAGTTTGCTCGGGCCGACGCTGTGAATAAGCTGTGAGGATTCAGAGGCGGCGCTGTACGCTTGAATCAGCAGGTTCTTGTTGAGGTCTCCGACCCCGCTGCCAGCCTGCATTTTGGGATACGGGGGAGTTTCCTCACCGTGATGCTGCCCTCGCCCTTGGGCGTCCATGTCCATCAGGTGGTCCAGGGGGCAGCCGTCCGTCCCCTCTGTGACCGGTGAAAACTCATGAGCGCTCGCCTGCTCGTCCCTAGACACAGGACTGATGGAGACAGATGGAGAACTTAAAGACACAATGATGACAGAGACAGAACATTTCATTATTTGCACTTTTCAAAACAGCTTCAGTGTTCAATCAAAAGGTCATTCTTAGGTTTTGTTGTGAAAAGATGTGCTGAAAGTGATAATCTGGAAGATTTCCATGTAAATAAATGTCTGTTAAGTCTCTCTCTATCTCTGAATGAGGTAACATGATGGTGATTGAGCCTACGGCCCAAGGATGAAAGCCTTTGAAGTATTACAGGCTGGGTGTCTGTGGCGACATTAGCGAAAAAAAATCACAAGTGGCGCCCAGTTAGTGACACGTTTTCCATCAGCCAGCAGTGGTTGGTCTGCCAGAGAGGGTAGGCGGAGCTAAGCGGCTGCTTTTCCGCTCTCTGCAAGTGTTGCGAGTAAACAGTAATCTACTATGGCTGAACAAACAAAGAAAAGATGGATGACTACAGATACAACTTCAACAAGAAGTGAAAATCCAAAGAAGAAGAAACAAACTCGACGCTCAGATGAAGCAAACAGTCTGAAAAGGAAAATCAAGAGTTACAACCGGAGCCAACCGTGAACGTCTGGTTAGATTGGAAAGTGTGCCCCATTTATCGCCAAAGGTGCCACCAAAGAGATCGCACCTGAAATCTCTAAGATTAGATCTTTAAGAACGAGATCTGGACATCTTTTCGTTTGGAAGCATGTATGGAAAGTGTGGTTTGTCTGGAGTCACCTCGGTGCAGACACATGAAATAAAAGGTGTAAAATGTTTCTACTCTGCATGAACTTTCAACAAAAACATGCGCGGTCAACGCTAAGATTCATACCAGATTTGAAAAACTTAATCGGTGAGTGACGAAAGCGAGAGGTGGCTGAAAACGTCTGGAAGAGACAAACAAAGACGCCTCACCTGACGTCCATGGACTGGACTCCGTCAGACAGCTCGTCCACACAGCTCTTGTTCTCCAGGGGTCCGAGCATGATGACGGGGGCTTCAGCCGGAGTCGCTGCGTCCTCCTCCGAGACGACTGCTGCCTCTCCCCTCATGTCGGACGCTGAGAACACAAGATGTTTCTGACTTCATTAATAAATATTTTGATATGGGCGCTGTTGCCTGGATTCAATTCAATGTTTCTTTTTTTATTATCATTATTTTGGCCATTTTTGCCTTTATTTACGGGACTGAAGAGAGAGGAAATACTGGGAGAAGAGAGTGGGGGATGACTTGCTGCAAAGGGCCGAGGGTGCGAGTCGAGGACTGTAGCCTCTGTGTATGGGGCGCCTGCTCGATCAACTGAGCCAAACCAGCACCCCAAATTTACTGTATCTAATTTCTTTGGTGTGTTTTAAACTCGGTGTGTAATAAAGAAGGAATAAGCGTGTTTATAGTTTCCTCTGGGCCCCCCCGTGCTGGTAAATGTCCTAATATAACCCAGTTTGGGTCAGAGAGTTCAATAAATGCTGCAGTGCCCTCAGTGTTGGTCTGTCCCTTAGCCATGAGGAGGCGCTGTTCTCCTGTCTGTCCAACACTGCTGAGTCACACTGCAGCTGAGACACACATCTGATTTGATTTAGAGGAAAGTAATTACACTGGAGGACGAAATAAGACTGTTAGAATATTCTACGCCCCAGTGCAAAGAAAAATACAAAGACAGCAATTAAACACAAGAGAGGACAAACGATGGAGAGAGTAACAACACCAAACGAATCAGAACAGAGGAGATGAAGTCACCAGGGAGGTGAGATTACGGGGAGCACTTTTTGCTCCTAGTTTAAAAGTCCTGTACAAATAAAATTCCCGTTTCGACTGAGGTTATTAGGAGGCTCCAGGATGGTGTGTTAAAGGACGGGGGATGTATTTGACACTCACCTGCAGCACCAGACAGAGGCTCCACCTCACTCTTCCGTGTTCTCTTCATAATCTCCTCAATTCTCTGTGAGAACAGACGAAACACACCTCAGAAACAACAGTGAAACAACCTTTGTGTGTATCGTGTAACACATCAATGTCTCCTGACTGTTATTCACCCAATCCAAAACCAGCATTTGATGTTTCCACGTGGGACGGATTTGATCTATAATCTATGAAGCGGATCTATGTTTAGATCTCTGATACCTTCTTCCTCTGCTGCCTCTCCTGCTCCTCCTGGATGTGCAGCAGCTCTCTCTCCTGTCTCTTCCTCTCTGCCTCTTTCTGGGCGCGCAGGAAGGCCTCCTCCCTCTGAAAAACATCCAGCCAACACCCAATCAGTCAGAGTCCCTTTTTATATTTGATTATTTATGTGAAGGCACAGTATCATCAGTGCTCAAAACAATGTCCTAAGATTAAGGTGCCTATAGCAGTCTGACCTCTCTGTCCAGCTGCTCCTGCATGTCCTTCCATCTCTGCTCCTTCTGTCTTCTCTCCTCGTCCTCCTTGTTCCTCCTCTCCTCCTCCCGCCTCACTCTCTCCTCCTCCGCCTGCTGTGCAGCCCTCTCCTGTCTCTCTCTCGCCTCCTGCAGCCTCCTTTGCTCCTCCTCGGCCCTCAGCCTGGAGGAACACATGATTGCACAAACTATCAGTTAGATAAAAAGTGATGATTACTCTCTAAAACGCACAGGTAGCCAGTGTTTAGAAGCTCGGGTTATGTGTACTCTTTTGTAAGACTTTAGGGGGCATCTGGGAGCTGTAGTCTGAAAGGCTGAAGTCTGGACAGGTTATGTTTGCTTTAGCATAAAGAGAGTGAGTTACAGTAGTTTAAATGGGATGTGATGAATGCACAAATAACAATTTCTAAATGGGATCTTAGAGATTCTGCATAATTGAGTTAAACAAGACTGAAACGGCTGCAACAAGCTGCTTTAAATTCATATTATTATCAGATTTCTGCAGCCACAGTTGATACTGATGGAGAACAAACCAAGGTGTGGTGAGATGTGGGTACGTGTGGTGTTTGGGCATCTGATAATGACTTTGGATACAGTCCAAATCCTACGTTATACAAAGAAATGCGTCAAAGCTTCATAAAAGAAAAGCTGGAGATTAAATCGACGCTGTTGTGTCGGCTCACCTCTCCTCCTCCTGCCGTTGTCTCTCCTCCAGCTCCTTCTGTATCCGGGCCAGACGTCGCCTCTCTGCCAGCAGTCTGGACGCCTCCTCAGCATCCGTCGTCCCTCCGACGCTCCTGCCTGTGGGCGTGCCTGGAGACTCTGCGGGAGGAGGGAGAATGAGACGGAGGGGTTCGGAGGTGGTGCAGTATGACTTAACAAAAAAACATGTCTAGACAAATCCTTCAGCAGAGAGGATAAATGTAAAACACAGACAGGTTCGTCACCGATGTGTCAGTGTCTCTGTTTTTTTCAGGGTTTCCTCCTCAGCTTAGGTTTAATATTAAATTACTTTTTAAGCTGGTTTATTTATTTATTTTGTTTATATATCATACATAACTTAAGTGATGTTTTAAAGCACATTGCATACATGCTTTGTAACATGAAAAAATATTTATTAAAACTGAAGTATTACCAGAAAGCGTGTGTGCAAAATCTCTATAATGCATTATAAGCTGATGGCTGATTTCCCTATTTACCTTCTGTTGACACTCAGAGCCTACGAACAAAAAACAAACAAACAAACAAACAAACAAAGGAGTCGGAAGAGAAGAGAAATATTCCGATAAAAAACTTCAAAGATTAAAGTCGTAAATTTGCCAGAAAAAAACAGCAAATTTGGGAGAATAAACTAGAAAATTTATGAGATCGCACCTCAAACAGGTTCCTATAACACGATTCTCGCTAATTTAATCTCAATTTTCTTTTTCAAGATTCAGTTTTTTTTTTATTCTTTTGCCTTTATTGATAGGACAGCTAAAGAGAGACAGGAAATGTAGGGAGCAGAGAGAGGCGGGCGACATGCACCAACTCATCGGCAGGCCGGGAGTCAAACCTGTGATCAGTGCGTCGAGGACTGAAGCCTCTTTACACGGCGTCTGATCCAACAGCTGAGCTAAACCAGCGCCCTGTCTCCTTTTTAAAATATACAGTATATATACATAAATATACATATATATATAAAATGGCCCTGATACGCCGTCATAGAGACCCTGGTTGTTTCAGTGTAAAACTTTTTATGAATAAAAGCTTTAAATTTTTCACTTCCTGTTTATTCTTATTATAAATAAATAGTCAGCACTGAAACACACACACACACACACACACACACACACACACACTCTCCCTTTACCTGCGTTCAGTTCCCTGCTGGTGGATTTGGGCATCTTTTTCTCAGAGGTCTCAGATTTGGTCGATTTCCTATCCAGGGTGCTGTGACCTTTGACCTCATTACTGTGGCTCCTGTCGTCTGTGCCGGGAGTGGTGGCCCTCTGCCTGAGCGGGGAGGGGGGGTACTGTCCGGGAGAACAGGGCGACTGGGCCCGACTCCTGTTTGACCTCACCCTAAAAAAAAACAGACACAACAACATCAGGTCACCAAAACTACAAGGTGAGGCAGGTGTGTGTGTGTGTGTGTGTTTGTGTGTCTCGCACCGTTTGGGTGTGGCAGGGCCCTTGCTGTTGGACCTGAAGGAAGAACTGCGGGCCGGTGTGTTCGGAGATTCACCCTGTGGGTCACATTTACAGATATTACCGTAATGATCACAAGCAAACAGCACGTCTGTTCCTCCTTCATCTCCTTTGACAAAATAAACCCTCAAGGATGATGGGAAATGTAGTCTTAGTCCTTCTCACACTGCCATGTGAATACAGCAGAGACATTCATGTTCATCTAAATAAAGTACGACCTTCAAAACTGCAGACGTGTGTGTGTGTGTGTGTGTGTGTGTGTAAAAAACAGTATATTTCTGAGAGAGGAAAACACAAATGTCACACAAAAACTTGCTACTGTGCCCTTTCAGCCCTGAACAGCATACTGTTAAAAAGGTTATGTGTGTGTGTGTGTGCGTGTGTGTGCGTGTGTGTGTGTGTGTGTGTGTGTGTGAGGGCTGACCGTGGGTGTTTTGGCTCTGGACGTCTCTTCGGGGAATCCAGCGATGCTCCTGCGGTTGGAGGAGCTTCTGTACGGTCTGTGGTTGCTGGGGGAAGCTGTTCGTTGGGACACAAAAGACACTGACAAGTCACAGACCAACACATGAATACACACACACACACACACACACACACAGATGTGTTCATACGCCACACAGAGACACACACACCACGATGATGACACAGACCAAGGACAAATAGAAGAGGAGACACTTGAGCAAAATAATCGTTAAAGAGACAGTCTCTTCCTTCTGCTGTAATCTTTACCCATAATCCCAAAGAGACACATTTTACCTGTTAGAGATTAAAAGCTTTTAGTACCTCGACATCTTAAACACATCATAAGTAACATGTTGTGACTGACGGGTTTATTTTTGGAGCTTAATCCATAAATTCATCACCTGCAGAGGAAACGAATCAGTCGCTAAATGTTTGATGGGAGCATGTTTTGATTATTCTTGTGCCCTAATGTAAGATTTTCATAACCTGTGTGAGCAAATCTGCAAGTTAAATTCACCTTAAACCTGTTATCAATAGTATGTTTTAAAAAGTGAGATAAGGAAGGACTTGACATGAGTCTGTTTGGAAAAGTCCTTCCTACATTCACACCTTATGGAAACAAAGAAAGTCTCTTTTTTAAGCCATATCTTTATGAGTCCGTCGATTGTTGATGCCCCTTGACTTGTGGAGGAAAGGGCGGTGAGTTTATGTCCCCTTCACTTCTTTAAACCTTTAAAATGTATTAGTCACTTTTATAGTTTTATCTTCATTTTCTCCCTTTGAGCAAACATTGTCTTCAGCAATCCACAAATAGCTTGTTATTTTATCAATTTTTTAATTTAAAGGGCCAGTTCGTCGATTTTCAACCTCAGTCCTATCATGCTATCATGAGGAGCTAATGTCATTATGGTCGGAAAAAAATGCAGTTTCACTCTGTGCCTTTGGAGGACGCTATCCGCTTCTCCGATGGGCCCTGGAAAACCTCCGCCAGACAACGGAAAACTCGTCATCTGGCGGAGGCCTGGGAGCTCGCTAAACTACACTTCCTCCATCTAGGACGCCGCCTCTGATGTCACGTCTCGTTTAAAATCATCACATTTGAAATGTAGACTGCAGACCTGAAGATGTTTTAGACGATCCACCGGTATATTCTCATCGTATTTCAGATCCTGTACTGCTGGGCCGTTCCTTTCAGAGGGAGGGGCGCAATGCATGCTGGGTGTTGTAGGAATGTAGAATGGGTGAAGCCACTGAGCTGTTTGTACAACTTTCTCCACAGCTATGCCGCCAATTTCAAATATTATTGCTTCTATTGATTACAGAGAACACCAGCTGTGACTGACAGGGGAGAGCTGCTCCTTTAAGGGGCAGGAAGCAAGATTTGACTTTTTTTGCCCTGCATTATGGATAAACACAATCAGTCCTGTCCTCTTGTTGAAGCCTAAACTGCATCTTCCTTAAACCCTGATCCTGAGAGGTGAAACATCAGGTTGCCAGATTTCTTGCTCCAAACACCAAAGTGACCAGTTTAATCATTAAATCTCCTCTGCCGGCTCTTATTTGATCACGTTTCCATAATTAATGAAGAGGTCGTGGCATGCTGCGGTGTGTGAATCGTGTCTGCATGTGACTGCTGTCTCTTACCTCTCTCTGGTGAATGCAGGGCGGCTGAAGAGTTGGAGAGCTGTTTGTTGATTGGCTGATCCATCGCGGGTGGAGACAGGAAGTCACTGACTGATTAAAAAAACACAAATCACTCACACAGTCAGACGCATACATGGCAGTGATCAAAGGTACCGACTGCTGCTGCATTGAAGGATGATGTAAATGTCACAGAAAGGTTCACCAAACCAATCTCACACCACAAACACAAAAGTGCAGGCTCACACAGAAAATAATCCCGCCGATCGATGAGCCATGCAGGCTGCAGAATAAATTAACCTTGGTGATGTAAGACAGAAATGAAGCAGCAGAACGGAGAGCAGAGCAGACACAGCGAGTCTTTCTGCAGCCTGCTTCATCATGAAATGGAGGAGGATGATGCAGAGGCGACCGCTGCAGAGCCATAAGACTGGGAGGGAAATGTTTAATACGGCACCTGAATGCACCACGAGGACATCCAGAGAGAAAACCAACAAGTGGGGATGTAAATGTTCAGTGTACATGCACGTTATGACATGATTACTGTGAGTAAGGGCTGGTGGAAGTATTCAGATCCTTAATTTAGGCAAAAGTATTAAAACTACGCTGTAAACATATAAAACGCATTATCAGGAAAATGTATTTAAAGCATTAAAAAAATCAATCAATCACACAAAGCAGCAGGTCTAGACTGGACTGACACAGAGAGACAGGCATGAATCACCATGAGCAGCACTTTAACAGACAGAAGCATCGAGCAGAACCAGACTCGACTGGATGGGCCGAAAGATTAGAGATCTATTACTTTATTATTCTCATGCATTGATGTGAAAGGATGTTTACTTTTGCAGTAGGTTAAGATGGACCTCATTTTGAACTGTTGTTTACAGGACTTTAATCTATTATTTTTATTATGGATTAACCTGCTGATTATTTTCCACATTAATCAATTCATTGTTTGTTTGTAGAAATTGTGATAAGATTGAGAAATGTTGGAGCGATTGCCAAGAGCCCAAAGAGACGCTGAAGAAGAAAAAAAAGCAGCCGGATCCATTATCCTCCTGAGACCCTGCGTCCTCATACGGGGACATCACATTTTGGCTTCACAGCACCATAATATTTAACTCTGCGAAACTTAGACCCGTTGGTTTGATTCATGGACACTTTGTCCTCCCCCCTGTGGTCACAAAAGCACATTACACTGATCGGTGTACATTCAAGATGGCCGAGATCCCGACCAACATGTGTTACAGTCGGTCTTTACAGAAAACTCAACCAGGTACAAAACCTCTTCAGATTTTATGATTGAATCTTGTTTGTTTAATGCGTATGAACAGTTGTAGCTTGATTCGGCAGAGACATTTGACTGATTTTATCATTAGCAACAAGCTACAGCACCGTTACGACAGGGTACTCACATGAGGACGTTGGGACTTTTTCAATGTAACACAAAACAATTCTTAGGTTTTATATTTATTAGGTCCTGTTAATCCCCAACAGGTAGGAGAAATTAAAGATGCATAGCAAACAAAAGCTCAGGTCTCAGGAGGCTGCATGTTTCTTTTTTACATGAAAATAATCTGAATTATCAGAACATTAGTCAATGAATTAATGAACAGTATTAAGGGCCTGTGTCCACTGACGGCGTCAGCTGTTTGTTTGTTGCTGCGCTCTAAGTTGATAATACTTTTAGAACACCGCCGAGCTCGTCAATGTCACTTCTCCCTCACCGACCAATCAAAATCAAGAAGGGGCGGGACTTCCAAAATCAACTGATTTTATGTTACATTGTAAAATGTCCTTGAATGAAAGCAAATAGTAAGCACACAGAGCGATTTACAACAGGCTTAACGCTCACTACTGAGGGAAGCCGCAAGACAATATCGTAACCTAGCAACAGTAAGCGCCGGTGAGGAGCGCTCTGAAATTGAGATTGTTGGTGCTGTCAGCGTCAAAAACACCGTTAGAGGACACAGGCCTGAATTTGTTTAAAATCGGACCATTAAAATAAAAAAAAACACAGGACCTTTACCTACAGCAGAGTACTTTTACAGAGGAGTAAGAAGACTTTTACTGAAGTCAAGGATGCAAATACTTCTACGAACGAGGCTCGTGGAAAACACTGAATCAAAACAGATTTCTGGAGGGGCTCGGCTTTAATATAGAACAGGGACGATTGGAAATGTCTGGTGTGTGTGTTTGTGTGTCTGTGTGTGTGTGTGTGTGTGTGTGTGTTTTGATCAGATTGCACATGCCTGTGTGGAGGTGAGGTTGGGTTTAATAAGTTTACCAGATAGCTAGAGGGTAAACGTCTGGTATGATGTATGGTGTGTGTGCATGTGTGTGTGTGTGTGTGTGTGGTGCAGGGTGCAGCAGACTGGGTTCCCTGCTGAGAATGAAATGTGTGCATCACTAAACACAGCCCTGGGCCAGGAAGACAGGAAGTGGAGCAGCCCTTTGTTGTGATAAGGGTGGGGTGTGTGTGTATATGTGTGTGTGTGTGTGTGTGTGTAGTGGGAGGGGCCTCCAAACCAGACACTCATTAGCCACAGAGGAGAATACAGGTGGAAATTCTGTGGACCGTTGATGACAACGATGAACAGTCACAGCACTGATGTTTCTCTCTGTCACACACAAACACATATATATATATATATATATATATATATATATATATATGTAAACACACAGTCAGTGTTGGAGGTCAGACGTTTGTTTCTCATGCAGCAGAAGTATTTTTCATTTCTCTCCATCTCTTATCACCTCTGGGTTTTATCTGCTTCGTGTTCCTTCGGCACAGACGAGCCTGAAGATTGTTTTTACTTATTTAAAACGGGACGCATTCACAGTATTTTTGGCGGAGCTGGAACATTGTTCCCTATTATGGATTTCTTTGTCTTGCAGCATCATTATTTGATTTTTCATCTCTTATCCCAAAAACAGCCTGAAACCCATCTGCTCACCACGGCCTCTGGACGATAATACCTTCCCCTGTTTTCAGGGATCATTTTATTTACCTCTTTCTGCCTTTGTTTGCTCGTTTTGTTGTTCGTTATTTACTTTGTAAAGCGGCCTCGGGGCCCATGAAAGGCGCTATATAAGTCTAAGTTATTATTATTATTTATTATTATTGTTATCTTTGTGTATGAGACTCCATGGACAGAAATACACAGAAAGTCTGCAGAGTTACTAAATAAGGTCAAATGAGTCAAATGGACAGTTATTGGCCATTAGGGCTGTCAACGAGTACTCTAAATTCAAATATATAACAATTTGAATTGTAATAAAAAATAGATATCCAGTTAATAAAATTAATAGTTGATGTGAAAAAATCAGCACTGCCGCGGCTCTCTCTCGAGCTCTCGCGTGTTCTCGTATGTCCGCGGGGCACTCTCTTGGTTACAGAGCGTCTTTGAACGCTTTAATTAAGTCTACCTGAAACAAGCTAGTACAACAACCGTGTGCCGCTTGGTAATGATGGCGGAGAAGTCAAATCCCGGCCCGGCTGGAGAGAGAGGGAGACTCTCACCATCGGCACAACAGACAGGTACGGGTATGCTCTGTGACGCAATCGGCCTTCAAACACGGCCTTCGAAGGCTGCGGACGCTCGATTGGGACACAGCTGTTGATTTAAAAAAAAAACACGTTTATGTTTAAATAAATGAGCACAGCTCTCTCGGAGCTACCGTAACCAAATTATTTGATCTGTTTATTTTGTGTAGGAAGCCTATTTTTATCTTTTAAACGGCATGTTCATGTTTAAATTAATAAATCTTTGTCAGTAGGTTTGTCTCACGTTGTACTGGTGTTTCCCTCTTGTGGACATGTTGAGCAAAAACAGATGTTGGAATAGTTCGAACCTCTGGCTGTGTTCGAAATCAGATACTACATTATGCATACTGCATTCAGCGGTATGCAGCTGTTCACATTTATTTTGTAGCATGCTACGCCAGGCGCCAGTTTCCGGGTTTGGAAAGCAAGAAACTGATTCTTCAGCTATAGCGCCCCCTTCTGCTCTAAAGCTGCCGCTGTCCATGATTTCATCTGCCGCTGTGACGTTCCAGCGCTTTGCATTGTGGGATACAGTAGGCGAGGCAGACTGGTCCGATGCTTTTGGAGATGTTTTCCGAATCAGTACAACATCCCAGTATTTTTGGCACACTGCTTTTGTTTGCATACTACATACTACACTTTGTCCAGATCAGTACGCACGTCTAGTACAGTACGGCATTTCGAACACAGCATGTGTTTTTTTAGAAGGAATAATCGAACGTCCTTTTTGGTCAATGTTGACAGCACTAGTGGCTGTAAATATCAGGCTGTTAATTTCAGGCAAGAGTATTAAAGAGCAGAGGAAGACGGAGCCTCACCAAACTCACCTGAGATTATCTAACATATTCCAAAGTGTAAACTTAAAGTGGAGACAGCAACACACTGATCATCTGCTGGACAGTATGTCTGCTTTATATTTAAAGTCCAGAATCAACAGATTTAAATTAAATCGTTTTTTATAACCAAAAAATCACAGTGCTTGTTTTGTAACGGTAAATCTACGTCTGGTCACACACTTGCAAGTTAGCTTCATCTGTGCACCAGCTGCTGTAATTCATTTATGAAACTAAACTAGACTGTAACAAAGAAAAGGCAGGAAATCAGTTAGAATATGATTCTATCAAACAAATCAAATCATCTGTGCCTTCAGTATCTGAGCTATTCAGGGACAGGAGCACGTCCTTGAGTCCAGTCGAGGTTCTCTGAGGTGCTCTTTGGATGTGACACGAAGATATAAAAAACAGAAGGAAACTCAAACTCTCTTTAAACTATTAAAAATAACCCGAACTCGAACATCAAGATGTTTATGGCTTCACCAGCTGATTGTTTCTTTCTGTCGTCATAATGGGAGTCAGCCCGGCCTTAAGCTGCTGGATTTCTCTGCCTTTGTTTGTTACGGCAGGAAGTGAAGGAGGAGAATCTTGTGCCAAATAGTTACAGCTCAGGAACCTTTTCACTGCAAAGATGTTTATCTAAGGAAATCATTAGGCGTAAAGAAATTATAAAATATATTTAGTAACAAGAAAGAAAAAGAAGATTGCAGCGGATTCACCACCAGACACAGAGACACACCAACACATCAAAAACACCGACGACGATAAACAGCCGCATGCAGACGGAGGAACAGCTGCAGGTGAGACAGCAGGACTGGTGGCGGTGGGGGAGCGGCATAAGCGTGGCACGCACACACACACAGTCATGTGGTCTGTACCGTTACGGGATTGGCTGGCACTTGAAGCAGCAGGAAGCTCATTGGGCTGCGCGGAGCCAATGGCAGGGCAGGGCGGGGTCTTAGGGTTACCTGGGCAGCAGGTGAAGCAGAGCGGAGAAAGCAAAGCGTTACACACTCACACACATCGTCCACATGTACACGCACACACACACAGGAACAGGTGACAAACCATCCTCACATACACATCCACAAACAGCGACATAAACAGTCAGGAAATATCAGAGACGTACAGAACTCCACAGCCGGACTCAGCAGGAAGTGGCGCATTAAAACCAAAAACAATCAGATAAAACAAGACCCACGATGCAACATGGATGCTCCTTACAGGGCGGGACACCATGCAATAAAGCTGTGAGGGTAAATGACCCTGCGCTAAGCTCCTCCCTTGAACGGCCAATGTCCACTCCTACGTTAGCAACCGTAACTAGGCACGGGAGGCCTGTCAAGCTTTCAGATGCCCTAACGCTTTTCGTGAGTCGAACACGGAATATAAATTGTGTAAGCCCTCACTCGCTGCTTAGATCAGCAAAAGCTCTCAAGACGCTAACTAACTTGGCTAGGTTAGCATGTCAGCAAACAAAGACATTGTTGTTCCTGCATATGATTGTCCTAACCATGCGTTGTAAAGACGTGGGGTGCCTGGCGCTTGCATTTGGACAGGTGCGCTCTTCATTCTCACGTCTCCGCTGACACATTATGTTCTGGATGAAGCTTTCAGATGCGCGTTGTCGTCCTTTCTGTCGACTCCTCTCTGATATTTGGGAAGTATACCTCCAGAAATGTGCTATTATTTCCCCTCGGAACATCTCTTACTGTTGTAGTCGGAAACGGCATACTATTTCCACACGGAAAGCTTGACAGGGGTAGCAACAGTAACCAAGGGGGGGCGGGACTTAGCGAAGGGTCAATTCTAAGACCATAAATGACCGGCACCAAACTGCTTGTGATCGCTTCCAACACATTTTCCTCCACACCACAAAAGTCTCAAAGCATGAGTACATTCGGCAGCAGCACTCTCATGAGACGTAGTTGGTTGCGTTAAAGGACCACAAACTGTTCCAGGATTTCTCAGCTTTGCTTGTTTTGTAAAAAAGCTACAAAACTTAAATCAGAGGATACGAGTGCAGAAAATTTATGAAGACACATCAAACATAAATGTTTTGGCTTTGGATTTATTAGAGATTATTCCTCCTAACAAATTCAGCGAATGGAGGCAGAGGCTGCAGCTGCTCACACGCAATGCATTCTGGTACATGTAGGCACTCAAACAGGAGAAATCTGCTTTCTCTGTACATTTACTATCAACACTAACATGACCTCCACACAAAACATGGCACTATTTCCCCCTAACAGCCGCTTCCCTCCAGCTCCTGTGTTCTGAATAATCGTGAACTCAAAGTTCCCCAAACGTGTAATCACGACTGAGTCAGCTGTGATGCATAAATGATAAAAGAAAAGTGTGACTGCTGCCACGATGGAACGAGCATCAGAAAATGCAGCTGTGCAGAATTTTAACTGGACCACTTGGAACCAGAGAAGAATACGCAGCATGCAGACACACACACACCCGCACACACACTTTGCGTCTTTAGTGAGTCCCTGTCCTTTAATCGAGTGGAGCTGTAAGACGAGACGCTGCTGTTTCTGCTGCAGTGAGCGTTCTGCTGGGCCCGACTGATCCCAGAGCAGCCTCTCTGCCAGTCAGCCGGACCGGAGCCAGACGAGCTGCTAAGAGGACCCTGATCCCGGGTCAATGCCAGAACGGCTGGGCCTGATGGGTACAGTGAATAATTGATGGCGTTATGAATGCACCACAGGATCTGGATGCCGGGCTGGTGGCGGCGCTGTAGCCTCCCGCCGGCTCGTCATGACGCCAGAAATATCTCAAAGATGATGCGATCCGACAGGAAAAAGACGCAAAATTAAAACAGAGATGGATGCTGGCAGAGAAAACCGCCTCGTGTCGCACTTTGCCTGTGTTTATGTGCGCGGCCTTGGTGCGCTCAAGGTTGATGTGTAACTCCTGCTCCTCTGGGAACGAGACCTCCCAGCTCGGAAATAAGACAACAGAGCAATGACACACATAAACACACACCTGTAGCACACTGACAAGCTAAAAGCCTCAGCTAACACACACCTCTGATCACAAGCATGACTGTAAACACACTCGGCCTCTTCTAACCCAGACGAGGTTTACAGACAAAGCGCTGCTCCTGCATTGCAGCCTCCACACCCTTTTCCACCCGCTGCCCTTCTCCTCCTTTTACCTCCATCGCTTCTCCTCCTCCTCCTCACCTTCCTCTCGTTATCCTCGTTTCACCTGCTCCTCTCCAGCAGCCTCTGCTTTGTCTTCCCCACCCTTTCATCCCACCATCCCCCCTCTCTCTCTCTCCCCCCTGACCTCCAGACCTCCCTCCCAACACCTCCCCTCCCAGCCCCCATCAGTATCCGCCCGTTTGCTCTCTCCTGTTCTACATCTCAAACCAACCCTCCGCTGACATCATCGCTCTTCTTCTTCCATCAACACAAACCCCCCCCACCCTCCCATCGTACTCACCCTCCACTCCATCAGGCGGTCCTCCCCATGTCCAACGTTTGGGCCTGTTATCCAGGTGGTCTCGCGGATCCCCCCCTCCTCCACCTCCTCCTCCTCGTCTCTCGGCGCCTCCGGCTCTCCGGCGCACCAGGGCCTCCAGCCGCTCCTGCTCGTTGCGTTCAGAAACAGGGAAGAAGAGACATTCTCTCACTGAGCCATCGCTACGTCGGCGTAAGCCAGGCGATGCGCAGGGAGACGGTTGGGCCATGGTTACCGCATGCACACCGCAGCGGCCTCGCCCCTCCGTCCTCTGTTCTGTGTGCCGGCGGTCACCAGCACTCGATCGCTCAGTGATACATAATACAGCAGCTCTGCTCCTCTCTCTCCTCGTCTCTCTCTGTCTGCCGCTCCCTCTAGGTAGCTCCGACTCCCCCTCTCTCTCTCTCTCTCTCCTACCTCGCAATTATTAACCCCACCCTCCCTCTCTCTCTCTCTCTCTCTCTCTCTCTCTCTTTCTCTCTCTGTCACTATCTTCCTCGATCTCCCTCCCTCCCTTTCTCTCTCTAATGACTGAATCTATTTCACAGAGCAGTTTAATCAGACAGGAAGCGACAAAATGCAACCCGTCACCACCCCCACGTACACGCATGAACACACACACGTACACAGGGGACCGTGCCTCCACACGCACGCACACGCACGCACACGCACGCACAGACTGGATGTTGATACTGGTTGCATTGGTTTTATCTCCTTATTCGTGCTCTCAGATTTCATGGTGCTTTTCTTTGCCTTTAAATCTCCTCTGCGTCTGAAATATGCTAGCTTACTTTCCTTTCTACCTTTTTTTTTACACACAGTAAAATGTACTTTAACAGCAGTGACAAACCAGCAGAACGGCAACACAACACATCCTTCACATGATGTGACAATACACACAAATAATGGCCTTTTCTGTCCTGTTATTGCCTCCTCTTTCGAACACTCAAATGACTTATCACTCACTGATTTGATCTTGATCTTTGCCTGCGCATACGTTTGATTTTTGCTGTCTGTTAACGTTGTTTTCTGTCTCCTTTGTCTGTAAAGCACTTTGCTTTCCTCCTTGTGTTTTACATCTGCGATAGAAATAAATTGATTTGACTTAATGGGTCTAAAAAATTCAGTATTTTTCCATAAGGGATCAATGATTCGCAACGAGACTGGACGGAACTGCCAAAAGAATCGCCGGACATCGTAAACATGGCCGTTCACATCAAAGCGACGCGCACAGACACAGCTGACCGTCTCCATAGCAACGACGCACTGACAGACCGCACTACTCCTGCGTTAATGCTATAACTTTAGTTAATACTGTAACGTTAGTATTAGGCCCAGGTTACATGACTTAACTGGTTGGATTTCTGTTACTGTTATAAACAGAAGTTGATGACAGTGACATGATCATGATGTTGAGGCCACTTCAGATCAATGATTCACAACGAGACTCGATGCGACTGCCGAAAGAATCCCCTGACCCTAAACGTTCTAAAACTGGGTCGTTCACATCAAAGCAACGCAACGCAGCTGACCGTCTCCATAGCAACGACGCACTGACATAGTAGTGGGGTCTACTTCTGTGTTAAAACTATATCGTTAGGATTAGGCCCAGGTTACATGAATTAACTAGCTGGATTTCTGTTATCGTTGTAAAAGAAGTGGATGACAGCGACAGTGACATGCTCACGATGTTAGCTGTAACACTGATCAATAAACGTCAAAGACAGAGAGTTAGCAAAGAGAGCATCCGGAGTCGTGTTTGGCGACTGCAGCGCCAGAGACAGGGTTGCTGTGTCCTGATTGGCTGAAGTGAGCTCTACATCATTCAGTTCTAGAACTGCATTTAGAGATTTGACAAGGCTTCAGACGCTCTGCGACTAACCAGCTCACACCGCTGCAACTTTCTCTGCAACATTCTGAAACCGTTTTGCCACGTTGCACATCATCGATCTGACTTTAGAGAACAAAATAAATTTTAATTTTCAGGTGCTCATTGTCTAAAAAGTGCCTCCTTGCCTGAGAAGAGATGTGATTCTACACGTCCTTCTCTTCTTTCTTCCATCATAATGGAGACAATTTAAGACGCTGTCAGATCGAGTGACTGCACAGGGTCTATCTATTATTCATTCTTATATTAACAGCAGATATTCAAAGAGATTTCATGGGTTATTACAGGGTTTCTAATATCACATAGAATAAACGTAAGACCTCTTTCATGATCATGGATAAAGTATACTGTATAAAGATATAACTGTAATCTGGAGGCAGATAAGCATCAGAACATTGATTAACAAGATAATTAATTATTTAGTTCAGTCCAACATTTTGCTAAATCCTCTCTTTTAAATCATATTGTAGCTAAAAGTAGTGACAGTAGCTGTGTTTACATGGAGGCTGATTATAATCGGTTTAAAAGCCCGAACTGAATAAAAGTCTCCATACAAACACCTCAGTCAGAATAATAAGGCTCCAGCCCTGCTCCTGGAGAGCTACCTGCCTGCACGTTTTAGGAAAACGCGTCACTCATGGGCACCGCCTGTGATTTCTTCCGCATATGTCGCCACAGACACCCAGTCTGTAATACTGCAAATGCAAAGGCTGTCATCAGTGGGCCACAGGCTCAGTCACCATTGAGTTACCTCATTCAGAGATAGATAGAGACTAACAGACATTTATTTACATGAAAATCTTTGAGATTCTATCTTTAAGCCTGTTTCTATGTTTGTTTTGGGGGGATACGAGTTGTGATCATGACGTTATGGTGTTGCAGCCTCGTTATCTCAAGAAAACAAGGTAAATAAAATATATGTCAGTGCAGCTGTGTAGTTACACACGGGCTGAACAGAATGCATAATGTGCGCATGTCACACAGTAGTTCCGACTAAATGCAGCGGCGCATGTAAACACCAGAACGACAAAAAATTGAGCATGCACACCCAGCGAGCGTTTGCTGCAGGTCTGATGACGTCGACTGAAAGCACCTAAAGCCTCCTGCAGCGCAGTCCACTGTCACTACAATCCCACTGTTAGTCTATAGGTCTGTAATGTCTCCGGACAGCCTGCACACACATACAGATCCTGTTTTAACAGCACTGTGAGCAACTGCAGGCAAGAGAAAAGATGTAAGACGTTTATACTTTTAAAATGTGATTTTTACTCTTGTTTTAAATCGTAGTGAGCCAGTCTTTACACTGTCCTTTGTTTATGCCCAATATTGATTAATGACTTGGTAAATATCTGATTATGATGCTCTGTGCAACATCGCACGTGACCTTTAAGACATTGGCAAACCAAAGTTATGATCAATCTTCTGCTGTAACTTTGATTTGACATTTAATCCAGTTCAAAGCATTAAAGTGGCTGATTTTTATTAACTATGAGCTCCATTATAAAAATAGTCCAAGGAGAACAAGCATGATTTTTGAGGCCTTGTTTTTACATCTATGTGCAGCATATTTAAATGTGTATTCTATAAAGAGATTTAGAATATATGTAGCATAATTTTTTTGTTCAAATCAAATCAAAGGCAACTCTCTCTCTCTCTCTCTTTCGTCTGTCTCTCTCTCTCTGCTAATTTTGGACCTGCTTTCTATTTACAACCGCTTCCTTGACTGTTGTTTTCACTCAGCCGCCATTAAAGTTGTGGTGTCACTAAGCAGACAGCCGCTCCAGTACGTCGTCTATATATAAAGGATGGGAAGGCCCCACCTCAGCACTGTGGGTGTGTTTGCTGAAGGTGCATGCAGAGTCACGCACAGACTGCAGGAGGGAGGAGAGACGGCAGGGCGGGGGGGGGGAGAGGGGAGAGAGATTTAAAGGGAGACGCGTGAGGTGAGGGGGAGGAATGGTAGAAGAAGAAAGAGACGCAGATAAACTGAAGATACAGATCAAAGACTGCAGCGCAGACTTCTGCAGAATAACACCACTGATGTATCTTAGAGTGGTGAAGTACATGGTATATTATAATACAGTATAGCATAGATAGATACTTCAAATTCATCCAGTCCCTCAACTTATGTCTTTGCATAAATCTAACATAAATTAGAAGTTAGAGTTGCTCATTATGGACTCATTCACATCTGCAGACATTTAAATGAAGCTACCTGCGAAGATTAAGAGCCTGACACAGGACGATAATCACAATAAGTGACTATTTGTCTGCTTAAAAAATGATTGAGCACATGAAGCCTAAAAACAAGTCTGAACACTAACGAACGGTCTGTCTACTGGCTGAGAAGCTCTGTTATGATCACCAATGACTCGCCCAGCGATTAAGATCAATAAATAAAGACTGTGACCTCAGACACACGACCTGCAGCGATTTCTCTTAAATGTTATAAAAGTCGTAACAACGGCAAAAACCATAGAAATAAGCTGCTTGGGGTTATAATAACGACAACACCACAATGTAGAGCTGAAATAAAAGGTGAATTAAATTAGTGGTTTAAGAGAAGATAAAGATAAACTGTCTTGGTAGTTATGTGAATAGTTTTGGTCATTTTTAAAACTCAAAAAGACGACAAACATTTGCTTTAGTTTGACGATTAATCGTTATTAAATATCTTCAGAGATGAACATTCCCCTAAGGCTTTATGGTAAATGAACTGTACTGATATAACGCTTTTCTAGTTTTCTAGTCTATGCAAAGTGCCAACTCCAAGGCTCATTCATACACCTATGGCTACACCTTCAGGAGCAGTTTGGGATTCAGTGCCGTGCCCGATGACCGTATATATAGATGGACTACACGTCTCCATCTACTCTCATTGTATGTAAGTGAAAACAGCCCCCGTGCGGGCGCTGCCATCTTGCGATGATGACGTCATTTGGAGCCAGAGTCAGTGCAGTAGTGATTGACGGGTGGAGCGGGATGACACTTAACTTACCGAAAAACTCCGTCACAGCCGCCTCTAAATTTCATCTAAATGTTTTGCTTAATATAACTGCAGTTCCAAACAAATAAAGTTTATTGAATTTATAGCCAAGAAATGAGCTACGATAGTTAACTAGCTTAGTTCAACATGCACACACAGCTTCAAAGGTTCAGAGGACGTGCACGCACAATGAAAGCACACAGTCGGTCAACACAGCTATGCGTCATGCGTGAGAATCCAGGAGTCAACGAGCGATATGACGATGAGATCAGTTCATTTCAGATATTAATATGACAACTAAAATTGAGCACCCTGTTTATGAAACATATTCTAACCTTGGACTTTTATTTTGAAAATAAAGAAAACTATTTGTAGACGCAGTCTTGAGCTCCTCTGAGAAACTGTGACGGCCATTTTTCACCATTTGAAAGAGTCCACAATGATAAGCAGTAACGCTTAGTGCCCTTAATGCCTACAAAAAGACTAAATTAAATAGAGATTTAGATCCTGCATTTAATCCCTGTTATTCTTTATAAAAGCGTATTGATCCTGTTTGTATCTTTTCCTGTTCAGAGGTGAAATATGTGCTTGTCACAGCACTGCCAGCATCGAGCGTCTGTTCCAGTAAACGGCACATGATACGCCGGCGGTGATGTCATCGCCCCACGAGACTGACCGATCATTATGTCATTAAGTTATGCATATGAGCGTGTGGAGGGGAGGAGGGGAGGAGGGGCTGTTAGCATGCAAACACACCCTTTAAATCAATAACGACAGCGACCCCCCCCCCGGGCGGTGAACTCTCAGTGGATCAGGCTGTCGCCGGCTCGTTAACCCTTCATGTGCTGCTTAGCATTTCGACATGCACTAATAATTAATGTGCTACCTCCAGCTGAAAGGTTATCGCACGAGCGCAGCAGATAACTCAGACAGGACTCTAACAGGGATTATACTAATGTGAGTCAATGGCTCTTCTCGGCCAAGTGATGCCCACTCATGACTCATGCAGAGTGATGAGTTTTATCTATGGTCTAAAACCAGGAACAGGAGTCTAACAGAGTCACTGTTTTACTGGTTTTTTATTGGCTGTTACAGAGGACATCACATCACCACAAGCCTGGCTTCACTACATTGGCGTCCTGTTCCTTTAAGAGTTTTAAAGCACATGTCTACATAGCAGAATTGTTGACACCCTATGAGCCTGTTTGCAGCCTCAGTTCCTCAGGTGGGGCTCTTCTGTTCATTCCGGCCACTTCATTAGGTACACCTGAAACATCTAATGCAGCTCAGTACGACAGCACAGCCGTGGATTCTGCTTTTAACAAGTTTAGTTTTTGTTTTGTTGAGAGTCTGAAGAGTGTAAATTAAATCCTGTTTAATACCGAGGCCGTAGTTAAAGGTGGTGTTGTAGTAAACCAAATTATATCCAGATGTGCCTCTAATTTTTTGTCCTCCTCTATTTATATACATGAGGGGGCCAGAGTATTAGGAACACCTCTGAATATAAGACAGCTGCACCACCAATATTTACCCTGACGCTGAAGTATCATTGAATTAACACCTCTATGACAGCTTAGACAAGAGGCAACATAAAAGCAAATGGCTGGTGTGTTGGATTACATTAGACTGCTCAGGTGTACCTAATGTAGTGGCCGGTGAGTGTAAGTCGAGGCTTTAATCTAAAGGAGATCGTGTTCGACTTTGAAACGACCTGCTGGAGGAGATGAGGCTGCAGAATCAGTGACATCTTCTTAAAACTCACTTTTATCCACTTGCTCTTATGTGATGTGATGTTTGTGTTTTATTTCTATTTAATTCATTGATTTTAACTCCTTTAACCCTTTATGCTCCGTTTCCTCTCCGCCGTGTTTTTACATCTTTTGTCCTCTTGCTTTGACTTCCTGTTGACTGTAGTTGTATTTAGTTGTTCATGACTGCTTATTTGTCAAAGCACTGTAAACTCTTCTTTTTAAAGGTGCTTTATAAATAAAGTTACTATTATTAATGTAATCGACTCAGCTGGCTACACAATCTGTAATGATACGAATTGGAAATCTGTTTAAATGTATCTGAACGCCCGTTTCATTTCTTTTCTATCAGTTCCCTTATTGATTTATGATCAGTCGTTCATGTAGGAATTCAGTGTAGAAAAGGACGTACTGATGTAATGAAGCTAATGATGCTAATGAAGCTAATGTCACTATCAGTCAGGGTATAAACCTCTGCCAGCGAGGGTCAGACACAGGCCACTCCTGGAATTTAAGCGTGTGTTTGATGGAAATGATCGTTTTACACAGAGACACAAGATGTCATTTTAAGGCCTATTTGTATCATTGTAATTATTTTCCTTGGGTTACATACATAGATAGATATATAGATACTTTATTGATCCCAAGGGGCATCCAGTAGCTTACAAGACATGTGACATTACACGTCTGTCAGACCAACCCTGGAACATAAACGTCTCAGTTCTTGTCATATAAGCTTTCTTATGGTTTTTTTTCAACAAAACTTTATTTAAATATACACACGAGGCTGTGGCTCAGCGGTAGAGTCGGTCGTCTCTCAATCGGAAGGTTGGCGGTTCGATCCCTGACTGCGACAGTCACATGTTGAAGTGTTCTTGGGCAAGACACTGAACCCCACCTTGTTATGAATGTGCATCGATCTGATTAGAGATTGGCAGTTAAGCCTTTACCATCAGTGTGTGAATGGTGTGTGTGAATGGGTGAATGTGACATGTTGTGTAAAAGCAGCTTTGAGTGGTCGCAAAGTAAGTACAGTCCATTTACCCTCTCTTCTGCAGAGCACACAGACACCTGCTGCTCTGCATGCAGAGTGTGTGTGTGTGTCACACCTGTAGACACACCCTACGCTGCATCCCTCATGTATAATGTCGGCGGGATGATTGACTCAGACGCGCAGTTACGCGAGTCGGCTTTTCAGTGAATGTGTCCCCGTTATTAGCTGAACCTCGGCCCGGAGCTGTTGAGCGCTGTGGCTGCATGAGGACCGCTCACGGAGCAGCAGAGGTGTGGCAGAGTGGCTTCACCTGCACCTGTGCACACACAGCATGAGGCTGTGCGTTTGGCGACAGGAAGTCTGTTTGTAGACGCCTAAAAGTAGTCTTTGTTTCGTAAAATAGAAAATAGACTTTAAAGTCCCAAATAATATTAAATATAGTTGTTAATATGTACATGAAAACACACTGATGTGTTCCCTTACATTGACAATAGAGCAAAAAGAGCTACAATCATGGTTTGAGTAGAGGAACTTTTCAGTTTGTAATATAATAACTGATACCGCCAAAAGGAAAATATTAACAGATATAAATTTTAGGTCATATCGGCCACCTCTGCTATAAACCAATAAAAGACCCAGACATGAAAAAAAAATACCGTGAAACCTGCAGAATATTAACAAAGAGATCCAGATTTTTAAGCTCTCTTATGGTTTATGGTGGCTCTGAGGCTGTTGCAGAAAAGCAGCCAAACTCGTCATGTTTCACCTGAATGCACACAATTAGTCAGCCGACAGAAAGTCATTAAAGCTTCTGCATTAATTACTTGGTATTCCCTTAAACTCCGGTTCAGTCGAACGGCGGCTGGAAGTACACTGACTCGGTTATGGATCGACACGATTAATTCTGCGGCAGAGAGCTCAGAGAGAGAACGGAGAGGAGAGCGAGGGTTCATAGTTCTCGTGATTTAAACAACAGACTGATGACAGAGAGAGGGAGGATGAAGGAGGAGCACACAGACCAATACATAATGTGTTGTGTGTACATAGTGTGAAGAGTATATTATTATTTCATTACTGATATTATTGATATGTTTTCATCTTTTTATTGCCTCCTACTTTTGTACTTTATTTAATTTGTCTGTTTTGTGAGCTGCTGTGACGAGTACATTCATAATAAAACTTATCTTATGCTGCATTCAAGTTTATTCTGATTAACGTACATTTGAGTTGCCAACTTGGGCTAGGTGCAGTTGCTCAGTATTGTTTATCTACCTTCAGTTCCTTTCTATATTATTAATATTATATGATAACATTTTGTTGCCGTTTTAAATGTTATTTGAAAACATTTAAGGCAGTTTAGGATAAAAATAACATGTATTGATGTCTTTAAAAACAGTTAAGGGGTATTTTGATCCTTAATAATAAAACTGCTGACGTGTGGAAACAGAGACAGCATACATGACATCACACCTACAGATGTGACTAATCTAATTTTAGTACAATTCACACGGGATTAGTTTTACTAAGCGACATCATGGTTTAACAATAATCCCCCACTTCTGTGTTTCATGCTGCACATTCAAACGGGACAAACAAAGTCTGCATTTTACTTAATTTCACCTTGAATATGACGTCTTAACATGAACTTCCTGAACGACAAAAACAACGGCTGCTAATTATAAAAACAATGAAGAGACTTTTAACTGAGATGAGCGTCCTGAATGCATCAATGACTGTATATAAAGATGGACGACGCGTCTCCATTTACATCTTGAGCTGGTGACGCTGGTGAGTTCAATGACTGTAGTGTTAGTGTTAGTTACGTCTCCTCTCGCCGTTCCTCCTCTACTCTGCTACTCGGGAACAAAACGCTGCAGGAGCCCCATTTGTCAACAGAGCTGTCAATCATGAGGCCGCACCCCCTTTTTATAGCATCAAATAACTAATTAAAAGTAAACTTGTCAGAAAAATGAACACTGTGACATAAATCAGCATGATAAGAACTAACTATAATGACAGAAACCATGTTTGAGAAAAATGTATTTGACGTGTATTTTGATTTTATAGTTTGACTCATGTCCCATCTGTTAACATGGAGGAGGCGGGCTTTATGAGCTATACTGCTGCCAGTCAGCAGGGGGCGACAGAGAGGGTTTGGCTGTCATGTCATCCATCTTTTTATACAGTCTATGATTTGCCAAAAAAAAACAATTGCTGTGACCTCTGACCTTCTCTGCCTCTTTCTGCTGCCGTCTCTTCTCCTCGGCCGCTGTCCTGCGCTTCTGCTCCTTCCTCTTCTGCTCCTCCATCTTCCTCCCTCGCTCCTCGGCGCGGCGCTCCAGCTGCTGCTGCACACGACGCTCCTTATCCCGCAGAACCTCCGATATCTCTGAACAAACACGCGCAGCAAACACACAAAGTTAAGGGTATTTACTCAAATACTTAAACACCAGATTTACGTTGGGGCGCTTTTGTACTTTTTTATACAATTTTAGAGGGAATTATTATTCCTCTTACTCGTAGCCATGAGCCCCAGGGCAGAAATGTGCTTCATGTGCTACAAAACTGAATTAATTAAGGTCTTAAAAGTAGATTTTGACACAAGGAATCCTTCGAATAAAGATCTTAAGATGTTAGAGCAAAAAGCCGCCTCAGGAGTAGTGCATACTCCTGAACAAACTTTCATCACATTGAGCCAGGGTTTTGTGTTCCAGGGTTAGTAAGTGAACATGAAGAAAGAAATAAAAGCTTCTTTTTCCAGACAATGACCATTTCCTTTTTAGACAGCGAAGTTTAATTTACTGCAAACATTTATTGTGTTTAGGTTCTGACGTCTTTACTACAGTTAGAGATCTTAATGCTTCCTCCATTACGAGCGAGTACACCCTCACTTGCACTGCATCCATAATGCATGTGTGTGTGTGTGTGTGTGTGTGTGTGTGTGCAGTGACAGATGAACAGGACAGACCACACAGAGCTGCACCAGCTGGAGAGTTAGTCATACCTTGTGCCTTCTCTTTGTCGTCCAGTCGCTCTTTTGCTGATTGATGCCGAGATCCTTGAGACAGGTGGAGGAAAAGAGCAAAGATAGAATCAGCTGGCTGCAGGTTGAACCTTCGTGATTTATATTCAGAGGTGGAAAAACAATTAAGAAGTCGTGCATTCAAAACCATATTGTAAAAGTACTCTTAGTGCATTCACATGGTCCCTGTCAGTATTACTATCATATGTGATGTGTTTGGGTCAATATTCAGGCTGCACAATGCGTTTGCTGCTTGTTACGGCTGTGGATGTTTACGGCTATGCTAATTTAACTTTATATGCTGTTGGTTAGTTTACTCTGCAGTGCAGCATCACATTCTATGACATCATCAAATGTTTGTCCTGAGAGAAAAACGAATCTTTAAAAAGCCCACCTTTCATGAGCTCAGAAAATCAGCCTGTTTAGCTTTGTGACGATGCATTTTTAAGCTAATCTGAAGGGCGTTTAAATTATTTATTTAGTTAAAGAAACAGGAGAATTTATATTTATGTGCTGCAGAGCAAGAACCGACTGTAGAACCGTTTTAACTGCAGCCAAACACATTTAATCTTTCCTGTCCAAAAACTCATCAGGGACATTTTTCATTTTGTCACGAGCATTCAGAATCGACACATTTGGATCTTTATATTGTTTTCTACGGACAGGATAAGAATGAAAAAGTCTAATCTGCAATGAACTAAAGCTGTCAGATAAATGTGATTGTTCTTAAGAAGGAACTGGAGCCCTGGGTGCTGTATATGTTTTCATACGGTTTAATCTGTGTGCCTACGTGTGAATATTGTGTGTGAATCTGCTGTGAGATCAGTGAGAGTTAATAAAAAACAAAGCGATCTAAATAAAGATCATAAATGTAAGTCAGGATGAAGGAATCCAAACACCATGAGCTCTCGCAGCTCTGCCATATGCTCTGTGCTTTCTTCATCTTCATCCTGTCACACTGTCACTTCGTTCCTCCCTGAATCACGAGGACAATGGAAGCACATGAAAGCGTGTGAAATGTGATTAGAAGTTTACCTGGAGGGCTCCTGTGATTGGATGGTGATCGACAAGGAGAAGTGTTCCTACTGGTGATCAGCGGTGCAGGAGGAGGGGCCAGTGCTGTGTTTTGGAGAGAACAGTCAGACGTGATTCATGCCACAGCTGACCAAGAGGCAAATACAGCTGAAGACATTAACGCTCGAGTGGAGAACGTGACTCCTGCATGTATGGATATGGAAGAGACTCCAATACTAGCAGTCATGGCGACCAAATACAATAGATCTCCTGTCAGTCACTGACTCGTCCTTGGGGTCAGGTGTCAGTATGAGCTGTCAGTGTCAGACCCCAGAGTGTAACCCTCAGCCTTCTTCCTGTTTTGTTGTTTTTCCTCAATATGTCAAGCTGACATAAAAGCTGCCCGAGGGTGACAATCGACCAACGTCTGTGTGCACAAACACACAGGAGGGGACGGCTGCAAATGTCCCTTTTACCACATATACACACACCGAGTCATTCGACATGCAAATGCATGCTAAACTGAGCTAAATCCCAAGTGTCCCAGGGGTTCTTCTGCTCGGCTTCAGCTGCACTGAAGAAGATTACATCACATGCAAAAGAAATCCTGTTCTAAAGATGGTAAAAGCTGCTTTTAGTTAAAGGAATGTGTCACATGAACACCGAGATGATAATAAGATGCTGAATTAATGAAGGAACAACAGTTAGCCTGTCAGTCACTAATCAGGGATGTAATGCGAGAAAATATAATGCATGAAACTGCAATGCATGCCAACAGAATAAACTATATATTATTAAATGTATTAAGACATCCCATATTTTGTATTTTGACATGCTCCATATATATATATGTATATATTGCAACATTGCAAAAGGTTTTCAAAAGGATGCATATGGAGATATTTCCCTCACCTCATGACATCAGTGTTAGATGTAAAACCTTGCAGATAATGTATGCAAATATTTAAAAAAACAAGAATGCCAAGCTATTAATCTCCAACAATCTTCAGATGCATTGCAAAAAAAACCTACCACACCTATTCTATATTTTTTAAATAAAAAAATAAATACAAAGCCCAGCATGACATCAAGAAGTCTCAACGTGTGCTGCATAAACAGGGTCTTTACAGGGAAATACGTACTACTTCAGTCTTATAATGAAGTTAATAGTAAATATATTAAGTTGATATTTAAGGGCGTATCCAACCAACAAATAAGGTGTCTGCAAGTACATCAGACACCAATTCCTTTACATTTACATGGAAATGTACAAATGAAAGCATGTTTTCCTCACCTGTCATCTCAGGGCGGCTTGAAGCCACTTCAGTCATTTCAAAGGTCGTCGAATATGTTCAGCAAAGGGACCTGACAGGAGCCAGAGAACCGTTAGTTACCACCGGAGACCGCCCGGTGCAACACAATGACTCAGGGAAAGACGGAGGAAAATATGATGCTAGGAGTGTGGAGCCTATGGAGGAGAAAAAGGGAGGGGAGGGGGCTTCATATGCCTCAGAGCTAGCATAAATGTTAGTTTTCCATCTGAGCAATATGTTGTATATGTTAATGCTTACTTAAAACAGACACTCACGAATAGTGTAGACATATTAGAATGATAAAAAGGACCAACGTTCGGATCTACCTTTCCCCTACCTCAAAATATAATGAAAATTCAAAAAAATTCAAAAAGAATTCTTCTCCGTAGCTGTAAATGTGTCATTGTTTTCTAAAAAAAAACATAATTATTTACCTATAAAGAATACATTTATTGGTTTAGTCAATTTTAGGCGAATAAATGTTTAGCCTACCTATCACTGTGACCGTATCACAGTTGGCTAATTTACATATTAATGCGCCAAACTTCACTCACGCCTCGCCGTTATGCGTCACCTAGCAACCATAAAGGCTGCTGTACAAGAACTACGGAGCTGGGCGGAAGAATGAAACCAACCTTCCAGTAAAGTTACAACGAAAACAGCTCAATGAAATGTTCATATCAAGTGTCATCATGTCATGTAACAACCGTTTATTAATTATCATGAACGTCTCTCTCTACACCCTCACGTGCCTGACTGTATTGCTTTGGCGCGGCTGCTTGGCTCGTGTCAAAGCACACGTGCCAGGCACAATCCAAGCCCCAGCGGCGGTATTACGTCATACATTTAACAAACAATATGGGTCACCACACAGAAACTCACACACGAAGCAGTCTACTGAGTCATGTCAGATGCCAACACTATAAATAACTACACGGTATTTTGCTGGAAATAAACCAGCATGAAAACAATCATGACCACATACTGTGTCTCAGTCAGTGGGGGACAGTATATTTACTGAAGTACTGCAATTAGATACAAATTTGCACTGCACCTGAGAGGCAAGTACTTATTGCTCTACTACATTTAGCTGACAAGTTTAAAGATTCATATTTTTCTGTCTCACTGCTTTGTATTTCTGCAGCTGAGTCTGTTGAGAACAATAACTGGCAACCACATCATTATTTACTGCCATTTAAAAACATTACATGGTTCTTTTGTTAAATAATTTAATTAAAAAATAAACTAGGCCTAATCAAAGGAAAAAATTTTTTGGGGCTGCCTTCAGAGAATTAAACTCTAATTCAAAGCACTTTAAAGTCTCCCATTGGGAGAATGTAGAAAATTTGCAATGTTTTGGGGTAAAAACATACGACAACATCGTTGAAAAACAAAAGTAATCAGAATTTTCAAGCATTATAGGAGAAGAGAAAGTCAAAGCATTCACAAACACAACCAGCAGCCTGGTCAGAGATCAGGTTCAGACGCACAGCGGGGATGTGAATTCGCTGTGATGGCAGACTCTTGCTAATATAATATGTTTTGTGTCTGGACAGACATATTGTTCCCTGTCAGCACTCAGCAGCCATGGATGCCCTTGGCTCTGAGATCTGAGGGACATAGAGCACCTACTTTAGCTCAATATCGCCACCTTCAGACCGGCACAGGAAGTGCACAAAGCACCTGAAAAACCACTATGCCTGGTCAGTGGAGTTAAGATCTTTATTGGAAACCCAGCCTTCAAACATCATAGTACATTTTTTATTTATCAGAGTTACAGCAACAGCAGCATCAGACCCCATGTGGTCTGGAGCAGTGGTTCCCAAACTGAGGTGCTAGGCCCCTCTCAGGAAACATGGGGGAGTTTCCAGAGAGGGGGTTGGGGAAGGGAAATAAAGTTCTGTATTTGGCTGTTAAAGGATTTTCTAGATCAGAGAACACATAGGCTCAAAATGTGAGGTTTTACTGGTGCGTGAGTCTGTGGTGGAGAAGGTTTGGGAACCGCTGGTCCAGCATGAGGCGAGAGTGGCGGACCGGGCTGAGCTTCACGCTGTGTCGAAGCCACAGAGCGAGCAGCCGAAACAGAACATGGAAACGAAACAACAGACAGAAACACAAAAAAGGGAAACAATAGAAAAATACATTTGATTCTTCTTCTGATTTAAGGGGAGAGGGATCACCTTCAGTCGGCCATGGTTGAATCCAAAACGAGCAAATAGTTCATTGAAAACATTTTCAGTGGAATATGACGCTAAAGTGAAAACCCTACAGAGACACGGAGCCATATTCAGTGTTACTATCATCTTTCTTCTGTCATTGATAAACAGCTCTTAAACTGTCTTTCAGGCTACAATGATACAGACTGCCGAAGGAAAAAAACAATAAAACAAAATGTTAAATCTTTTTATTGTCGAATCCAGAGATTCTGTACTTGTTACTAAATTCCACATAGTGTGAAATCAATATAAATACATTTTAAACAGATGACGCACTTGCTGTGAGATATTTTGCAGTCATGGTATCGGCGTGAGCCTTCTCTAAAGAGTAAACGAGTGTTCCTTGAATACAGAAAGAAAAACTGAATGAGACGAGGCACATTTGCCGTTTGTGTTGATGTAGCAAAAAACAAAGGGACAAATCGAGCAATGCTCCAGGTATTCGCCCCAAATAAGATGCTGGTGATCAGCCTACTCTGACCCTCCAATCCAACTGCATGAAGGAGGAGAAAGCAAGATGTCTGCGTCGCTCTTCAGTTTCTACGACCGATAACAGAGACAGTCTTACTAATGCAGCATCTCATGGTCTTCATGTTAAACTCAAAGTACTGATGTCGTTTCCCCCCCCCTACGTGAAATGCACTTTAAGTTCTCCAAAACAACAAAGATGTCTTCTGATGGTAACAAACTGGAATAAAATGAAACATATTGTATATTAATTAACTGTATTGGATTGGCATAGGCTGATCTTAATAAAAATAATCATTATCGGTGCGGTGTCTCGGCGCAAAATATCCCAATCGGAGCATCTCTAGCAAAATCCCACCTTCCCCCTCCAGAAGCAGGTCTTTAGATCTGGAACAGACAGAAAACAGAAAAATGTCAACGTTTGTTTTCAAACAGTTTTTGTCATTATTATTATTATAATTGGATTTCTGCTCATTTCCTGCCACATCACAACATTACTGAAGCTTTTATCCAACTTTTATTGTGTTACGAAAACATAAGATCAACTCAGCTAAATTCTGTGGGTCACAAAATAAGTGATGTCTTGAAGAAGAAAGAAGAAATTGTTTTTACGATCATGTTAGACATAGAAAGGCAGAACATTTGTTAGGTGAGGAGAGTCGATGAAATAAATGATTCATTGACCAATCGTTTGAGTTTTAACCAACTAGTAAAAGGAACTGAAGACCTACAGGTAGGGCCCCTACAGACAAACGTGTGTTTAAAAAAAGAAGGTATGAAAATCTGCTATTAAATTAAACATAGTTTACTTGTTGTTTTGTCAGATAAAATTGATTTAAGTCAGAATTGTGCTAATTTTATTCAGGCAAAGTTCCTGTGCATGTGCCGGTCCTTTGATAATATTTAGTGGACTATTTTTTGTTAAGAGTGAAATAAAAACCAAGGTTTAAAGTAAGCTGTATTCATAATAAATCTACCAAAGTGTCATACTGGTACTATTGCTATTATTAAGTAGATTTCTAATTACAGTCAGATAAAGATACAGACGCTCACTCCCATTAACTACAAACAGGAAAAGCTAAACATAAAAGGATCTTACATCGTCAATGTCCTCATCATCATCGCCAATGTCATCAAACTGGATCTCATCGTCGTCTCCAGGCCCGAAGGTGTCTGTCTCATTGATTTTGGCTGCAAGAGGAAGACGAGGGAGAGGTTATGGATCAGGAGAAGATCTGAACAAGATCAAGTGAGAACTGATCGTGATATGATTACAGCATGTGTGAGATAAGACGGGACTGTGAGGACATCTGCTGTTTAAAGTCAGGAAGTGCATGTAATATTTCAGTTTCTCAAAGTCTGATCCCTCTGAGCTGCATAAACCATCCATGACAACAGAAACAGTTTACACTGATTGCAATAGATTAAAGAAATTCTAGACTCTTCTAGTATTTGGATCCAGCAGCGTTGGTGGTTTTCATGTCACGCGCGGGTTAACTCACCGTGCTCTGGCAGCTCTCCGTAGGCTTTCAAACTGCGAGCTTCGTCTGCGTTATACTTGAGGATGACATCAGCTTTGTTATCCTGAAAAGCGAGTCGAGATGTGAGGCAGTGCAGTTTTTAGATTCAAATGTTAAATATAGGCAAATATATACAAGCAAATGACACAGAACTGTCCACAAAGACCTGTAGCAAAGCCTCAGTACAGAGGTGAACGTTGGGGTTGTGTAAATGTACAGTTATGGATAAGAGAATAATCATGAATATTTAAATAGGATTTGGTGATTCAGACATTTATCTGAAGACCGCAACACACCTGGTAATCTCTCAGCCCGACCAGGATGATGTCTGACGTGTTAATCCAAACCTAGAGGAAAACAAAACAGAGCAGAGATTAACCTGTGTCATACGCACAGCTACACACCGACTTTTTTTAAGATTATTTTTTGGGCTTTTAGCCTTTAATTGACAGGACAGCTGAAGATAGACAGGAAATGTTGGGAGGAGAGAGTGGGGGACGACATGCACCAAATGATCGTCAGACCGGGAGTCGAACCTGCGATCAGTGCAACAAGGACTGTAGCCTCTGTATATGGGGCGCATGCTCTACCAACTGAGCCAAACCAGCGCCCCTACACACTGACCTTTTTAACCCACACACACACGGTCAATTGAGTCCATGCTGCCACATGAACGGTGGCTGACAGACCATTGAGAACACGCTGATGCAGCATTACGTCAGGGGGGGGGGTTCCTCTGTGAGCAGGAGGGAGAAAAAGTGCGAGAGGAGGGTCGGGACAGACCTACCTTTTTCCGGAGTTTTCCTCTGATGTGGCAAAGCCGCTTAGTTCCATCGAAGCACATGGCCTCCAGACGCCCATTACCAAGCATTTTAATCACCTGAGCATATTCTGGAAGAGACGAGAACAGAGGATGCAGGGAATTAACAGAGTGAAGTGAGTTAAAAGCATTAATCGATCTGAAGTTCTGCTTTAAAACTGGTAAAACAGTTGCTTCTGAAAAAACACTCAGATAGCAAATAGATGAAATAAAACACAGTTAATATGCAGCTGATAAAGTTTCCTGGTGTGTTTAACAGGTGAGGTGCTCAATTGAAGTAAATCAAGGCTTTGAAACTTAAAGCTTGTTTTCACAGGAAACCAACACAACATTATAAGGTGCAAAAAGTGACATATTTAATGACTGAGGTGCTTTTACCGCCCTCATGACCTGCGGTAAATAATGTCCTGTGGGAAACCCTGGAGAACAGAATGTCCTAAAAACATCATTGGGATTAATTTCACTGGACAAAGCTACAGCGTCTGACAACTTACACCAAAATTTCCTGTGAGACTGCAAACGTAACGTGATAAAAAGGTAAAGGATGAGACAAAAGAGCCGACGGGTGGGAATTGAAGAAGCCTCTGCACTTGAGTTGGACAGTTCTGCTGTTGTGGTTGTAAAAAAAAACAGCCAGGAAAGAAATAGATGGAGAGCTTTGGAATAAAAGAAGCGTAAACTGTATAATCCATGTACTTTCTACGTTTTCAATCACATGACATCCCCTGAAAATGCCCACCTGTGTTGACTAAATTAACTATACCAGGTCAATGTTGTCATGTCTGATTTGTGGCCGACAGAGATCCAGTTTAAATTCATTCATATAGTAAAATGTGACTTACACAGATAATTTTACAAACCTTTGCAGAAAATGTGATGACATACATTTGTAAGGGTTCTGTGTGCATCACAATATTTATAGCGCTTGCTCTAAACAAAACTTTGTGCATTAAGCTCACTTTGCCACGTCTACCTAGAGGTGTTACTTGCACCAGCAAAGCCTCCTCCACACATTAGGCTCACTTCCATGCCAGCAGGGATTTTGGCTGCAATAAGTGCTGCAGTCAAAGCTCTGAACACTGAGGACTGCAGGCTGACACTACCATCTAGTGAGGCTTTTAGTAACAATGTGCACTAAGCTACTGACTTTATATCTCTTTAGGCCTTATCTGTGTATCATGCAGATTGCATGTTTAAATGGTTTAAGTTATCATGTGGTGACTCAGCAACCTTATTGGTTGTATATTATTTCTCTTCTCCTATGATAAAATTGTCCCGAGGCCCTTGAAGCAATTCTTCCCCTAACCTGCGTGTTGGTAAATTAAATGACATCTAATAGAAACATTACAATAAAGCATCATTAATCATTGTATATTTTTTCAGTCATTTATAAAACAAAAAGGCTTAGCTGATGCTGAACTGCAAATAACAGGTGCCGTTATAAATAAGTCTGCAAGCTACTCTATTATTAAACGTATCGTTTGTTTAAACTATCAAATATCAGACAGTGAAAAAATGGCCTTTACAATTTCACAAAGGCCTTGCTCATGCGTTTGTTTTGTCCGACTCACTGTCCAAAACTGAGAGAGATTCAGTTTATTGTCAGAGAGGAAGACATGTCTGTGCTTTTCATTCCTCAAAGTTGTTGATTCAATGGTTATCAATAATTTAAATAATTGTAAACACATTGTCTGTTACTTGACTGAGCATTAAGGATCTACTTAATAGTTACGATTTGCCTGCTTTTCACCTGTGTAAGAATTTCTGCCTGAGATATGCCTCCGCTGATATGTCAACTGTCAACTGGATTGCCATATGGCTGCTACAGAGTCACATATTGACCTATTTAGACCTAATGCGAACTGTTTATTCTGTGTCCTTGATTTAACTTCATAGGAATAAAACTGAACACTAAGTTCCTCTTAGAAAGACGCATAACTCTCAAGCACAAAGATAAAGTGACATTTCTTTAATTGACCATCTTTCGTGTACTATCCCAGCCAACAGCTGGCTCCTCTAACCCCAGATCACCCTGAAAAATTGCACCAGAACAAGGACTCACCCTGTCCGTCCTCTTTGAACACCAGCTCTCTCTTCTCAGACTCATTCTCGTTCTTTCCACGTCGCCGATTCTTTCCTCCCTTACCTGTAAGTAGAAAAAGGTAAGTGTTTATATCGTACATTCGTCTTTTAAAGGTTCTATTCACTGTGTTTATCAGTTCGCTCTCTGTTCTAGTTAACTCTACTTCTGATCGTGTTCACATAAAGTTTACACACTTCTTCAACAGATGACGGCCTATAAACGACTAATGACATGGCATTAAATAAAATGCTAGTGTCAGTCACTTTCTGTCTGACTTGGATTCTATAAAAGAAAATAAATGACAACAGCAGCAATGTTCGTTAACATTTAAGTTGACGTTCTCTTGATAGTTCGAACAAAATTAGTGACTTTATATAGACATTACATTTTAAGGACACTCAGATAACATCTTTAAGTCACTTTAATAACCTGATATACGATCACTTGGTCATATCTTAGATAAAATAAAGTCCCAGATGTCACGGGCCAGACCGGGGTGGGGTTTAACTAGCAACTAGCTAGTTAGCTGTGTCAGCTAGCTACGGAATTACACTGCCAAGTATGCTAGCTAGCCGGCTAGCATATAAAAAGTGATGAGCAACTTTTTCTGGCCTACTCTGACTTCTTAACATTCTTAGCCAGATTCGTGCTAAGTGACTTAATTACACACAAAAACCGCTGACGACTATGTAATGACTGTAATTTATGTGGCTAACTAGCCTTAGCTGGTCGGTGTCACGTTTTCACTGCGTGTGTCTTCACGGCGGGCTCGACAGCGCGAAGACAATTAACATCACTGAGACATCTGTTAACGTCTTCTTCAATCTCTTACCTTTATTTTTGGGCATATTCTTTCACGCCTCGGTCACGTTTATTCCGCTCGGTAGAAACGTTTTACGGTTAAACAATAACTGTTAACAATAGTCGGCTAAAGCACAGATCTTAACTGACTGAACGCTACGAGAAGCTAGCTAGTAACCACTGATTCTCTCCAACTGTTTGCGCATGCGTCAGCTAGGATATTCAAAACCCCAATGCTTTATTGAAAAAGGTGTTTGTTCCAGAGACAATAGCCCGAAGTCAACGGCTTTACTGTAGGAGAATATAAGTATTAAAAATGCAATATTATAGACAATATATATTAAAACATAAAAAACCCAACAGTAATATGACCCTTTTACATATATGCATCAATTGTAATCCACTCTGCTTCCACTTTCAGTCCTCAAAGTATATTTTGATGGTGATACTTTTTATTTTACTGAAGTAAATTCCGACTTACATGTGAAAGGGTACTTTACACTGTGTTACTGCTATTTTTTTTTTTTACTTGAGTTAAAAATCTGAGTACTTCTTCCACCTCTGCTGAAACATCATGTCTTAGCTAGACTACATTTTACAGCCAGTCAAGATAAAGGTAATGTCAAGTGCTTTATATATACTTATGCCGCTTAATCTAGAAATAAAAATCAAATATTACCAATCGTGATTTACAACGCAATTAACTCCAGCTGTGCTGCGTGCAGAACATACCCCTCTCAAATGTAAATGAGAAAAAGTAAAAAATAACATAAATCCCTCAAAATGGTGCCTAAGTACAATAACTGAGTATACCTCCAGCGAAGTGTAGAAGCATATACCGTAGCTATAACACGACAACGCACGGTGTATTTCCAGATTGAGGGCAGTGCTGCATTCCTCCGCGCCACCAGGGGGCGCGCTGTACCTCCGACGCGCTTCTAGTGTTGGTATTTTCCTCGAGAGAAAATAGACATTTTGGTTATGCTCAGCCACTGAACGAACGCTAGTTACCCTCCTGCAGCGACTACACGCTCACTATTTCGTGTTTTAAACATTTAGATGCGCGTTTAAACTCTTAGTTTCTTCCGTTAAATAGCCAACTGGTGTGCAAAGTTAAAACGTATCCCTATTTCCAACTGGAGCTTGTAGACTCTTAGAAAATTAGCTACCTCGTCGCTAAGCTAGCTGCAGTTGTCTTTCCAGCTAACCTGGTCAACGAGGTTGGGCTGTGATGGCTGACTTCAGCAGCAGGATCACGGTGAGTGTTGTATTCTTCCTAAATGTGTATTTAAAAATGTTGATCAGAAAAATCCCTTAAAAATGAAACAAGAAAAGAAATGTGCCTGCTTCTCTTTAGACTTAAATAAGAAGAATCATTTGTGATGATTTTGTTATAACAGTGGTTTTATCATGTTGTTAATTCCCACGTTTCTAAACAATAGAGTAAGCTTTTCCAATACTATTTGAAATGTAATCTTTTTTTGTGTAAAACTCTACATAAGGCACTTTAAGTGTATAAATATTCAGCTAAACTATGTTTTTAGTTACACACAGGCTACACTCGGTTATTGGCACAAACCACAGTTACAAAAGTTCATGTACTCCTGAGAGTATGCTAACATGAAGACACTACTCTACTCTAATAAACAACAATAAAACCGTGGAAATGCAACATGACCAACCAGCTGCATGCTGGGAAAAACATTGCAGTGTTACGTTTAGGACTGCAACTAAAAAAAAGCACTTTTCATTATTTTTCTAATATTTTAAAGACCAAACAAGAAATCTATTTATTGCGCTCTCAAGAGCCTTTAAACAGAATAACCAGCTTCAGTTTGTGTTGTTGGATGTGACTTAATCTGATGTCTGGAAACATGTAACAGTCTTTGTTGTCTCATGTTAGACCTCTTCTGAACGCCTGGCTGTCGGAGGAAAAGCAACATCCTCCTCTGTGGCAAATGGAAATTGGGACGGTGCAGGTGGGATGGACGGGATAACGGTGGTGAGAATAGATGACACACATATTGCAGGAGAGCAGTCTCATGTCGGGGGGAAGGTGAAAGATGGCGCCGCAGCGTACTATGAGATGGAGTACTCGATGCCGGTGGAGGAGGATGTTGTTGGGGAGGAAGAGGAAGATGACGTCTATGTCATTGAGTATTCAAATCCTGAGGAGGAGGGCGAGAGCTACCAGTTCACGATGTCTGTAGACAGACCGCTCCCGCCCAAAAAGTCACTAATTAAACATCCTGCAGTCAGAGAGGAGACCGGAGCTCCTTTACCCGTGATTCCCAAACTGCAGAGGCCACAGAGGCCGAGACAGGAACCGAGGAAGAGGAGGCTGATAGAAGAAGACGACGTGAAAAAGGAGGAGTTTGTAAGCAACAAGTGTGTGTTGGAACTCGGAGAGGACTACAGCGATCTGATGAAAATGAATGAAGGTAAAAGACTGGTGTGCTCGCTGTGCCCGCCGCCGGGCAGG
This sequence comes from Semicossyphus pulcher, assembly GCF_022749685.1. Lineage (NCBI taxonomy): Eukaryota > Metazoa > Chordata > Actinopteri > Labriformes > Labridae > Semicossyphus > Semicossyphus pulcher. The sequence goes on from NW_027211691.1 coordinate 24,588,860, forward strand.
TTCTTTAAAAGAGGCTCGGGTTTGGCTGTTCATTTAAAACAAATGCACCAGTTGGAGGGGAAGAAGACATTCTTCTGCACAACCTGCCAGCAAAAGGTTCGCACTCAGATCGAACTGGACGCCCACACTAAACGCCACGCCAACCAGGACACTGTCTTCTCCTGCGTCCTCTGCCCGGCGAAGACAGAAAACAAATCCGAGACAGAGGAGACGGGCTTCAAAGGGTCCAGGTGGGGTCTAAGAAAGCACATGGAGAAGGAGCACCCGGGAGTCATCCCGCGCTGCAACATCTGTAACAGAGGCTTCAAGTCAGTCGTGCCGTACCTGGCCGATCGGTTCAGGCACATCGGCGTGACGCCCTACCACTGCGCCAAGTGTCAGATCTATGAAATGACAGAGAGGGGTCTGAGTGTTCACATCAAAAACCACAACAAGGAGAAGAAGAGGAAGCAAGGGCCTGGTGTGAGCCAGCCGCAGGCGGTTGCAGTCGTTGCGGTCCCTACTGCCGCCGCCGCCGATAACTCCGCCACAGACGACTCTGACTTCTGACACGCTTCATCCTTTCTGTCTCCGTTTATAGACTCATGCGGCAGCAGCTCGGTGACCTCCTGTTGGTCAGACATTTATGCATCAACAACTAAACTGAACTAATTTTTATTTTGTTAGTTATTGAAATTATGAAAAGCTATTTTTTTTGTAATTCATTCTCAAAACTGGCCTCATAATGTTCATAACTGGTGCCATGTGGTGGAGTCTGCTATCCTTAGCGTCCGTCAGTGTCATGTGTGGAGTGAGTACAGTTTTGTTAACAGTGGCCTTGTGAGAAAAAGGGAAATAACCTTTTTTATTTACAACCTGGGTCTTATTTTTGTGTCTTGGACGGAAACAGTTTCCATTTTGAGAAGTTCGCTTACTTTCTTTCAGATGAGAGAATTACTGTCGCCAGCAGTCACTTAGCATAGCGAGGCTACCTGCATGTGTAAGTGCTGATCAGTCACAGCCTGAGGTGGATGTGAAAGCCAGATCATGAGTTTCACAGAGCCGCAGAAACTCGCCCCACCCTGACGTCGAAAACGCGCGGATCATCCAACAATCGCCTGCTCTTACACCAGTCTAAGCCTTCCTGGTTTGATCCATACGATAACCTTGGTGTGATAAAAACAATTGCCCACAAGCAGATGAGACTGCAGTCACTGCACACCTCCACAGCCCCCACTCGAAACAACAAAGTGTTGTTTTAACGCTTGTATTTTTTTGCACAGATAAAGCCATTCAAATCTAACTTCATGAGCAAACTTCAGAGGTGGTTTTGCCAGCAGCGCTAGCTGCTGTTGGCAGCCTTGATGCTAAGCTTAGCTAAAGAACTGCTATAGACATGAGAGTGGTATCAAGGAAGCGTAACTCTCATAACTTCCACCATGATCTCTGTCCAGCTCCAGTAAAGCTGGTGTGTAATAACTGACAGAAATGTTTTGTAAATCAGAAAAAAACTCGCCTAACTTTCAGATTTAGTTGAATATTTTTTCAAAAGATGGTAAAAAATATCTGTAGAAGTTTCTCTGTTTTATAATGATGCAAAACGTTTGTTTTCTCTCTGACGTTCATAAGGCTCGGGGTGTAAAAGAAAAAAGGTGCTTTTTCATCTTGCAGTGTTGATGCTGTATTTTTTTCTTCTTCGTTGGTGTTTGAGTCGATGCATGTGTGTGTAAATACTGTATATTCTGTATTACTCATGAGTTACTCCAGCTACAGTCGAAGAATCTTTTCATGCTGCAGCTTCAAAGTGAGAGAGTGAATCATTCAGGTGTTTACGTGCAGACGGCAGCTCATGTGTTGACTGAACGGCTGCAGGTTTCTTTCCTGCAGGGAAACAAAATATGGTTTAACATGAAAACGGCGGCTAAAATATCTAATTTAAAAGACAACACTAGTTTTTTCCCACGTTTAACTTCATCATGTGCTCTTTGCTTTACCACAAACATGAAAGAATAACCAGCTGATAATGTTGGTAACATTCATCAGGGCATGAATGTGATGCTCGCTGCTGAACCTTTAAATCCCAGAAACATTCTGTCAGCGTGTTGCTTCACTAAAAACATTAAAAGTCTTTAAAGACATAAAATTAAAAACAAAATGTCTTATTAAAAACGAATTTAATAGACATGAAGTGAAACAAATTTCGGCCTCAGATGTTGAAATGTTTAGAATAACTGTCTGTAGAGTGAAGGACCGGTGAATCTAACAACACAATACGATCCAAGTCTTTGTGTCCCTCTAAATAACGCCTGCATGCATGTAAATATCCTCACAGTGAGCAAAAAGAAAATGTAAACACAGATGCTCCGACTCTAAGTTCTCTTCTTGGCTTGTTAAAACTGTTCCTGAGCTTTCGGTCGAATCACAGTCTTCTTCTTCTTCAGCGAAGTCCCTCAAGTGTGCTTAAAAATGAAATGTGTGCACAGATGTTGTAAAAGGATCAAACGCCCTGGATCAGATGGAGCTGTCCGAACGTAATCTGTAAAACATTGAATCTCTTATTCTGAGGTAGAAAATTAACTTGGATCAAATGATCATTTAATCCGTCAGTATTATTTTTGACCTTTTTAGAGCCAAAGAAAATGAATGAAAAAAAGATGGATGGAGGCTACGATGACTGTTTCAGCAGTCCAGGTCATTTTGGTCAAATAGAGGAACTTCTTCCAAATATTTTTGCTACTTGGGAATTTATTTAAATTTTATTACAACCCGTCTGTGTTCACAAGAGGTAAGAGAGAGGTAAGGGACACTTAAATCAGAATAAATATATTTTTGTCCGTTAGTTTCGCTTAAATCATCTTAGGACCCCTCAGATTTACGTTTGGACCCTGTTAGGGACCCCAGCCCGCAGATTGGGCACCATGGAGGCTGTGTGTGTGTGTGGCCTTACGTCCTCATTTGTTATTGATTATATGCTGAAACAGGAAGCATGACGACACTCTTTCACTGAAGTTAAAGCTCAACGTGTGGATTTAAACACCCACCAGTGATTATGAAAACACTTGAGATGATTCGACACAATGTTCACTTTGAATCATGACATTAAAATAATACCTGCCTGTTTTATAATATAGAGGAAGTACTCGACTGTTCAAGGACGAAACGTTCAAAAGAAAGGTGCTAAAAACGACTGAAATATGAACTGGGTTTGGTGCATCAACATGAGATGAACTACAACAGACTCAAGTGTTTATTAAACGTTTAGTAGAGTTTTATAAATGAAATCTTTAATGTTTAGTTTTTTATTTGTTACAGTTTCTCTCTGCAACAGTATTCTTGTTTTTTTTCTGACACCATTAAAGGGAAACACCACTGACTTATCTGCATCGTGTTATTTTGTGAAACACTCGAGCTGCTATCATTAACTGCTAATGTAATATAATACAGTATGCATACCGAGGCCATGAACCCTGCGTGCACGCGTGGCTTGCCTGGTTTTGGTTATAAAATAAACCACTTGGCTTCTTCTTCAGTTCGACAGACACTTAAAACAGCTGCTTAAATGTTCTTCCCTTAAAAGACATAAGAAGGTGGTTAATGTCAAAAGGAAATCTACATTCACAGAAAGGAACAAGCAGAGACGACAAAAGAAAGACTGTTTTGAAGCCTCAAGTTCAGCCTTCTGTGTTTTTGGAGCCAGCACTGACCATATATGGACAAGAGGGTGGAGCTAAAAAGGAGCGATTTTGTGTATGTGAGAAATGCCCGGATGTGTACTAGATCGGCCCGGATGTTTGAGTATGAGACGGGAGCTCACTGGTTGTACTCAACGGCCCCTATTCAGCTTCTACTATGGCGGAGATGGACCGGAGATCAGACCGGACATACGTACACGATTATGTCACGTGATACGGAGAAGACGGCTCTGAGTATGATGCCACCGTCATCCTAATAGTCAGGTTAGTAGGCAGTATGCAGTACATACTGTTTGAGTATGTAGTAGGCAGTACGGTTTCGGACACAGCATGTGAGTACTCCACCAGTCAGAAACGATCAGACCCCGCCCTGAAAGTTCCTGGACCTTTGGAAAGTACTACTCCCCGAGCAGCGACTTTCAGGGGGGTAAGTCAACGACCCTGGAACTAAATTTAGACCCTGGTTCCTGCTGTCCAAACGCACAGAGTTCCTCAAAAGGTTCCTAGTTCCCGGGGAAAGTTCCTGCTGTCGAAAAGCACCTTATGATTGGGATGCTAGTGATGTCAGTCACAAACGCCAGGACACAAGGACCATAACTGACTAAATGAACATCATGCTGTATTGACGAAGACTTGAAACTACAGATTAACACCATAAACAAATTAGGAAATGTTTACTGAGGTCATTAATCAAGTGAGAAGTATCTCGTTTTCACATAGACTGCTACACAATCAGTGGAGTCGCCCTCTGCTGGCCATCGGACAGAATGCACGTTTGAGGCCCTTCTGCATTGACAGGCTGCGTCCACTTCAGTCTGTGATGGCAAGATGACGCAGCAATTTTGAGCTAAATGCTAATGTAGGCATGCTAACGTGCTGGGCTTTAGCAGGTATATTTTCCCTGCTCTCATCATTCCTTGTGTGCAAAAAACTTTTAAAGTAACTAAACAAACCACGAAGTGCTCAATAAGACTCGTGATGCAGTTTTTTTTTTAGCTGATTATTCTTTTATTATTTTCATAGAAAGTCCAACTCTCACTGCAGGTACAAAAACAGAGAGCTGGTGTAGCAGCAGGGCTGAATACGGCTGACAGGATCAGATAAAAGAAGAAGAGGAGGAGGAAGAAGAAGAAAGCTATTCCCGTGTTCATAATTACAGAAAAAAATCTTTTACATTCCTTTATCCCAGAGCTGTACATCCAAAGAAAAACATTTATATATCTCATATTATATATAAAAACAAAAACAAGAATCACTTTAGTCTCAGAGCAGTTAAAGTTTCATCCCTTTGTGTTGACGCACATTCAGGCGAGCACAGGGAGGAAGCAGTCACATAAAAAGATGACGTATGAAGGGTTTCCTGTTCTGTTTTAGTGCTCGCTGATTGTCTTCAGTCCGCTTGTCGATAAAGTTTAAAACCCCAACAAGTGAAAGGAGGCACAGACAGGTACAGGACAACCGTTACACACCTGAATACAGAGGGTTTGATACGGCGACGGCCATGTTGGAGGTCATATCTCACCGCGGAGTGTTGGAAGAGGTTAGCTTAGAACTGATTCTGTGTTGTCATTAAAGGGCCAGTTCACTTTTATTGGTAAAGTTGAATTTGAAGTTTTCCAGACAGAAGGAAGTGATTTGGTTTCAGTTAGTAGGAAGAGACGAGTCCTTTTCTTCTTTAGAAGAAGCAGAAGTAAAATCCTGAATTTAAAATGTTACTTTAGTAGAAATAAATGTACAAAAGTATCAACACTAAAATACTCATTATGCAGAAAAGCTCATTTGAAAGTGTTATAGAATATTGTGTTTTTATTATGAATACTTGTTTTGTTTGCTTTGTGCCCCATAAGGTAGATCTACAGTGTAACACAGCATCACATCACCTGCTGATTTTATGTAAAAGTAACTGTAAGTGTCAGATGAATGTAGTGGAATAAGACTCGAGTAATCTCACACGAGAGGGCGTGCTGATATTCAGCACAACATCACGACCTCGAGTGTGACATTACTTTGATACAACAGTTAACAAGCAGCAAATAGTAAACAGTAACAATCAACAACAGATTATTTTTGCTCCACTGACTCAACTAGTTCCTCAACCTGACTGAAACTGAGCTTTTGTTGCCTAGCAACACTAACATCCTCCTGCACTGTGTGTACAGGTGACCACAGATCAGCTGTTTTTATCATGAACATTTTGTTTCAGTTGATCAGCCGGTGAATTAAGAGTCTGCTGCGACTCAGAGGCACCAGCTTGATTAATGTAGACACACACGCTCTGCTGTGATGTTAACAGTGTTCAGAACACCCGGCTGAGGCGGAGGGATACACAGAGTGAAACGTCCCAGTGGGACTTGGTCAGAACTGTTGTATAAAACATAATAACATTTTTCTACTTTTATATTTAGAATTAAAACATGTTTTTAAACTAATAGAAACATAAAAAAATGTTCCACCTTTAATGAGCAGAGACGTTTCCACTCTGGGTTCTGAGTATAAAGTACTTCAAAGTAACTCTACCTGCACAAGCTACAAATACTGCACATAGTGTGATGCATCGGTAAAAATAACCTGTGACTTTCCTGCAGAATGAGAGCTTTAACTTTGATACTTTAAGGACATTTAAAGTGTTTTTTAAAGACTTTGAAGGACGGTTAACTGGCTGAATGTTTTTATATCTTACTTGGTAATGTGTTTCTTTATTTAAAATGTTTTGAGTCTGCAACCGTCATGAATTAAAAAACAGTTCATTTAGCTAATTAATAATCTTTTCCTATTATAAAATGATTCGACGAGGACTCTTACTTTGAAAGGGATTCAAACAATAAGTCCCAATACTCTGCATTAATAAATCAATTAAGAGGAGAGTCCGCCTTTCTTCTGAACCTCCAAGATGGCGTCCACTCTCTCACGTATTTTTAAGGCCTGAATACAAGTGGAATGTTCTTAAATCTTTCTCTGCTACACGTTTGAGTTTCTCTTAAAGGGCTTTGCAGACAGAAGATCCTCATGGAGACGAACACGTTAAAGATCGTGACGTGAAATAGTGAGACTTTGGGAAGACGTGTAACTCAAAGATGGCGGATGACAACATTTGGAATAAAACTCTCGTCCTTTCATAAATGCTCGCCTCCTGTCGCTCATGCCCGTGTGCTTTGTATATACATCTCTCTCCCCTGCTCCACATATAAAAATGCATTGTCTTGATTCATAGAAACCTGAGTTTTTTTTGCTCGTACATGTTTATATATTTACAGTTCAGCTCCCCGTCTGCTGCACACACAGAGACGATCATTCGGCTCGTACAGAAGAAGGTCAGATGCTGTCTCACACCGGCGACTGTCTGTGTTTGCAGGAAGCTCTTTTTTTTTTAACCTGCTTTTTCAAGAAGCAAGTCCAACAGTTCGTCCTCGAGCAGCCTGTTAGCTCCTCTTGTTGTTTGCAGATAAACACATCACCACGAGAAACAACAAAGGGTGCGTGACAGAAAGATGCCCCCCGGATCCTCCGGTGTTTGTTGGGTAAAAGTCAACTGTCTCCTCCAGTTAAAGCTGCTGCTGCAGTTTAAATAACCTGACACGTCTTAAAGCTGCACAAGGTAAGAAATATCGTTTATAAGCTTCAAACATGTTTGGATTCTCTCTGTCATTGCCAGACGTGGAGTGTTTTTCACTTCCTCTATTTATAAGGACTGTTTTGTGACTTGTGTATTTCCATTTTTAACTTCTCTGAATTTTGCGTCTCTGCATAATAAGTGTACTTTACTTTTTGTGCTTGTATGTACTTTAGATGAACTTGAAATTGTGGCTGCAGGACTTTAAACTTGAAACAAACATGTCTACAGTGTTCTAAAGCTACTTTTACTTCAGTAAACGACTAGTATTTGTTGCACCTCTGGTTTTTGCCTCGTTAAATCACAAGTAAACACATCGGGAGGAAAAGAAAGCTGATTAGAGAGTAAAATAATAATAAGAGTTAAATGCAACATCAGAGTCTGTTAACGTCCTCTTTCTGTTCGTTTAATGATGTAAAAGTAGCCGTACATTCCTGCACACATATTTTAGTGCAATTAAAAGTCCAGCACCCAAAATCCTATTTTTTATGTTATTATTGCAAATTTTGTTTTTTACTTTTTCCCCAGAGAGAGAGAGAGAGAGAGAGAAAGAGAGAGAGAGTGCATCTTAAAGTGCTTCAACGATCAAACAGTCAGTCCTCTTTTTCGCCACCAGAGGGCGCCACCACCGTGTGCAGCTTTAAAACAGACGAACAGAACAACGGCAGAATCTGCCTCGTTCGTCTTTATTTATTTTCTGATTTGTTTCAGTGACAGTGAACGAACGAGAAACTTATTATTGTAAATTTTATCTCATAATTAAGATAAAAAATATTTGTTTATCATGAGGAGGAATTAATACGGCTAAAGATCGTTAAAGGTTAAATCGTTGTGGTTTTGTTTCGGCTCTTTTGTCGTTCATAACTTTACGATGATCACTTTTATTGCACCATAAACAATCTGTGTAGAAGCGTCTGTCTATCTAAGCCTGATTTATCTTCTTCTCCTGCTGCCCCACACACTCACTAGAGCACCAAATGTGGATTAATCCGCAGCTGAAAATAGTCCTTCAAGAAGATGTTTTTAACGTCTTCAGTGGGAGCGTGGAGCCGAGACGTTACAGACAGGAAGTCAGACAGTGTTGACGACCTTAAATGGGATTTGTCGACAGGAAGCCGAGTATAAACTATCACGGTCTTGTCTTTATAGTTTATGTGAAACCTGCAGGAACAAAAGCTTCATTTGATCTCCTAAATGTACGATTCTGAAACAGACTGCTCGATTCATAAACCAACTGTTGGACTTTGAAATGGCTGACATGAATCGATTTGCTTTTTGTTCTTTGTTTTTTGCACCTGAAAGGTAAAATACTGGAAGTGTGAGATGTAAAACATCGTGCTCCTGAGACTTTTCCCGGAAGCATCGAGTCTGAGCTGAAGTGTGAGTAAATGCTTTGTCTCTTTTTCCTCAGGTTTTAGAGCACGTTGATTCTCGCCTTCTGTCCTTCTCTGTAGACGCCGTCTTCTCAGAGGCTACTTGAGGTTTAAATACAGGATCTACAGCTACGCAGAACCATGACGACAGTAGAATAACAATGATCCTAGCTCTTTAAATGCATACATTAAGATAACCATGTTCCTATGTTCGGACTCCCCCGTCTGAAGTAAATAAATACAGTACTTTTATTTTCCTGACGCGCTGATTGTCCGAAGCAAAGACGCCGCGGGAGGACTCGGCCTCGGCAGCGACGGGTTCTCATCGCAGCTCAACCACGAGATCCAATCAGAGTCCGTTTAAGGTGCAGGACCGGACAGGAAGGGCGGAGGAGGAGGAGGAGGAGGAGTGGGGCGGAGGTGTTCCTATTTGGCGTTAGCGGTTCCTGGGTTCATCAGTAGTCTGTCCCACCGGACCAGAGAGGGAGAGCGAGGAGGTGGAGGAGGAGGTCCGGCGGAGGTCAGATCGAGGTCAGAGTTGAGAGGAGGAGATGTGGGGGTTAAAGGTCACAGAGCGGTGGAGGTGATCTTCTTCATCCCCCTTCGCTGGGCCAGAGTGGAGCAGCCGACCGGCTCCAGGACCGGAGGGACGTTCCTGTTGAGGGCCGAGTAGGTGGCCGCCATCGCTCCCTGCAGGAGGAGGGCAGTCAGAGAGTCAGCACCAAACAGGAAGCAGCAAAGATACGGTGCCTTCATAAACCTTCACACATCTTACTCACGCTTTTTACTTCTTGATTAACAAACAGGAGCAGTCAAAGATCAGACTCCTCCTGCATGCTCGAGTGAACCACATGCTGTGGCTACTTTTATTGTACATTTCCACGACGACTCTTTTGCGCAAAAGAACAAAAATCTTCAGACAAATTTCAGGGTGAATTGTTAAAAGAGTGAAGAGTCCACTGCGGTGGATCTGATGCGTGCCTGAAGGTGTTTCCTGCTCGTTGAGGCAGAAACCTGCAGCAGAAATCATTCCTCTTCTGCACGTCACACTTACTCACCCGCACGCTTTTATTTTGAAACCCTTTTCAATTTGCACAAAGCTTCACACCAGGTGTGAAGCTGTCTCTGAGTCAGCAGCACGAAATGCTAACGATCATAAGCACATGAATAAACTGGGATATGAAGAGCACATAAAGTTCTGCAGGGAGACAGACCTTGACCAGGTTAGCGTCGTCGTGGCGGTTCAGGGTGTATTTGGGCAGCTGGTCTCTGTGCGTCACCCAGGGGTGTCGCAGCACCTGACCCGCTGTCAGCCGCCGGTGGGGGTCCACGTGCAGCATCTTGGACACCAGATCCTGAGGGGGTTAAAGGTCACATGTGAGCTCAGGGTCAGGAAGTTTGAATACGCAACGCAGTTGTATACGTCTTATTTTCAAACTGTATTTACTGACTTGCTATTTTGTCTTTGTCTCGCTGCGACACCTGAATGTCCCGTATCCTGTATTTCTCGTATCTTAAATGTTCCCTGTCAGTGTTTTACTCTAATATATGTTTGTTTTACTGCTGCAGATTATTAGCTTGGTGCTTATTTAACTACTTTATATACAGGTGGATAATTTGATCTACAGCAATGCATCATGGTCTATAAGATCATTATAAGCTTGTTTTCCTGAGCTCTGAACAAACAGTTTGTGACAATGTTTGCCTCTCACATGCAGGAGAGGAGAAGTATACGTAAAGTACTCGTACCTGAAACTTAAAGTACAGAACTTTAGGAAATGTATTCAGTTTAATTCCACCGCTCCAAATACTCTAAACAGAGTCAGATAGTTTTACGCTGCTGTTCATGTTTGTTGAAAACAAAGTTCACGTCCACACCTTGGCCTCAGCAGACACAGAGTTCCAGTATCCTCCAGTGAGCGAGAACTTCCCGCTGCCGATTCGAGCCAGAATCTCCTCCGGCGTGTCCTCGGGACCGTTAGCAAAGGGGGTGAAGCTGGAGACAGACAAAGAGAAGTGTTTATGTTTACATACCTGAGAGTTCTGTGTTTTACTGCACTATAAACTCAGGAGTCAGTTATCGTAGCTCCTAACCCACCCTGTCAGCATCGTGTAGAGCAGCACTCCCAGACTCCAGATGTCGCAGGCGGCATCGTAGCCCTGCTTCTTCAACACCTGCCAGGAAACAGTTTCACGTGTTTAACACTGTTTATTTAAACATGTGCTCTGCTTCTCTGCCACACTGCTGTCGCCGAGAGCTTCAACACCTCCTGAATGAGACATCTTAAACCTTTCATGCTCACAGTAACACCTGACAGGAGAGTATATAACCGCTGTTTAAACGTGTTTCACAGTCACAGACATTAGACTTGTCAAACAGACCCATTTCAAGGAGTTTAATCAAGAAAATAAAAGCACCAGACTGATGCAACAAAAACACAAAGACACAAAGGTGTCGTACCTCGGGTGCCACAAAGTTGGCGGTGTAACACGGCGTCATGAGCAGACCGTTCTCCGCTCTCAGCTGTTTGGCGAAGCCGAAGTCGCAGATCCTGATGGACTCGGCGTTCCCGCTCTCGTCCACGTAGAGGATGTTGCTGGGCTTCAGGTCTCTGTGCACCACCTGCAAACACAGAAGTGGAGTCACATCAGGCGTTAAAGTTCACTGGAAGAAAAGTCCCTTCAAATGAAAACATCAAGAGAACGTGAAGTTCTCTTCTTCTTCTGTATTTCCTGGACTTTAATCCAGTCACAGAGGCTTTTTTTTTCAACCTTCTTATTGATCCTAACTGAAACATGCCGATATTGATCCATCTTTTCTCCTGTACATTCAATTCTTCACTTGAAAAAACATCTATAGATTTCTCTTCAGAGCATGTGACTGATTGCAGACTCATCTCGTGACAGCAGAACAAACAGGTACGTGCGGCAACATTATCCACTTATTCTGGGACAGGTATCAAAAATCAACCAGATGCAATAAAACTCCTTCCAGGCGTTCCTGAGATGTCCTGTTCACAAGAATGGCCAGAAAAGGACATCACGATGTCGCTGTTAAGTTGACCTTTTAACTTTTTTCTTAATAAATGTCATCACCAAGAAAAAGAAGAAAGGCCTGCACACTGAGGGTTCACAATGATCTGAAGAAGAGCGCTGCGTTGCTGCTGCTGTTAGTTGATTGCCCTGCACCTGCGTGATGTGCTCAGAACAACCTTCTGCAACAATAAATGTCATCACTTCATCGTTTTATCCTGTTCGGCGATTTTTATTGTGAAACTGCGTCGTAATTAGCGTGTGGATTCTTGAGCTATCGTCAAATACGTGAGGTCGTCGTGACCTTTGACCACCAAAATCTGTTCATCCTTGAGTCCGTTTGGAAGCGTGTGCCGATATTGAACATATTCCATCCTCTTACATTTCCTCCCTCTCTGAGATGTTTTGTCGAGTATAGGACGAACACGCTGACAGACAGAAAGGAGGCACACAGATAAAAAAGGGGAAACACAACGCCTCCGGCTTCGGCTGTTGCGGGCTTGGACACATAAAAATATTGGTTTAGAAATGTAAGAAAAGTTTCTCCTGAATGGGCGAGTCGCCGCTGTAACGTACCCCCTGTACGTGCAGGTACTCCAGCGTCTTGGTGATGGTGTAGAGGACCGCGCTGGCTTCTCGCTCGGAGAAAAACTTCTGTCGGAGGATTTTGTCCAGCAGCTCGCCTCCTTTCATCAGCTCGGTCACCAGGAACACGGAGCGGCCGTCATCGTACACCTGCGTCACCAACATCACACAAACAACAGCTCAGTCAGCGGATTGTTCCGTGGAGTGATTTACTCAGTTTACTAATGTCACACAGATAACGCCTGCTGATTCTGGATATGTGTTCCACCAGAGGCAACTAAACATGCAGTGTGAGGATTACGGGTCCAACAGGCTCACATGAGTCACAGTCACAATGAAACTCAGGAACGTTCAGTCTGAACTAAGGTCTCCAATCTCAGCTCCTTTAACGCTTCTTTGACCAACAACATGGACCGTTCCTCCCGGGGATCAATAAAGTATCATCTTTAGAAATGATGATATATCAACACAAAACAAGACTTTAACTTGTATTTTTCTAGTTTAAATACTTTTTGTTAGTTTAGGAATAACAAAGAAGACTGTTAAACATATGGGCGGACATTTTTCTAGACTTTCTGACATGAAGAGAACAGAAAATAACCCCCCACGCGTAGCAGGAACCTTTAGGGGGATAAAATAAAAGCCCTTGACTTATTCAGACCTCCTTAAGTCCCTGGGAAAGTTCCTGCAGGGGAAACGCAGTAATTAATTACTGTAAAACTTTTACTTTTATTTGCTTCAGGCTATGAACTCGCCCTGCCTTTATTTGGGACGCTAGTCTAACCCGTTGGACAGCACGTCTAACCCGATTTTGTTCAATGCCTCGCCTGAGAGACGGAGAAAAACATTTGTTACCATTGTTTTTTATTTCTGTGAATGAAGCAGCAGCGCAGCAGAGTCACTCACTGTGGTGTGAACTATTTCAGCCTTCATCCAGGAGACAGATGTTGCTGTCGCGCACTGTGGATTCACGCGCACATATCAAGCTGCAGCTGACCGTTTACCTGCTTCCTCCTGTAACTACGCAGTTAAACTTTTCTCTATCTCTCTCGGGATCATTGGAAGAGTCTCACTGCTGACTTTTCCTCAGAAAGCATCCAGGTCAGACAGTTTTTGGCTTGCCACGGTAACTGTGACATGTGGCGTTTGAGTGAGGTAAAAAAAACGTTAATGTACTGGTTTGTAATTTAAGCGTTTATTTGTCATACGTGCAGCCACATCCGGCGAGTAAAGTGGACTCTGTATTTAATCGGGATCTGCTTTTATTTGAAGTTTTACGGTGATTGATTGAGACCGTGACCGGGGCTGGGTATCGTTTGGAAATGTCTCGATATTGAAACCAAACTTTTTATGTTACCTTAATTTTAAGATGATGAATATTAAAGCTAAAACGATCAGTTCACTCATCGATCAACATAAAACAAATCGTTTGAAGTCTTTATTTGGGCAGAGGCTACAGTCATCGCCTCTCTCGCCTCCCCTGTTTCTGACTCTACACACTACGACTCCCTTTTTCCTTAAATAAGAAAATAAAATCACAAAAATAAACTGTGAAGAGTTTCACTCGTAGACTTTTTAAATATGTGTTTAAGATATGGAAAAATAAGATAACTGAAATGAAAGAGAAAAAGAAAACGGAGGCAGTCTAAAGATAAGAGCTCCACTGAAGCTCGAAAAACATGTAAAAGACACAAAAACGGTTTATTTATAATCTCTAGAAAACAAGCTGATTCATCTCTAACAGCTTTTTTAACAAAGCAACATGAGTGCAGATATAATCAGTCCTGGAAGTGATGCAAGTGAGGGCATTTTCACCCAGCAGCAACACGATATTTATAACTTTATTAAGAGTGAGTCACCAAACTGAAACGGTTAGCATCAACGCAGGGAAATTACTGTTTTGTCCACCAGCTGCTCAGACACATTCAACACATACTCAGGTTATGAGTGGTAAAAAAAACAGGTGATATTTTCAGAATAAAATAGCAGCTTTGAGAGGAATTTTTCTGCTTGATTCACGTACAAACTGCTGCGTAGAAGAAGAACCGTTTCTAGAAGTTTCCCTAACAAAAAAAATCCTCTGAATAAGAAGACGTGACTCACGTCTTTGAGGGTGATGATGTTGGGATGTTGTCCGTATCTCAGCAGGATCTCCACCTCCTCCGTCGGGTCTCTCTTGGCCTTGTTGATGATCTGTAACAGAATTAGCGTTAGCATGACGGAAAGCTAACAAACGGCAGGCTGCGAGGACGTCGTGTTTTTAGCTACCTTGACTGCGTACTCCATGCCGGTTCCTTTGTGGACGGCGCGCTTACAGATGGAGTACGACCCGACGCCGATGTCCTCTTTGATCTCGTAGGCGTCTGAGAACTGAGACGTGCTTCTGTGCAGCTGCTACATGCAACGACACAAACGTCAACACAAACATTACTCCTAATAATTCAGGCAGAACGTCGTGGATGCATCCTGTTGTTGTTTTATTGAACGTGGACATTTATCATATTTCTGCGAGGGTAGATATTCTTTAGCGGGGAGCTAATCTCGTGTAATCTCGCAAAACAAGTGGTCTCACAAGCTAGCTTAATTTTGGCAGACATTAAGGAAAGTGAAGTTGTATGTTTAGAGCAGGAGGCGTCCAATCTGTAACCTTTAACCTGTTAGACTTGAAAGTATCGTTCTAGGGAAGGAAGGATTTGGATTAGGATTGTTGTCAGTCTTTTTCTTTTAAGTCAATTGTCCATGTCAGGCAGCTGGTATGGTTTGTATAAAAGTTCCAATGAAAAGAAGAACACAAAGAAACATGGTATGGTTATTTAAAACTCTCTTTATTGAATAAACAGAATGGTGATTTGCTGGCCGTATCGCCCTCGATCCCTGCCTTTAAAGCTGCTCTACCAGAAGCAGCTGTGTGCATCTGTCCCTTGAAGGTGGGGATGTTTATCAGACAAACATTTGCCAACGCGACCAAATCGTCCTCGTCCTTGAAGTCTTTGTTTTTGTGCATTTCAGAACAAACTGGAGACTGCATCTAAAATTACAGACACGTCCTTCTGTCTGTTGCTTCTGTTTCTACAGTTAGGCTTTAACGCTGTTCAGGATAGATAGCAAGTACTGTTATTTAGCACAGACATGACGTACATGTACTGTTCTTAGGTATTCACATATCATGCACCTTTATATTTGAACAGAAATGATCCCTAAAGAGATGGACCTTTTTGTTAAAGTAAGGTACACCTAGAAACAGCTGTTACATCGCTCTCTTCACATAACCAGACTTAGTTTGTGGCTGACTGCATCAGGTCTATGTGTGCTTTTGTGGGCAACACAGGAAGCGCGACGGCTGCGCGACGTGTTCATTTTCATTTGAAATGCATAAAAACAGATGAGAGTCCTCACACTGCTGAAGGAGGCTCGCCTGTTTTTACCACGAGCCGCGCGCTGTTCTTGGTCAAAATACAGGGTGAAAGTGAATTGTGCTTTTTCAAAGTAAAAGCCCGATCTGGAATCTTTTATTTTGAAGTGTTTCCCCGGGTCGTTTCAGTTCCTGCGAAATTTTCTTTGAAATAAAAACATAGTCATAAGTCTCCCGCAGGCCATAAGTGTATATGTTAGTTACAACAAATAAATAACATCATGTTACAGACTAAGGGCCCGATCAGACAGAACACGTTTTAGCAGCTGGGGGCATTTTGTCATTGTTTTCAATGAGACGCGTTTTTCTGCTCTCTGCGCCTCGCGTTTTTGAGGAAACGCTCTGAGCGCCTCGAGTTGAAAAACTTCAATTCAAGGCAGAGAAGCGCCCGACGTTATGGATGTTTTTTCTGATTGTCCAATCGGATGAAAGGAGAGGCGGGCCTTCTGTCAGTTTACAATATAACGGTAAGGTTAATGACAGCTATGATTCGGTGGTTGCCTTAACAACAGTAGAAAAAAAGGCGCAGCGAGCTGCTCTTTTTTTAACTGTAGGCTTCAACAAAAAAGGCAGTGCGGTGTGCCTCGCGTTTTACAGCCTGCAACACGCACTCTGTCTGATTGGGCCCTAAGTCGGGTGAGATCTCTCCCTCTCTCCCTCTCTCCCCCTCGCTCGCTCTCCGTCTCGGCTCATACGGTTGTTTTCGCTGTGTGTTGATTAAGGTCCCGTTTCTAATGTAAATAAGATCGTTTTCTGTTAAGACCAACCCACGGACACATTTAAAACAAAGACGAAACTAACTACCCCTGGATATGCGCGCTGCGGACGTACTGTAGGTGAGGACAGCGAAGGGGCAGCCCCGCCTACTCCCCCAACAAAGTATCCAGAACCATGTAGAGAGAGAGTCGCGTCAGTGGAGGTCCAATATGCTCCATGATCCACCATTGTGATGTCGCAACTCTCTCTCTCTCTCTGTCTCAAAGAAGCAGTAATTTTACCTCACAGAACACTGACGGTTTTGGTCCACCGCTGCCTCACTTGGTTAGCTTGTTTGTGTTCTTGTGTGGCTTTGGTGTTTTGAATTTTACTTAATATTGAACACAATATTTGGCAACACAAAATAACATAAAACACTGATCACATGGGAGATTTTTCAGCAACCTATCAGTAGAGTATCAGTATTTCCTATTTTTGCCTCCGAGATGTGTTAAACTTTGCTGTGTGTGTGTGTGTGTGTGTGTGTGTGTGTGTGTACCTGTACAATAGCAGTGGGTAGTGGTTGTGTGTCCTCTTCTGTTATTGCCACAAAACTAAATCCTCTGAACAGCTGATGGGCGTTGGCACTGGGAGGAACCCCCGGGGAGTCTGAGACACAAACACAGAGCAGAATTTTATTCAGGATGTAGTTCAGCTCGGTGGTGTGAGCAGAGGAGGAGGAGGAGGAGGAAGTGACAGGCGGTACCTCTGGGTGTTTTAGCTGTGAACTCTGGATCAAAATAGAAAGTGTCGTCAGGTCGTCCTGCAGCCGGTTTGAAGGGAGGGGGGATCTCTCTGCGGAACAGTTTCTGCAGGGAGGAGGGAACGTGAGGCACACAATCAAGGACTAAATCATCAAAAGTAACATTAATCTACTGTTGAATGGAGTCACTGACATTCCAGTCAATGGTGCTGAAGAACTGATGCCTCTTGATCTCCTCCACGCCGTCTGGGCCGGCTCCTGCAAGCGGACAGGAGGAAACGGAGCACATCTTCAGGGACTATTTTCAGCGGCGGATTAATCCACATTTGGTTTATTTGAGGCAGTAGGACATTGTGTTTGTCATAGAGTGCAAAAGTGTGACCAACTGGGAATCTGATGTTAACTGTTAAGGTGTATATGAGTATAAAAACAGAGCGTTTACCTAATCTGTTGGCGGGGTTGCGTTTAAAAAGGTTCCTGAGGAGACTTTGAGCTTCTGAACTCAAAAACTGAGGCATTCCCAACTTAGCCCTGCAGAAACACAAACACACAGAGCTCAGAGAGAGAGCTGCTATCAGAGGAGCCAGGTTTTATTAAAACAGACTGAATATCTGCAGGATGTTCATATTGTATATCCAACTACTGAAAGACTAGACGGCAGTGTGCTACACACACAGGAAGCACACTCAGCAGTCTGCAGAGAGTCTGCTCAGCATTTCTTGACGTACGGACATGAAGAGTGAAAGAGAGACGACGGAGGAAACAGGACGGGTTAATACTTCCTGTGAATTGTTTCTGTTTGCTCAAACATGATTCTTTCCTTCACCTCTCATCCCTCCCTTCCTCCCACCTCGTCTCCTCCTCCCTCACTGATAGAAATTTCTATCAAAAAGCACTTGAGTCGATTTCTCTAATCTGTCCTCTGCGCCGTCTTCCTGAGTGCTGCACTTTATCTCCTCTAATAAGAATCCTTCACCTTCCCCTGGGCTCACTCTGTGGACGGAGGGAGGGAGGAGAGTCTCTCTCTGTCTCCTCTCAGATGTACAGTAGGCTGTAATAACAGCTGTTAGGAGGTGATTGGATATGAGTGCATGAACGGTATGAAGTGTCGTACTTGAGGATCATGGTCATCGTCTCTTTCCGGTCTTTGCCTTGAAACGGCAGCGTTCCCGTCAGCATCTCGAACTGAGAGAAAGAACACACAAGGTCACAGCTGATGACTCCTTCAACAGTCAAATGTATTTCTTCTTGCATTTATGATGTTGAACCGTCGGCTCTGAGCACGGCTAGGCAACTTTATGAGCAGTGTGACTGAACTAATGAGCAGCGTCTTCTCACCATGAGCACGCCGTACGACCACCAGTCGGCGCTGTGCGTGTGTCCTCGCCTGTTCACAACCTCAGGCGCCATGTACTCCACCGTCCCACAGAAGGAGTAGGCCTTGTTCTCGTGGTCTATTGACTCCTTACTGAGGCCAAAGTCTGAACACAAACAAACACAGAAACCAGCCATAAAGGAGTTATCAGCAGCAGCGTGATATTATCGTCTTATCGTCAGACATAAACACACACACACCCACACACACACAGTGCAGGTGTAACGTTACGCACCGGTCAGCTTGATGTGTCCCTCCTCATCGAGCAGGATGCTGAAATGACAGAAATTGTTTTGTTATATTCTGAAGGAAATCTCTGTTATAATGCAGCAAACAGGGGACATTTTGGAGGTCTTGCTTTAAATCATGTCCGAAACCCTCTTGATGATTGTTTTTATTTTAGTTATATATGGGGACTAGCAGGTGTGTGGATGTCTAAGTCTTGAAGTATAGTATCTATCTCTACAAATATAAAGATAAGATAGAACTTTATTAATCCCGACGGACGTTAAAGCACAAGATTGCTCCAAAATTACATTAAGTAATAAGAGTAAAACAAAATAACAACTCAAATAGAAGTGAAATATAAAATATTAAAAGGTATAATAAGTAGGATTTGTCCTTTTGCGTGTGTGTGTGTGTGCGTGTGTGTGTGCGTGTGTGTGTGTGCGTGTGTGTGTGTGCGTACTTCTCTGGCTTGAGGTCTCTGTAAATGATGCCCAGGCTGTGAAGGTGATCGAGGGCCAGAGCGAGCTCGGCCAGGTAAAACTTCACGTCCTCCTCTGTGAACATCACCTGCAACACACATATCAGGGTTTTTAGATGAACTTAAATATGTAAAGAAATATATCATTTAATTTCTTTCAGTGTGGTGAAACACTAGAATTTACTGTGGTTGCAGATAGACTCTGCTAGAGGAGCTAATCAGCTGTGCCACGTCAAACTACAGTTACAAGTTAGAAAGAAACCATGTGTGCTGGGGAAGAGTAATGGTCGTGGTGTTGCTGTATAAACCGCCATGCCTACATCACTGCAACTGTAATATTGGCAAACGCACAGCACTGCGCTCCTGAAAACGTCCCCACATTGTCCGGGTGGGCTGCATGTGTTAACAAATTTTTCCCCCTGACTTCATGCAGAGTTTTTCCTGCAGCCTCTGAGTAAAAGGTCCGCAAGAGCTGATGTGTGAACGCAGCAGGTAATAGTCGGGAACATTCATCACGAGTGAGGGGGCGGGGTGATGACGTTAATATCGTGTGACTGTTGTGAAACCAGAAGAGCGACACACAACAGGACGATTAAAAAGAAGGATCATTTCACAAGACGACAGCAAAGATGTCTGCAGGCTGGAAGAGATGAAGAGATTCAGGAGCTTCTAGCTGTGTTAGAATCATGACCCCTCCCTGCGCCCGACAGGGAACATGAGGGACGTGTGAAAGAGCAAATTTCAGGGGCAGACTGTCTTGAAATTTTCCGGAAAATTGTCGGGAGTGCGAAGTGTCTGGGATGTGTGAAAAGGGGTCAATTTACGCCTTGACTTCCTGACAGGAGTGAAGCAGGAAAGCTCCTCTCAGGGAGCCTCTGCGTCTTATATTGTATTTGAATCACAATGTCTTTCATGCAAAAATCTCACTCCAAGAGGCCTCTCCTTGTTTGCACACCAGAGACACCCCCGCTGAGGTGAGGGGTGAGAGTTATTACCTCCTTAGAGAGACGGGTGAAGAGATCTCCTCCTCTGAGGAAGTCCAGGATCAGGTAGAGCTTCCCCTCCGTCTGAAAGGCTGAAGGAAGGAGGAGAAGAGGGAAAGAAGGTTTGAATTTATAAATAAAGTCGAAGAAGTTCCCTGCCTGCTGAATACTTTCCACAGAAAGGTCTGTTGCCTGCTAAAAGCGGAGTAATGAGCTCAGATTGGCTGCTGTGGCGTCGGTGAGTCATCACAGGAGGTCTGTTATTGGTTGACTCACCGTAGTGCAGTTTGACGATGAAGGGATGGTTGACCTCCACCAGGATGTCTCTCTCCATCTTCGTCCTCACCCGGTCACGCACTGGAAACACACAGAGTGGAAAAACACATAAATCACCAGATAAAGCACAAAGTGAAAGCCCAAACAAAACAGACTCCCTTATTTGGCGTCTATTTTGGCTGGAGAGACTCACAGATGGCAGCTGATGAGTAACTGAGAGAGGGAGGAAGAAAAACAACAAGAAATATACAAAAGGAAAGAAAGAAAGGAGAGAAAGAAGCTCAGAATAAAGGAGGATGTTGTATTTCTTTCTTCCAGCAGATGGCTCATCAGCTTGAGTGAAACATCGCTCCCCTTCCTCCCTTCATGCACCTCTTTAGCTCTTTGTACCTCCGTTTGGTCTCACGTTAAGGTGTGAAATTCCCCTTTGAGCGATGACGGCGGAGCAAACACGCTCTGAGTCCACCTGTGAACAATCTGCTGCCGTACGTACAAATGACTGAATAAGAGCTATGTTTGAAAGGAAGGAGCGTAAACTGAAGAAGGAGCTGCATGTATGTCTGACCCGAACTTCTGTGTTAAAACAAAATGTACTTAGGACATATTTGAGCGGTCTATTTTGGATTATTAGCCCTTCCTAATTGCCCCTTCGATCCAGGCAGAATCTCCCTAAACTCCCGTCTTTCTGTTTTACTAATTAGTTCGAGGCTTAATCCAAAAAGCACCTGGACTTCTGAAAGTTCTTCAAGACGTTTCACCTCTAACCAACAGGCTTCTTGAGTTCTAAGCCTGACAGGCCCGATTAGCTGTGTGCTTGTTGAAAAGACGTCCACATTGTGAAGATGGCTTCAAGACACTGAAGACTCTTCCTGAGAAACCTGTCAAAGCGACATTTTATACCCCGACGATGTGAAGGGCGATGTGTTTATTTTGTTTGCAACGCTACAAAGAAACACGGAGCACAAAGTCCCTTTTGGTCAGGAGATGCAGTGTGTATAAAAGTTTCTGGATGTCAGGAAATATGGCTTTAAAAAGCTACAGCAAGGACTACAGTGTAGAGCAGGAGAAGGGGACACACACCCATCAGTGCAGGAGAAATGCAACCTCTGTCTCTATGCAAATGCATGAAGACAGAGACTTAGCCTTAATGTGTGTCTTTTAGCGTAGTTCATAAACATCTCAAATACGTCCTTACAGCTGTTTGTTTCTTACAGCTGACACACTCCGGGCTGAACAGAGCCGGCGCCATGTTTTTTATTTTGACATAATGAGAAAAATAACTAAAACTTTGCCCTCAAAGAAACAAAGATAAGAGCGCGTTTAGCTCAGACGTTATATCGGCCACATACAGAGGCTACAGTCCTCGATGCAGCGGCCCCGGGTTCAACTCCCGCCCTCGGCCCTTTGCCGCGTGTCATCCTCACTCTCTCTTCGCCTGTTTCCGACTCTATCCGCTGTCCTCTCTCTGAGAGGCCAAAAAAAAACAAAAAAAAAACGATTTCTCTGCTTCCTGTTCTAACACCAGCTACACCATCCATCCATTTTCCTCCACTTATCGGGTGCAAGGTGACCCAGACGTCCCTCTCCCCAGCAACATTTCCCAGCTCCTCCTGGGGGATCCCGAGGCGTTCCCAGGCCAGGTGGGATATATAATCCCTCCAGCGAGCTCCGGGTCTGCCCCGGGGTCTCCTCCCAGTTGGACGTGCCCGGAAAACCTCCACAGGGAGGCGCCCAGGAGGCATCCTAACCAGATGCCCGAACCACCTCAACTGGCTCCTTTCGATGTGGAGGAGTAGCGGCTCTACTCCCTCCGGATGTCTGAGCTCCTTAGGAAACTCATTTTGTATCCGCAACCTCATTCTTCCGGTCACTTCCCAAAGCTCATGGTAGGTGAGGGTTGGAACGTTGATCGACTGGTAAATTGAGAGCTTTGCCTTCAGGCTCAGCTCCCTCTTCACCACGACGCCCACGTTACTGCTGACTCTGCAGGTTTGGGTCTTTTCTTTGGATCCGCGCACAAGAGAAAAACACAGACTGATTCTTTTCGTACCTTTCAGTGTAGCTTTCTTCAGGACTTTCATGGCGTACAGCTGACCGGCGTCAGGTCCTGTGATCTTCCTCACCAGAAACACCTGAATGCATCAACACACACACACACAAACATGAAGTGAAAGTCACCTGTGGATGTATTTATGTAACGTGTGTGTATGAAGAGTTTGAAGCACTGTGTGATTACTCATAATGGTTGAAAAGGGTGTCAGAGCGTGTTTCTGTGTGTTCATGAGTTAGTACTTTAAAGTGTGTGTTTGTGTCTAACAGTTTGTTTGGGTTCGCCCCTTTTTCTAGGTCATACTTATGCAGATTAACATAAACACACACACACACACACACACACACAGCGCTCCAGCGGGAGGCTAATTGTTCATTCATAAAGACGATGATACTGAGCGGGAGTGTGAAGGGCCCTCAGCCTCCCGTCTCTGTGGCAACGCGCTCTCAAACACAGCCACGAGGGAAACATTACGGGGATTTGAGTGGAAATGAAACCCACACTTACACACACACACTCGAGCCCACTCACACACGAGCACTTACAGATATATAAACACACACACACACACACACACACACATCGTGCTACCTTGCCGAAGGAGCCCTGTCCCAGGACTTTGCGTAGCTCGAACTGTCGCGGGTCGGCCTTCTCTGATCCCTCCTTCACGTGGTTCGTGATGTTGATCTCCTTGATCGGCACGTCATCCTGTAACACACACACACACACACACACACACACATCAGTGTCGACATCATTATTAGCTATACTAAAGAGGTTTTGATTTTGGTGCTGTTTGTTTGTCAGCAGGATTAAAGAAGCACAAGGGGCCTGATTTTCATGAAACTTGGTGGAAACATGAAGCATGGGCTGAAGAACATCTCTTGGACTTTTGCCCGGATCCAAATCACAAAGAAGCTCAAATATGGGCCAAATTGTTTCAACGGCGTCTGGATAACAGTGGATTCACTTAGAACAAGCACAAACTGTTCCATGTGGACATACAGTTCTTCTTGACAAAAGCTGCCATGTTCATGACGTCGTTTCAGATGAAGAATACAACGTTTTCTAAAAAAGCAAACAAACTGAATAACTCTTTTTTTACTGCTAAATATATTTGGAAAAAAATAAACTTTAGGTTGTCATCTTGGGATTTTGGAAATACTGATAGACATTTTCCCCATTATAAATAATTGATAGTTGCAGCCTTAGACCTCCTGTTTAGTAACGACTTTAATTACAAATCTTTGTATGCCATTGCACAAACATTTCCCTTTACAGAAACTCAAATATCTAGCAAAAATAAAGCTCAAAAGTGTATAAAAGTAGGCGACATACAAATGTCATTTTGTCATTTGAGTTAAGTAAAAACAGTTTTGTGAACATCACTGAGGTTTGCCTTTAAATCACCGTTTGAAATGTAGCCATAATTCAAGGAATTCTACAGAAGAATCTCTGATTCATTTTTGCCTCCGTAGACCAGAATGCATTGCAAGAGTTGAGCCACAAGACAGGGTGGGGTCTGACTAACTAACACAAGGTTCAAGTTCTTCTAAGCTACATCTGTTTCTCCCTCCTACACTCAAAAATGACAGCAGCTGAATGGAGCAAGTTCAGGCATGTTCTCTGGGTGTTATTTTGAAAGGCATTCTGGGAAATGCAGTACACGAAGCAGCAGGCGAGAGCAGGTAAATCCAGAAGTTAACTTCCACAATGTGAGAGTGTTTCGAGCATGTTTCCTTCAGTGTGGTCTCCCTCACATCGCAGTGAATCACACAACAGGTTGAGAAAGGCTTCTGAATGTTCGTCATCCGCTCGGTGGGAAATCACAACACACACGCTCCCAAACGGGACACACACACACACACACACACACACACACACACTCAAGGATGCACAGTTGTCATGGAACCACCCCCAATACCTGCTTCCCGCTGCAGCTGAGTGACTAATGATGCTGTGTGACTGCGAGTGTGTGTGTATCCTCCATCCCTCCTTCAAACTCTTCCTGAAGCGTCCTCGCTCGCACACCCATAACAAACAGGTACACAGGTAAATACATTTCCCATCATCCTCTCTGCTCTGCTCTGCTATGCACTACCAAATCCTTCATCCATCTTTAACCCCTCTCTCTTCACCCCCTCCTTCCTCCATACCTGTATCTCCCAGGTGGGTGACCTGTTGGCTGCTGGGTATCCCAGTGCATTGTGGGTCCTGTAGTCCCGACTGCGGATGAGGCTCTGCGGCGCTAACATGCTCCTGAGCATCGACTGCCAGGCTACAGGATGCAGCCGGCTTCTGCTCGTCCCTGACACTCTTCCTCTCTCTCTCTCTCTCTCTCTCTCGCTCTCATTCTGCGTCTACCTCTCTCTCTCCCTCTGAGAATCCCTCCCTCCCTTCCTCCCCCTGGATCCCTCCTACTTCCTCTCTTTTTCTATCTTTATTTGAACCGTTCTCACCTCTCCTCTCCGGTTTGCACCTCTCTCTCTCCTCCTCATGGGATGAGGCTGAAAGAGGAGCGGCTGCAAACACACGTGCAGTGGTGGAGGAAGAATTCAGATACATGACTTGAGTAAAAGTACGAATACGTCACTGTAAATATTTATTTAGAAATAAAAGTGTTAAAATGTTCCTAAAGAGAGAACTAAAAGTCAGTGGAGAACTTTGTATTACCTCTGACTGACTGTGGTTGTTGTTACTCAGGATGTGCTGTCTCTGTTCACGTCCTCTTTCTTCATATCCCTTATCAACACATATCCCCCAAACCCCACTCGAACAATTATATACTTTACAGCTTCTGCAGCTCTACGCAGCCTCTCTCTCAGCTACACATGCACAGTAACAAGCCATCAACGCTGCATATCAACAGCACCAAATGTGAACATCACACTGTATGTAAATGAGGTCCTCCATCAGAGCGATCTGAACGCAGCTCGCCATGCCGACAACAAGAACAGCTGATGGAAAACAAAAACACAGTTTGGACGCTGCCGACTGTCTGAGAGAAAACATTTCAGAGAAGATGACGAGTTTAGGAATGTTGCCACTTCAAATATGTGTGTGTGTGTGTGTGTGTGTGTGTGTGTGTGTGTGTGTGAGTCAGAACACAGATGGAGGATCAGAGCCGAAGCGACAGGATGCTCATGTAGCACCTCTTAATCACAGGATTAAATCTGCAAACCCTGCACCTGTGCTCTCAAGACACACACACACACACACACACACACACATACGGACCCAACATAACGTGCATATACACACCTGATGAGCCCACACACACACACACAAAAACACACACTGCCTTACTAACTACCAGCCTCTCTAACCTGTCATTGTCCCTGCTTTGGTTTATTTCCATCTCGTGTTTGCACAGAAACACACACACACACACACACACACACACACACACACACACACACACACACACAAACCGACAGCAGACACACAGACAGTGAGTGAGTTTTGGCTCACTACAGCAGCTAACTATGACTCTTTATAGCATTAAGCACAGACTTCTGTTAGGGTTAGCAGAAGATCGGGGTCTGGGTAAAAATCTTCAACGTCAACATTGATATCTGGTTTCTCTCGGGACGCTCGCTCTCGGGCTGAGCAGTAAACTGTAGCTTCAGTGCCATCGCAAAAATAAACAAGCGCGATGAATGCATCACAAAAGACTGAATCATGACTGAAAAGTTAAACATTTTCTGTACATGCATCATGCAAACACACTCAGCATGTTAAATCAGAGCGGCAGATTTGGCCCTGCAGACGTGGCTCATGCATTCACAGCATTTGGTCAGTCAGATGAAGACACAGCTAGGATGAGCCTCGTTAAATACTCTGATAATGATATGAAACGTATTAAATAAACAAATCTTACAGAGTGCATATTTACGTATACCTCTCAGTTTACATCTGTCTGCTGCTCTGTAAGTTTGACATAATAACTGTGTTTGCAACACGTCCCTCCTGAGTCCAAAACAACTTAGAACAGAAGTTTGTTTCGTTTTCACTCGACTTGGTGACTTGGACTTGAGTCGACTCGAGTCACTGCGACTTGACTTGACAAAAAATAAATGACTTGTTACTCGACTTGGACTTGAGCCATGACGACTCGGATGACTTGCGTGTGTTCATAAATTTGAATGTTAGCTGTTAAATTTAAAATTATTAAATTAAATGTTGTCAACTTTCTGTCTAACTATCGAGTATGTACGCAGCGCAGACGGGGAATCATGACTGAACGACTCAAAAAGCCCCCCGTATGTGATTGTCATGATTGGATGACTGGCTGTCAGTCAAACTCCTCGCTATGGCAACAAGCAACATCAAAGCCCCCAAAGAGAATTCTCATCAGTCGTACTCGTTACTCCTCAACACGGTCTCAGAGCAGACCATCATCATGGCTGCGTCTGTGCCAAGAAAATACAGATACAATTCATTGTCATACTTTTTGAACAGGTTATATAAACTGGACAATAATATTATTATTAGACGAGCTGCTAACACCTTGTGTTTTCTCTTTATAAAGAGCGGATACTACAGGTCAGAGTGCTGGATGTGGGGTGGAAAAAAAGTTACTTGACCTGCCCAAGAAAAAATGACTCGAGACTTGCTTGAGACTTGAGCAAAGATGACTTGGTCACAGCACTGCTGATAGCTGCTTGTTCTTCATCTGATCACATCAAAACAGTGTCAAAGCACGAACCATTAAACTCAGGTCTCCATCAGAAGGTAACATTTACACACGCTGAGAGAGAAATCCTGGCTTATGTTTTCTTCATATTTGCGACGCAAATGTATTAATAGAGCACCATTCATCCATAAAGCAATTCAAAGTGCTTTACACAATTAAAAACAGAGCAGTAAGAACATCCAAAGAAATGTGACACTTTGCAAAAATAGATACAAAAAAACTAAAATCAATTTGATGAAAAGAATTCAGGAAAAACTCCGATAAGAAGTTCTTGAGTGCCGCAGCACAAAAAACAACATTCACATTAGAACCTTCAACAGCATCGAGAGTCTTTGAAAGAGTAACTGACTTATAGACAGTTGTCTCATCTTTGTCTTATGGTGCGTTCCAGTTCTACTCCGAAGTCGGAATTTTCAAGTTCCCAGTCTGAAATTTCAACTGGAACGCCCCCTGAGATCGGATTTCCTACTCGGAAAGTCGGAGGAACCCCCCCGACCTCATATCTCCGTGCATCAACAGTAAATGAAAGCTGTAGTATTAACTGTTTATTATCACTTCTGTCTTATTTGTGTGTCATTAAATCAGCCGTACTCACAGAAATGTCCAACTTCTGTCTGTGGACATGTTGTGGACCTCATATCCGCTCATACTGGAACCACAGACTGGACTGGAGCGCGGTCACCTGGGGTGTGACGTCATTCCCAATTCCCGATTCCGACTTCCGAGGCAAATGAAACGCACCATTATCTTCAACTTTGTTTCGTTTTAGGTGTTGAGGTATTCTCAAGGGTATAGCTGATGGGTAATCTGCTCAGCACGCACACCTAAACTACACAGCTCTAAAGTCGCAGACGGGAGAGTCTTATTTTCCCAACGGACGCAGATTCACAGACTGCTCTCGCCTTAAACAAAATGGAATCTACACTGATCCATCACAGAACGTCTTCCCGAGGAACAAGGCTCACAATTTGCTCCACCTGTGTCGGGTGCAGACCTTAGCTGCCCCGGAAACTTATTGATTTCAGAAATGCAACATGTTTATTGCGACCTCTGTCCCCTCCCTCTTGTCTGCTTTAAGCAGTGCACACTAAAGTGTCTGTTTTTAAGAAGGGCGATCAGCCAAGAAAATAAGAGTTTTTAAAATCAAAATCAGCCTCTTTTCTAATCTTTGTTTAGGTCTAACTATCATAAAAATGTTGGAGTATTTTTCTCCATATGAACTGAAACACACTAACACAAGCGTCTGTAAAGCGCAGTCAGTGAAACAGCTGGAGAGGACGCAGCACAGCCGCCCTGCAACACTTCACATCGTCTGTCCTCCATCAGATCTAATTAAGAGGCCTCGTGAGCAGCAGACCTCCCCGACGGACACATTACACACATCATATCACATTAACATAAACTGTGCACACGCTGTAACCCTCTGGACAGACGGGGAATCAGCAACAGCCTCTGCAGCATGTGTCTCTGGCTGCAGGGGGATTCTCCTCCGAGGTCAGGGTCATGTATGAAGACGGGGGCGGGGGCGGGGGCGGGGGCGGGGGCGGTGTGTTTTTAAAATTAAAACCAAAGTTTATTTGAAATTTAAAGATTTTATGTGCAAACATCTTTAGCAGCGTGCCACATACAGCAGTGGCTTTTCTTATATAACCAGTACGTCAAACTGTAGCACACTGGCTGTCACGGTCCCTCCTCCGTGACGTCTGTATGTGGGTGAGGACTGCTTGGTGAGTTTTAGTTCTCCCCTCTGACACACCTGCCTGTCAGCAATCACCAGCCTGAATGAACCCTGCAGCTCCTACATGAACCCTGCAGCTCCTACAGGAACCCTGCAAGTCCAGCTCTAGTTTAGCCAGCCCGCCTGCCAGGCAACCACTTCCTGGATCCAGGACCCCCACCGTCTACCCTGTCACTATCCCCTGCCATCCATCCATTATCTATACCACTTATCCCGTTCAGGGTCGCAGGGGGACTGGAGCTTATCCCAGCTGTCATTGGGCGAGAGGCGGGGTTACACCTGGACCGACCGCCTGTGATGTTGTACTGAATATCATCTCGGCTGTGATTCGGTCGTAGATGATCACAGTTACACAAGCGGGAAATACGAGTAAACAGTAACAATAAACAACTGATTATTTTTGCTCCACCAACTCAACTAGTTCCCCAACTTAACTGAAATGTGACTTTTGTTGCTAAGCAACCCAAACATCCTCCTGCACTCTGTGTCCGGGTGACCACAGATCAGCTGTTTTTATCATGTTCATGTATCTGTTTGTTTTAATTGATCATCAGCCAGTGAAGTAAGAGTCTGCTGTGACTCAGAGGTACCAGCTCGATCAATGTAGACATACACGCTCTGCTGTGATGTTAGTTAACTGTATTCAGAACAGCTGGCTGAGGCGGAGTGATACACAGAGTGAAAAGTCCCAGCGATGTTGTTCTCTATTGCGCTGCTCATGGAATGTCCAATCAGATTACTTGGTCAGAACTAACTGTGGTATAAAAGTATTTGACTAATACCGGAGTACTTTAAGACCAAAGTATTAACACTTTAAATGAAGTAAAGGATCAAAGCGCCTCTTCCTACACTGGGTTATGAACACAGTCGAGGAGTGTGTGTTTCCGGTAAATGTCTTAGGACACGTCAGAGTAACAGAGGACGAGGGCGGTGGTAACATGACTCCCCTGACTCCTCTCACTCACACACACTCCTGAACATGAGCAGCTTATGTACATCACAACTACATTACTGTGTTGCTCCTGTGCTGGATATTTGCTGTACTTCTCTGTGATCCTAACACAGGCCTCAGATTAAACAGCATTATAAAACTGATGTTTCCAGAATAAACATTCAAAAAAATGTTGATAAAAAGGGCAAATTTTCTGTCTGGGTGCCATCTGCTTTCTGAAATAGCACCTCAGCATCAGCTGATCTCACAAACATAAACACCTTCCTCTCAGGCTGCGCTCAAAGCAGATAACACACGAAGCCGGAGCTCCTTCATGATTGTCTCTGATCAGACGCCAGAACTGATCGATGCCATCCTTTCCTTTGTGATCGCGGTTCTAATACTCAAGTATTGACCAATAACAAGAAACCCTCTGATGCCAATATTTATACATATTATTATTATCTTTAAACAGCTGCATACTCCTAACCGTGTATGGAGGTGATTCAATTGCTATCTTGACTGTACAGCCTGACTCAGCACACCAGCAGAACCCAAACTGAGCAGCTGGAAACGAGCTAAGCTAACATTAGCAGGAAGACACACTTTTTCTTTAACTTTAAAATGCTTTTTTATTTTTTTACTTGTTTTAATGATCTAAACTTTGTCTTTTTAAAATGAAGCCTTTAAATTTGTGATGAGAAAATATTGATTTCTGACATTTTGCTAGACGTGGCTAAGGCTGAACGGCACTGTTGTTTTTTTGCTGTTGTCGTGCGATTAATACAAGACATCAGGTCTTCTTTGCCGCTCTTACACACAAGCTGTTAGTAGCAGCTATAATATATCATTTATCCAAACTCAAAGGTGAGAGGACGGATTTTACTGCTTGTTTTATCGCTTTTACAGCAGAAATTAAACTGAAATATTCCAAACACAAACGTAAACAAATGAAGAAGATATTGTTTATAGTGTTTGCATTTAAGGAAAGTTAATCTGCCACTGTCTGCTTGTAGAAAGAGACCCACACACAGACACTCAGGAGGACTACTCACAGCCATGTCGGTGTGTTCTGCGGCTCCATAACAGCCTAAAACTTTCCCCTCACTTTTCCCCTTTAACAGCCCGTTTTTCTCCCACCGGCCGCCATCGACTGTCTGGGCTGGACGCTCGGGGCTGCCATCCGTCCCAGCGAGCAGCAGCAGGCGCCTGAGCGCCTTCAGCCGCCTCCTCAGCGCTCTGACGAGGCCGGTTAGGGCGCTCACGCGCAGCGGTTTGGCCTCGGCCGTGCAGTGTGTCATCACTCAGAGAAGCTCGGAGTTGTTGTGAGGAGCGAGAGTGTGGAAGCGAGCGACTTGGACCGGGACAGGCAAACAAGTATGTGAGGCAGTGAGAGGGGATACCCAGAGGAAGGGGAGGGAGAGTGATCCAAATTGGGATGGGAAGCGGGATCCCCCCTTGACTCCCCCCACCCCCTCCGCTCCTCTAACATGCAGCTGTAACCTTCCACCCAGTGTTTCCATCAGGTGTCCTGGAGATCCCCGTCAACTCCACACTCACATAACTGTCTGACCAATGAGAGAATACCACGAGGACAAGAACCCCCACGTCTATTTTCACACCCACCCACTCCAGTTTGCAGAAAAACCTTCAACAAGCAAATTTCATTCTAACAAGACTCCTCAACTTTCTCTTATCTTCCCTCCAAGCAGCCAAAAACTTTGCTGTTAGCATGAAGAGTTCAGAGACACAACAAACTCCGATATCAGGCTACAAGTTTATCAGAGTTTTCCATAAGCCTGAACCGTGTGCGGGACATTAAATTTGTTTAAGAGAGAAGGAGAGCTCTGCAGAGGAGTCAGATGCACAATGATAAAGACATATACATATATACATAAAGACATATTGGACATTAAACCGACAAACACAAGCTGACGCACAGAACCTTCTCCAACACAATGTGCAGACACAATGTGGACTGAGACAGACCCCACTCAAAATCCTCCACCTGTCGCAACCACACACAAACACAATGTACACAATGCCAGTGTGGACGGTCGTCAGGGTGCGTGACATTTCTTGGATTACCTCCACCTGTTGTCGCCTTCGCTGTGTTGCGTTGTGTTTCCACTCACACACACACACACACACACACACAAACACACACACACACACACACACACGCCAGGGAGGACAAAAGGAAGGTGGACCCAGCCAAAGACAAGGATAAGGAAATAAGCAAAGAGGGGCACAAGACTAATCTATATGTTTTACATTAACTCTGTATCAAAAGGGCTGCATGTAGTGTGGAGGTGCAGACAGGGGCAGCATTCCTGCACGTCTCTTTCAGTCTCTTAGTTAAATAGCCAGTTATTTCTCAGTCGTTGGTGGAGACCAAAACAGAGCCACTTAGAAAAAACGCCTGACAGTTGTAGTCAGGGTGCAGTTTGCATCCATCATCACAGAATTGTAGTTCAGCTTTGGACGATGTCTTATTGGTTCATTGATCAAAGAAATTAATCTAAAAACAAAACAGGGCAAAAGGAGGCCACATTAGTTTCACGTCAATCAACCAGTCATGGTGCCGTTCTCTCAGACGGATATAAAAAAAAGTGACATATCGCACTAACGACAGTGGGTTAGAACAGGAGGTCGCAGGGTCCTTAAACTTTAACCTTTAACCGCTAAATTCAAATCAGGTCATCCTTGAGTCTCAGCGGACATGTGTGCCAAACTTTCCGTTCCTGAGATCTCACGTTTACAAGAATGGCATAGAAAAGTGTTTTTCCAGGACATTATGACGTCACAGTGAACTTGACCTTTGACCCTTCTGGCAAAAAACATAATTTCATGGTTTTATGGTTATAGATGTTTATTTGAATTTTACTCATAATTGACATAGTATGAATTTTTGAGAGAGCACAGGAAATTTGACCTTTGACCTCTAGGCAGTTAATCCTTGAGTCCAAGTGGAAACGATCCTGAAATATCCCGTTTACAGGAACGTAACAGGAACAATGGCTAGAAAAATGTTCTTTCAGGACATTATGATGTCACAGGGAACATGACCTTTGACCTTTGATCAGTTCATCCTACAGTCCAAGTAGATGTTCGAGCCAAATTTGAAGACACTCCCTAAAGATGTTCCTTGGATATCGTGATAAAATGAAAACTGAATAATGGCCAGAAAATAGTTTTTTCAGGACATTACAATGTCAGGGTGAAGTTGACCTTTGACCTTTTGGTTAAAACCTTAAATGTCGTTAGACAATTGCATAAGTTATGTCATAATTAGTGTATGAAATTTAAGGTTATTGCCAAAAACATTTTTGAGAGATCTAAGGAAACTTGACTTGACCTTTGACCTCTAAGCAGTTCATCCTCTAGTCCCAGTGGATATTCGTGCGGAATTTGAAGATATTGGAATGAAATGGAACTAAGTAATGGCCAGAAAAGTTTTTTTTTCCAGGACGTTATGATGTCACAGTAAAGTTGACCTTTGACCTTTTGGGTAAAAATGTCGTCACCTCATTGTTTTAATCATATGAGACATTTATTTGAAATTGTGTCATTAAGAGTGGATGATTTTAGGGGAGAGGCAATGACCTTGACCTTTGACCTTTGACCACCAGTTTATCCAAACAAAGCCGCCGTTCTGGCAAATTTGAAGATATTCCCTCCTGGTGTTCCTGGGATCTCATGTTTACGAGAATGAAAGAGATGAACTTAAAATGACACTGCTCGTTAGCCCCGATCGCTGCATCGACATGACAAAAAGTTCGTACAGTCAACCAGTCGACCGCCATTTTTCTTCGTAATATGACGACAAATCGGCAAAACACGAGTCTGAATGATGGAGTGCTTCTTCCAGCAACTTCAGCCCGAGAAGCTGAGAGCCGTTAAGTACATTTACAGTCTGGCTCGAAAAGGGAGGAGTGCTCGGTGGTGACAGAGTTTACTGCAGTGATGGATGGCAGGTTTCAAGAGTGCATGTTTGTGTTTGGGTGTGTTTGGGTGTGTGTGGGTGTGTGTGTGTGTGTGTGTGTGTGTGTGTGTGTGTGTGTGTGATGGAGAGAAAGGAAATGAGAGAAAAGTGACGCCACATTTCCGGCATCACTTGCATGTCCTTTATTAACTCAAGACACAAGTGGGACTTTGGTAATACCAAGCAGACTGTTATGCATTCTTATCCCTATAGTGTGTGTGTGTGTGTGTGTGTGTGTGTGTGTGTGTGTGTGTGTGTGTGTGTGTGTGTGTGTGTGTGTGTGTGTGAGAGAGAGACATTGTAACGGCTGGTTGCTTTGAAATCCTGGTGATCTAAAGCTCTTTCTGCTGGTGCTCTCGGTGGGTAAGAGCATCAGCTAAAGGCCTCAAATGTCAATGTAATGTAAATGTGTGTGTGTGTTTGTGTTTGTGTGTGTGTGTGTGGAAAGCTTCTCCATGGCAGCAGCTCTCACGGATTGAGCGAGCGGGATGCCATTCCAGACAATCTGCGCCCCTCTAAGCCCGTTACGCAATCAAATTAACAGGCCGGATGGACAGCGCACACACACACACACACACACACACACACACACACACACACACACACACACACACACACACACGCTTGGGATTTGTCAGGTTAGAGGCATAAAGTGCATTTCCGCTGGCCTTGCCCGAGGCTCAAATATCACACACACACACACACACACACACACACACACACACACACACACACACAAAGACACACAGTCACCTTTCAAAGATCAGAGAGTCCCTCGGTAATAAAAAATGTTTGTATGCAAGTATTTAAAATAATCTGACGGGGCCAAACATTTCAAACACACACATGAGGGATAAATATAAGGAGTTAATAGGCTCGCTCACACACACACACTCACACACACACACACACACACACACACACACACACACACACACACACACACACACACACACACACACACACACACAGAGCTGGTGTCCTCAGAGCACTCACAGCCTCCAGGACTGAAACAGAAGAAAAGAGCTCCATCTACAGAATCTATGAACGCATTAACAGACAAACCAAAGAAGAAGACGTCATGTTTGACTGACAGGTGGTTTCTGGGAAGTGTAGTTCAATGGTAACCACTGATTCACAGGCTAACGAGAACAATCTATCGTATCTTCTTTGTAAATCTGAAAACAATATGAAGATAAAAAAAGACAGAAAGACAAATCTAATATGAAAGACAGACAGAGAGGAAGAAAGAGAAAATAAAGATGGAGGAGAAAGAGGATGAAGGAGGAAAAGTGACGGAGGAGAGAGGCTGGTATGATTTACAGCAACTTTATAGGACAGAATGAGAGAGACAGAGAGAGAGAGAGAGAGAGAGAAGGAAGAAAAAAGAGAAAGAGAGAGACAAAAAGAGAGAGAGGGAGAGAAAGAGAAAAAGACTAAAGACAAAAAGAACCCAAAAGAGAAGGAGACAACGTGAGAAAAGGGGGAGAAAGAGAGAGAAACAGAGATAGAGAGGGAGAGAAAGCAAAAAGAGAAAAAATAGAGAGAGAGGGGGGGGAGAAAGAGGGGAGAGAAAAAGAAAGAAAAGAAAGAGAGAGAGCATTAAGAATTGATGAGAGGAGCAGAGGGAGGACATCATCATTTATTCAGGAGCTGGCAAGACAAGATCCTCAATCACAGCACACACACACACACACACACACACACACACACACACACAGATATACACACTTAAATGTACACACAGTATGTCTCAGTCGCAGCAGATGAAGGTGTGTGTGTGTGTGTGTCCTTCGTTGTGCTGTAAGTGATCTACAGAGAAGCTCAGAGGGGATTCAGAGTGAGGGAGTTTATATTCTCTCAGACTGTGTGACTTCAGATCACA
Source organism: Semicossyphus pulcher (assembly GCF_022749685.1). Lineage (NCBI taxonomy): Eukaryota > Metazoa > Chordata > Actinopteri > Labriformes > Labridae > Semicossyphus > Semicossyphus pulcher. The sequence goes on from NW_027211691.1 coordinate 24,624,628, forward strand.
ACTGTTGGAGAACATAAAGTTTAAAGATTTAAAAACTACATTAAAAAACTCCCAGAGTGCCTTTCTGTGATCGACAACGACACGCTTAAAAATAAGATCTGATAAAAAGTTTGTTTTCTTCTAAACAAGTGTAAATAATTTGTTTCTCAATACATTTATAACAATACCTATAATAATATATACATATATATAATATAATATATAATAATACCTTTTATTATTCTTTTTCTTTTCTTGCTGATGGATTATCACATCTTTACAACATTACATCACTCGCATCATTTTTTGTTAAACTAAATTCTCTCCGTTAGACGAAATCCTTCTCTTCTGGTTATTATAGAACCAAACAGAGGGGGGCGAGAGACATCTACTGACAGTGAGAGAGAGAGAGAGAGAGAGAGAGAGAGAGGGAGAGAGAGAGAGGGAGAGAGAGAGAGGGAGAGAGAGTGGGGGGGTAAAGGGTAAAGAGACAGTGACAAAAAGTGAGATGGGGACAGAGAGAGAGAGGGGGGAGGGAGGGGGGGTTATGAGGAAGGGGGGGCAGCTCGCAGACGAAAAAGTTTGTCGCCATGCCAACAGCGTTACCATGGTAATCCGTCCATAACACACACACACACACACACACACACACACACACACATGAAAGTGATGTTGGACAGTGCAGCCACTGTCTGTGCGCTCGTCCGTCCACGCTCCCTCTCTCTCTCCCTTTCATTCTCTACCTCGCTCTACCTCTCTCTTTCTGTCTCCCCTCTCTTTCCCTTTCTCTCTCTCTCTCTCTCACTCTCTCCTCTTCCATTTTTCCTCTTTTAGTCTCTTTCTCTCTCAGTCTTTCACACCCCTCCTTCTTTGTTTCCCCATCTCTCCCTTCCTTTTATTCTCTCTCCCGCTTTCTCCCTATTCTTCCTCTCATCTGTCTTCTTATTCTTCTCCCCGCCTCTCTCTCTTTCCCTCCATCTTCTTTTGATTCTCTACCTCTCTCTACCTCTCTCTCCTCCTCCCTTCTCTCTCCCCTCATTAGAGGAAATCAAAGAGCTTCATCTGTTGCCAATCGAGCTTCTCTGATCAGGATGAGGGAGCTTCTTAATTACATCACACACACACAGATATGCAGCATGTGAGTGTGTGTGAGCCAGCACCTCTCTCTTCTTTGCCCCACATTTCACATCAGTTTTTACGCTGGTTTGCTGCTTCACACTCTCCTCAGACTCCAAACACAGTTATTAGCATCTCAAACTTAGCACCAGGCGCTAAAAGGAGGACATGTCGACACAAAGAGGGAATAAACCTGCATACATCTGCATTCATACTAAACATGTAAAACTCCATACGATATCATTTGTTCCTCAAAGTCTCCACAGTCAGACATTTTCCTCAGTATCAGAGGTCACAGTGGAAACAGGAAGAGCTAACAGCTGCTCCTGCATGACTCCAATTTCCTGGTGGAGGCTCACTAAAATGTAAACAAGGCTCAGGTGAAACGGAAAGCTATCTCACAAACGCCCTGGCAACAGCATACTTTCTGTTTACATCACACAAAGCATGCTGGGAAACCTGCTGGAAAAAACAAATCACGTTACCTTCACCCCGCGTGAAAGATGGACAAAACAGAAGGACATTTAGATTTCACCCCTCACTCCTGAAACGCTATAGGACGGCTAGTATATATATATATATATATATATGTATAGGGGACCATTTATAACACACACACACACACACACACACACACACACACCTAAAACAATATTAACAGGCTGCGACTACAGGCATGCCAAAGAGAGTCTGTGTGAATCACAAACACAGACAGCCAACAAAAGACAATCTGTAATAACAGTCTGTGTCTCTGCATGGAGTGTGTATGTGTGTGTGTGTGTGTGTCCGGTGTAAGTGTGTGTGTGTGTGTAAACCATACCTGACACTGCCGGTTCAAAATGTGAAATAAAAGTGTCTTCATCGTCGCTCCTCTGCTGTCACAACGCAGCTCAAACTGATTGACTGACCAACTTGTGACAGCACTGAGCGCTGAGGGGAAACACATACACACACACACACACACACACACGCAGGAAAGTCCTCCAGCTGTTCATCGCGGCGATTAAAGCATGTCCTGTCATTGTTTCCCTGGCAACAACATCTGTACAGGAAGGCACACATCTGTCCTTGGAGGCCTCCCGTCAGCCACACACACACACACACACCATGTCACTGTGGGACAGGCAGGAAGACAGAGGACATGACAAATCTTCAACTTCTTCTCCTCTAATGTTCGTGTGTTTATGACTAAGGAGCCTTTGAGGCACAGTAACGTGATTTCCCACAGGTCAGTGAATGCATCGTCTGTGTTAATATCAACACAATGATCCTGTAAAAATGTGATTAAGACAAAACGAACTGTATGAAAGCAACACTAAAGAAGAAAGGTCCGAAGATGCAACAAAAGAGGGAGGAGAGAAAAGGAAAGGAAGAGAGGACAAGAGTGCAGAGGAGATGAGGAAAAAGGGGGAAGGAAAGAGGAGAGGAATGGAAGAGGCTGGGGAAGGAAAGAGGAGATGAAAGAGAAATGAAAATGAAAAGAAGGGGGAAGAGGGAAGGAGAGGAAAGGAATTACGAGGAGGAGAGAGTTGCAAGGAAGAGAGGAAAGAAATGGAGGAAGACAGGAGAAGGAAGAGGCGAAAGGAAGAGGAGAGGAAAGGTGACAGGAAGAGGATAGGAAAGGAGGGGGAGAGGAGAGGAAAGGTGACAGGAAGAAGATAGGAAAGGAAGAGGAGAGGAAGGGTGGAGGAGAGGAGAGGAATTACAAAAAATAGGAGAGGGGGGAGACAAAATAAAAGGGAAAGAATGAAAGGAAAGGAAGAGGAGAGGAGAGGAAAGAGATGAAAGGAAGAGAGGAAAGACCAAAAAAGGGAGAAGAAGGGAGACAAAGGGAAAGGGAAAGGAGGAGGAGAGGAAAGTAAGAAGAGGGAAAATGAGAGGATGGGAAAGAGGAAGGCAAAAGAGAAGGAGAGGGAGGAGGGGAAAGGAAGAGATGACAGAAAAGGAGGAAAAGTGGAGAGGAAAGACCAAAAATGGAGAGGACAGGGGACAACCAGGAAATTGATGGGAAAGAGGGAAGCAAAAAAGTACGCCAGGGAGGAGGGGAAGGAAGGAGGGAGGGGAAGGAAGGAGGAATGGAATGACCCAAAAGGGGAAGAAGAGGGGAGACAAAGGAGCAAGGAAAGGTTAATAAAGGAAAGAAAGAGGAAGGGAAATGAGAAGAGAGAAAAAAGGAAAGAACGAAAAGGAAGAGAGGAAAGGAAAGAAAGAGGAGAGGAGGAGAAGAGGTGAAGACAACATAGGAGGAAAGGAAGGTTAAGATGAGGGGATTGGAAAGAGGAAAGAAAAAGAACTGAAAGGACAAGTAAAGGAGGGGAAGGTCGGGGAGAAAAGAAGCAAAATGTAAGAGGGGAAAAAAGGAGGAGAGAAGAGAGGAGGATGGAAAGGGATTACAGTAGGAGATAAGAGAAGGAGGAAAAGGAAAGGAAAGAAGGGGAGAAAGAAGAAGGGGGAACTAGATGTGGGTATCAAAGGGATGATGTGTGAGGGTGTGAGTGCTGAGGGGGAGCATGAAATTCCACAGGAGACAGAGAGGAGGAGGAAGAGGAGGAGGAGGAAGAGGAGGAGGGATAGAAATGAGTGCAGACGATGGTTTCGAGTGTCCACGCCAAATTCCAGCTCGGGTCAGGTAGACTGTCGAGAGGGGGAGGGTCTCTTTTCCTCTCTCCTGCATCTCACTACCAGAGAAGGAAACTCCCCATCACTCCCTCCCTCCCTCCCTCCCTCCCTCCTTCCTCCTCCTCCCTTCACACACATGTTTAAATGTCTTGGTGTGTGCGCTCCTGCACATATGAGGATTAAATCAGCCACAGCGAGGAGTTTGTTTGGAGTTTGAGGGTCAGTTTCCGGAGCGTTCTCTCACTGCTCCACATCAGATAAAGATGTTGTTTCACTGCTTTTATCACATGAGATGTTTGTCTTTCAGCTTATCACTTTACTGGCTCCATCTTTCCCCTCATTACTCTTTGTAATGACGACAACAACAACAGGATGCTGGTTTATAATTAAAGACGGCACACAGTACACAAGCTCATCTGACATTTACATCTGCGTTTAGAGACTGTTTTAAGAGACAGGTAGTGACCATATTTGGAGAAGAGGGTGGAGCCGGAGACGAGCAAAGAGGTAAACAAACTCAGCTAATGCTAGCGCTTGATTGGTTACTGTCAGTCACAGCTGGTGTCCTCTGTAATCAATAGAAGCAATAATATTTGAAATTGGCGCCATAGCTGTGGAGAGAGTTGTAAAACAGCTCGTGGTTTCGCCCAGTCTACATTTCTACAACACCCAGCATGCATTGCGCCTCTCCCTCTGAAAGGAGCAGCCCAGCGAGAGATGCTGGAGTGAAATATGACCGTTTAGCTGCAGGCAACGGCTCAGAGCGGGACAGAATCTGAAACACGACGAGAATATACCGGTGGATCGTCTAAAACATCTTCGGGTCTGCAGTCGACATTTCAAACCTGACGATTCTGAACGAGACATGACATCGGAGGCAGCGTTCCAGATTGAGGAAGTGTAGTTCAGCGAGCTCCCTGGCCTCCGCCAGATGACGCATTTTACGTAGTCTGGCGAAGGTTTTCCAGGGCCTGTTGGAGAAGTGGATAGCGTCCTCCAAAGGCACAGAGCAAAATTGCTTTTCCTACCATGATGGCATTAGAGCCCCAGAATAGCATGATAGGACTGAAAAAATTGGCGAACTGGCCCTTTAATTGAGATTCTAATTTTGGCTACAACAAATCAGTCTTTAGATAAACTTACTTTGTTACTGACTAAATAGAAAGCCAACTCATCAGAGTGTTTAGAACAAATGTTAAACAAGGCTTGTTTTCAGGCCTCAGTGACGTTTCAATCCCAGTGTAGCCCCGCCCTCAACCTTCCCACTGACTCACACTAGAGATGAGACCATAGACCAGCTTGTTCCTCCTCTCGGCCTTCACACACTCATCATGCTGCACTTTGTTCTTTCAGCTGCTTCATGAAGTTAGTCGTGTTGCTTTGCGACGCAGACGCAGGTTTCATGACCTCTCTGCTGATTATTGTTTCTTCTTCACATCACTTAAACCTGAAACACCTCCAAACAAGCGCTGACGAGCCGTTTCAGGGGACCAGCTCTTCGTCTTCTGTTCAGACGTTTGACTTTAGTTTCTCCCACCATCTCTGTTGTTCACTCTTCCACTCTAAACTGCTGCTGCGAGGTAGGCGCTCATCACCTGACACGCCAGCTCCCCCAAAAGTGAGGCCCAATCCTCTCCATCGCCCCCTGGGGGAGGGGCTGTTAGTTTAGGGAGCGCTTGATTTGATGTGCAGCGGGGCGGAGCATTTTAAACGTCAATATCACTGTCAATCATGTTTATTTAATCGTGGGAAGACAAAATCAGGATCAGGATTAATGTTCGATTAATTGAGCAGCTCGAGATCGAAGCGGTTCATCTGTTTCTCTTAAAGAATTAAAATTGCTCAAGTTGTTTGAAATGTGTTTGTGTAAATCATCTTTAACGAATGACCAGTTTGTGATGGCCTTTTTGTTGTCCTATTTTAACCTTTTACATATCTCATTGATTAGTTAATTCATCATAAATATAAATAGATGATCAATTGAAAAGTGAAAACAGTTATTAGAGTCGGCAACAGTGGAGGATGAGGGGTCAGGAAGCAAGTGCAGGCTTTAAATGACGGTCCTCACAAGTATAACAATGTTAAAGTGTGTTATATGTGTGTGTGTGTGTGTTGTTGTTGTTGCTCTGTGATTGGTCTGTTTCCTGCAGAGAGAGAGAGAGAGAGAGAGAGAGAGAGAGAGAGAGAGAGCTGCGTTCAGGAAAAGCGGCGCCGGGTCACACAGATTACATCATCAACCCATGACCTCACACAATAGAAATACCCACAATGCCTCGTTCACAACACAGACGCAGAGGTCCCCACACACACACACACACACACACACTCCCTGACCCTGCCCAGTACCACAGAGGAAACGTACCAACTGCCTGACAGAAACTGGGACACAAAACTTCTTCTTTCGCTTATTATCTGCCTCCTCGCACACGCACACACACACGCACACACACACACACACACACACACACACACGCACACACACACACGCACACACACACGCACACACACACGCACACACACACACACACACACACACACACACACAATCCCTCCCTCGCTTTGTGCCTCTTCCTATCAATCAATATTTCCTCTCTCGCTCGCTCTCTCTGCTCCCATCAATAACCACTCTCGCCGGCGTGGGTGGGGCGAGGTTTCCATTTTAGGTTTGGGCCTGAGTGCACACACTTCCTCTCTCCCTTTCAAACACACACACACACACACACACACACACACACACACACACACACATACACAAAGGGATGACCACAGATGCAGACAAATACCCGCTGAGTGCCGAACACAAACACTAAAATACATTCTTAGCAAACAAAATGACCCGAACTGACTGCTTTTGTTTTTCTGCTCTTCTCTGGACACACACACACGCACACACACACACACACGCACACACACACACATATCTACAACTTCTTCATCTGAGTTCAGAGGTTGTGACCGTTCAAACCATAAGTGGATGACTTTTTCCAAGGATGTCTCGTCTATCTGATCCCTCACACACACACACACACACACACACACACGCACGGAAACACACACACACCTGAGCTTGTTGATTAAGAGTAGTGTGCCATGTGTTTGTGTGTGTGGGCGTTTAAAAGACGCCAGAGAAAGTCAGTCCAGATGGCCGAAGAAGATTAAACACCATCTGCCAGCGAACGCAACACACACACACACACACACACACACACACACACACACACACACACACACACACACACACACACACGCACACACATATCTGTGAGGTTGTGCGGTGATTTATAAAATATAAAAATGTGTAATAAAGATCGTTACCTCTGTGATCACGGCCTTGTTCTCAGGGAGTAATTCAAGCGTCCTTAAAGAATCTGTCAGAAACAACCGGCTGAGGAGGAAACGAGGGTCCACATGTTGTGTCAGACTTCATTAATCTGTGTGTTTGCAGCTGCAGTGTGTGTGTGTGTGTGTGTGTGTGTGTGTGTGTGTGAGTATTTACCACTGACTCTAAGTCACATTAGCCTGATGGGGTTAGCACAAACAGACAACAAATGTTCACTCTGCATGTTGGAGCTGCAGCAGAAAGGTTCTGACTGAGCTCAACCTGCTGCAGACACGTTTCTGAACTTCTGACCGGATCAGCTGATTCATCAGTTAATCCAGTCAAAGATCAGGTGAGGCAAAAAAAGATCGACAATACATAAAAGATATCTACAGTTCAAAGCGGTGAGAAACAGAGGAGTGTTCCCTGCTCTGAAGCGCTGTGGCCTCTCGGTGTGGACCTCACTGCACGACAACAACTCCTCTCAGCCGGAAGCGAGCGTCGTCAGGTGTCCCAGCATACATCGAGCAGCGAATCAGCCGCTTGCAATTCACAATGAATGATGGGATACCTCCACTCGAGCGAAGGAGTTAAATAATCTCGCGGTCTTGTTCACAGTGAGGGTAAAATGGATCGTGAGATGGACAGGTGGATCGGTGCAGCGTCAGCAGTAATGCGATGTTGTACCGGACCGTCGTGGTGAAGAGGGAGCTGAGCCTGAAGGCAAAGCTTTCTGTTTACCAGTCGATCTACGTTCCAACCCTCACCTGTGGTCACGAGCTGTGGGGAGTGGCCAAAACAATGAGTTTCCTCTGCAGGGTGTCTGGGCTCAGCCTTAGAGATAGCATCAGGAGCTCGTAAATCCGAGGGGAGCTCCTCCTTCTCATCAAAAGGAGCCAGTTGAGGTGGTTCGGGCATCTGATGAGGATTCCTCCTGGGCGCCTCCCTGTGGAGGTTTTCCGGGCACGTCCAACTGGGAGGAGACCCCGGGGCAGACCCAGAGCTCGCCCGAGGGATTATATATCCTGTCTGGCCTGGGAACGCCTCGGGATCCCCCAGGAGGAGCTGGAAAACGTTTCAGAGCGGGACGCCAGGGTCACCTTGCTGAGCCTGCTGCCACGGCGACCCGACCCCGGATAAGCAGAGGATAATAGATGGATGGATGATGGGATAACTCGCGACTCGCTCCAGGCTGGCAGCACACACTTTAATAGCTTTTGTCCCTCACTGTCTCATAGTCACTCATATTAAGAAAACAATGTTATACAGTAAAGTACACAACCTTGTGGGGAGCTGTTTGGATCGGAAAGACTCCTCAGTTCACAGCAACAAGTGACCAGCGAGGCGAGAGGTGAGTGGAGCCTCTGTAACCCCGCCTCTCGCCCAATGACAGCGGGGATAGGCTCCCGCCCCATGCAAAGAACAGGTACCTTGTTTAAGCCGAGAGAGCTGACTCTCAGTTTGTAGCCATGACAGAGGACACAGCTTTAAATATGGATGTTAATGCAAAGAAACGTGGACGCTCCCACATCTTCAACCCTGCAGCACTCTTCAGATTCTGATCAGATGCAGAACACTGTCACATTCTCCCGTCTGGTCCTGAATTATTGCATGAATTACGGCAGCTTAAAGGCTTTTTCCTCCGGCACGTTCAGGAGGCCCACAGATCCGACTGTAATTATACTGTGAGGCCTCCTGAACGTCCTGAAAAACAGCTTTCATGCTCAACAAAACAAGCCCGGATTAATTCCACTAAAAAGAGCTCCACTTGTAATTTTAAAACTTTGACAAGCACCTGAAGGCAGCAGAATATTTAACTACTTTGGTTGACTCATTCACCGTTACATCACTGTGAACTCGGTGACCGAGAGGCGGCTTGTACCGAGAGAAAGTTCACAAACATGTGGACTCTGTCTGAAGCTGTGATGCTTCATGTTGTTTCCTTTCTGGCTGCAGGACTTCTCAGGTCGACCAGAAAACTCAACAAGCTTCGCTGCAGGTGTTCAGCTCGAGACTCGACGCACTCGTCTGTGTCTCAACTCCCTGCGCAGAAACTGTAAAGATACCTGACAAGTGTTCCTCAGACAACACCTGATTGGACGAGCTCACGACTCGTCTGACTGGATTTAAAACGCGGCCACTGTTTCCGACCGGCTAATTTAATTATTCAATCAATCACTTACAGGGTGCTGTGAAGGAAACTGGGTCAGCGGATGAGAGATGCTGACGCTTCTCTTCTCCTTATCAATGCCAGTTATGAAATACAAAGCTTTGTTGTATAAAAGGAAGTTTAATTTTATAGCTCATAAAAATGACTCCTGAGGACACAGACTCTTTTTCTCTCTCAGCTGTTGCTCACAATGAAGAGCACCGCTGGGCTCTCAGATCATGCACATCGCTTTTGTAGTAGCAGGAGAAAAATATTCATTAATTGTAAAATGTTATTTATTTTATAAACAGTTGTGTTCAAACTGTCTCGCTGAAAGAACACAGTTAGAGGGTGCCACTTCAGGGGGACTACAAACGCACACGGGGTCCCCCAAGGTTTGGTTCTGGGCCCATTATTATTTACTATTTACTGCCTCGGACACATGATCAGAAGACTTCCTCTTATTTATACATGCATGATACTGTCGTGTAATTGCACCTAACCCTGCTCAAGCTCCTGCAAATCTTTAGCATGCCTTTGAGAGAGTGCAGCTCTGACCACCTCTGTTCTGAATCACTTTAATAACAGTTAAAACACGTCTGAGAAAATATAGAATTATAAGTTGCTTTTTGCTTCAAAGAAAGCGATAAGACAGGGACGTTAAATCATGTTATTTACCTGAACGTATGAATCAAAGATTTCACTTTCGCTCTCTTTGGCGGCACCTCGTGCTGCAGGTGTGACGTCCACATTCGGCTCCGGTTGTAACTCTTGATTTTCCTGGCTGACGGTCGCTTCCCTTTTCAGACTGTTTGCTTCATCTGAGCGTCGAGTTTGTTTCTTCTTCTTTGGATTTTCACTTCTTGTTGAAGTTGTATCTGTAGTCATCCATCTTTTCTTTGTTTGTTCAGCCATAGTAGATTACTGTTTACTCACAACACTTGCAGAGAGCGGAAAAGCAGCCGCTTAGCTCCGCCTACTTTCTCTGGCAGACCAACCACTGCTGGCTGATGGAGAACGCGTCACTAACTGGGCAGCGTCAGTCTGTAATAATACTATATACTGCTAATGCAAAGGCTTTCATCAGTGGGCCGTAGGCTCAGTCACCATTGTGGAGATCATGAGGACTTACTTACTGGTCCTTGGCAGTTTCTTCAGACTAACGCAGAACGCTCGGCTGTGCTGCTTGTGAGGGAGCTACAGCTCGACTTCATCGATAACAAAGATTAACAACTGAAAATATGTTTGATACGGGAAACAGCGATGCTACCACCACCTGTACTTAATCTAATAACTTCAATTCTATGTTTTCCTTCTCGATACAAGTTTGATTTAGAGAAATAAACTTATAATAGTGGGAAAAACACTGATTTCTCTTTTTGTTGGCTTTGACATTAATGACTCTCTCATCTAGCACCTTACTTTCATCGATTCTTATTGTTACATGATGATTTACCTGAAACCAGATGATGGGGAGGGTGGGGGGATAATACATTATGTTACTGGTCAGATAACAGATACTCGTATTGGTAACGGACGCCCTTTTCACACATGCACTCCTGATAATCCTGAGTTGCCCCTTCACGTCCCTCACAGCTGGACAGTTTCCCTGCTGGACATGGGGACTGGGGTCTTATAAGGCAGGACATGACGTTGAAATTATTTCATCTTCGTCCCTCACAGCCAGACGCTCCTGGATCTCTCCCTCTCTCCAGTCTGCAGACGTCTTTGCTGTCGTGTAAACGATCCTTCTTCTTCGATCTCGGATGTTTTCAATCAGACATTTAAGCAGACACTTCACCAGGAGGCTGCAGGAAAAAGTCTGCATGAAGTCGTGGGGAAAAATCCGTCCATCGCAGCCCGCCTGGACAACGTGGGGAAATGTTCAGGAGGGCAGTGCATGAAAGGGGCTAAAGCAAACCTACACATCTGAGGACGGCCTTTAACAGAACTTATAACACTTGAATCTGCTGATGAGAACACTGCTCATAGTTTGCAGTCCGGCTCACACCATCTCGTCTGGACTCAGTCGGTGCTTAGAGGACGTTTTAAACGAAACGTGTGATGAAATTTACAGACAATTCGTCGTCTGAACTGTTAACCTGCTGTTTCTCGTCTGCTTAGAGTCAGCGGTCAGTGTCAGCCCTCCCCACAGTGAAGAGTGACCTCATCCTGGGTCCAAACATGATACTGTGTCTGTCCATCACACACACACACACACACACACACACGAGCAGCAGCAGATGGCAGCAGATGTTAGTTGGTCCCTCAGAGAGCAGCGATGTTCATAACGCTGTCTGGAAAACATTTTATGCCTCGCTGGGGGCCTTTGTGTGTGTGTGTGTGTGTGTGTGTGTGTGTGCTACTGACTCAACACTGAGCAGTGCAGTCAGTATGTGAAGTGTGTGTGTGTGTGTGTGTGTGTGTGTGTGTTACCGTCTTGCAGTCACATCCAAACCAGGGATGAGGTGTGTGCGTGTGTGTGTGTGCGTGTGTGTGTGTGTGTGTGACACAACGAGCATCACTCGGGTGTGAGTGTGCTCTGATGTAGGCGTTTGAGTGTTCGTGTGTGTGTGAAGGATTTGATAATGGGCGAGTGAGTGTGTCTGTGAATGAATGCTGCAGGAGTGTGTGTGTCCTGTTGTACTTCCATGTTTGTGAGGACCAACGGGGGTTTTAAATCCTGGAAGTGAGGACATCTGTGAGCAGCGATGCAAAGAGCAGTATGAAGATTTAGACCTGGTTTAAAGATAAAAATCTGATCTAGGTTCAGAATTAAATGGGATTGAGTTTAGAGAAGGACAAGGATTAATTAATACTGTCTCTAAAAATAGAGATAAATGTCTGTTAAAGCTTCCAACAGCTTAAATTTAGTCTGTTTTTGTCCGTAAAATTGTCCAAAACCAAAATAAAACCAGTTTATTTTAAGAAAACAAACCAGCCTGAACGTTTAGGGAGCGGAAACTATCAAATGTTTTGCATTTTTGATTGAAAATATTAATTAATTATAATTTACTAATTAAAATAGTTGCTAATAAAGTCATATATAAATGAGCGTCCTCACAAATATAGAAGTAGATGAGTTTCCTTCACACTCGAGACTTCAAGAAGCGTGACACAGAGAGAGAGCTGCCTCATTACCTCAGATTAACCTGAGACACACACACACACACACACACACACACACACACACACACACGCACACACACACACACACACACACACACACACAGAGGTTTCACACTCGGTGGAAAAGTCAGACTCACTCGTTAACAGCTCTGTAATATATTCATCCTCACACACACACGTACACACGATGTGATGTTCATACTGATTTCACCTCCAGCTTCCTGCCTTCAAGCTCGTCTCTCTCTCTGTGTGTGTGTGTGTGTGTGCGTGCGTGCGTGCGTGCGTGCGTGTGTGTGTGTGTGTGTGTGTGTGTGCTGCAGACTCTGGAGAGTGAGGTAATGAGTGCTCAGCTCTTCTCAGACAGTCGATCTATAAACCATCTCCTCTGCATTTAAAAATCGATGCTTGCAGCTGCCCTGCCTGCCGCGGACACACACACGCACACACACACACACACGCACACACACACACACACACACACACACACAGATATAAAGTAGGACCCCCTATCAGCGAGATCCTGTTTTATCCAAGAGGAGACATCGGGCTCTACACCAGTGACGACTTCACTTTTAGGGAGCTGTCATGTCGTCCATCCTCATGTACGTCTAAGTTGAACACATCATCGATAAAAAGACAGAAACGATTCAAAGACTCAACTTTCACCAGAATACTCAATGAGAAGAGGAAACCCGCAGAGCGTCTGAACCAGCGCCATGCGAGGTCGACGCAGTCCACTATCGTCTGTCAGTCTGATGCAAATGTGAACATTAACATTCAAACGTTAAACGTGTCTGCTCTCAGCCGGTCGGTCGCTCAGCTGCACTGCGGATGAAGCTGCAGCAGCAGAGCAGCACATTAAGCTGCTGCTCCCTCAGACGTCAGACGGCCTCACGTTCCAGCAACGTACGACCCGACTGCGGCTCTGCTTTGATAAACAGGAGGTGACAAATCCATCAGTCCGGGTCAGAATCTCATTTGTGAGAGATTTGTGTCAGTCAGACGGAGAGATCGGATGATCAGACAGCCCGCACTCAAAGTGAATTTAAATACAGACACGCGCTGCGGATGAGTCATCTTCTTACTTCCTCCTCTGACAGAGCGCAACAACTTATTTTATCTCTCCCTGTTGTGTAAAGGCATTCTGGGAGATGTATGACAGCACTACAGCTGTGTACTAGTGTTATAGTTGTCGTGTGTTCAAACTGGAAACGACACGTTTAAAAAGGCGACACAGACGGGCTGCAGGATTATGGGCGAAGTCTTAATCACTATTATTTAATAAGTTTATGGGGCACGTTGTTTTGGCTTTGGACGCTTTCTGTTCCATTTTGTGCCACATTCAGGCTCATGGACAAATGTAGCATCAAACTAAGACTTGAGCTGTGTCCCAATCCACGGGCTGCAGCCTTCGAGGGAGGCGGTCAGCGCAGGACGCTCCAGTCGTAGCCTGCGTAGACGTTAAAGCCGAACTGCAACGAGACGATCTGGTCTACGGAGCATTTCCTGTTTGCGTCACTAGCTGTTCCCGCCCTTACCCTTGCGTCACCAAACGCCCCTCCTGTCACCTAGCAACAGGTAGCTAGCGGACTAACTAGCTAGCATAACTATCGTCCAGTGAGTTAACCTATTATCTTAAAGATAATTTGTTTTTGTGTAACGTATAACGCGAGCTATTCGATTGAGTTGAAACAAAAACTTTAACATTTAAAAGTTTCCTCCTCGGCCACATAAGAGTCCGTCATTTCAATTAGCGCGCAATGCATTTTGGGATTTGTTGGGCTGCAAAGGACGCACCTGACTGCAGCCCCTGGACTGGGACACGGCTTTAAAATCAGGTTCTTCACCTGAATGTGGTGCATCATGGGTAATGTCAGTGTGTCTCTGGGAGCTGGATGTCTCTGTGCAGCGTCTCTGTTCTGGATGTCTGACATGACGCTGGAGGACGGGGAGCAGCTCGTTCTCCCTCTCGGCCTTCACACACTCATCATGCTGCACTTTGTTCTTTCAGCTGCTTCATGAAGTTAGTCGTGTTGCTTTGCGGCGCAGACGCAGGTTTCATGACCTCTCTGCTGATTATTGTTTCTTCTTAACATCACTTAAACCTGAAACGCCTCCAAACAAGCGCTGACGAGCCGTTTCAGAGGACCAGCTCTTCGTCTTCTGTTCAGACATTTCACTTTAGTTTCTCCGACCGTCTCTGTTGTTCACTCTTCCTCTCTAACCTGCCGCTGAGAGGTCGGCAGCAGAGTTTTCTACGGGCGGAGCATTTTAAACGTCAATATCACCTTCAGTCATGTTTATTTAATCGTATTTCCTTCAGGATCAATAAAGTTGTCTTATAAATGTAGCTTTCAGTGTTTTTATTGGTTCCCTTTGAACTTTGCTTTTAGGCTGCAAATGGGTCTGCAGCTGGGTGCCATCTCTCAGGAGAAGGCTCACAGGAATTAGCACAACCAAAACAGGAAGTGGATTTTGTTTGTGTCTCGATGGAGAGAGCTCCGGGACCTGAGCAGGTTCAGTTAGCATTTGTTCCTCCTGATAAACAAACCCTGCGTACTGATGAACACCACAGTGGTTTCACTCTGCCTTTATCACCGCGCTGAGATCGCTGACGTTTCGTGGTGGCTGTTTGTCTTTGCAGCAACTTCTTGTTTTGTGCGTATTTGAACAGGTGTGGTACATGTAGGTTATTGGTATGAAACTGGGACACGTCACACGGGACTGCTGCAGCTAACACTGTGAAGTATGAGGGGAAGCGTTGTGGCTGTAAATAGGCAAATAAAATGATACTGTCTCGATTTAAACCGTCAGAAATGAAGCAATACATGCAGCTAGAAATGTGATGTCAAAATACTCATGTACAAACAGGAAGTTAAACAGACTAAAATGATCAGAAGATATGTCTCAATGTTTGTTCAAAACATCATCTCCAGTAATATCACAAAAATTAGAGATAGAAAATCTTTTTTGTTTCAAACACGATCCAAGCGTGCAGAAAGACACCTCACGTTTATGTAGCGAGTAAAGCTTATCAAAGTCTCTTTAGCAACTTTTTACATCAGCCGTTAGCTGCATGCTTGTGTTCCTCCTGACTGTGCACATTTCACAGAGCTGTTACATCAAAATAAAGTGAGTGCACAGTTTGAAAGTGGGACACAGGAAGTGACAGCAGAAGACGAGCTGCATGAGGCTGAGGGGAAGAAGGTTTACCTTACGAGTCAATCACCACGTCTGATGCAAGAACGACTCGTGGAATGATACGGACATGACAAATACATGATGATATGGAGCCGAGCGGAGGATCTGAGGGAGGATTGACTCATGATTGTAATAGTGAGCCACACAACGCTTCACTTTCAAACCGGCAATTATCCTGCAGGAGTAGGCGTCCGTTTTCTCAAACAGAGGACGCGCTATCAAAGAGCTGAAACACACAAGCTCGCACACTTTTGGATGACCGGATGAGCTGTTAACTCGTCAATAGCAGCCTGTCACACACACACACACACACACACACACAGCTGCCATCAGTGAGTTCAGAGTGTTACGATGTTGTCAGTACAAACAGAGCGCTCGCTGTGTTTACAATAAAGCCCATTTAACGTCAGGAAGGACCAGCAGCCTCCAAACACGACCTGGAGCCTCCTCGTTGTTTGATGTGACGTAAAGACTAAGAACAGGAGGTAGACTTACGGTGCAGGCGGGCAGGGAGTCGTCGTCGCCCACCAAGTCCTCGGGGTCGTGATGTGCATCCTGTAACAACACACACAGAGACGTGACACATTAGCACACACCTGACATGCAGCGGTGACGTGGTGATTACTGCTGCTGCTCTCTGTGTGATCCTGTCGGGCGGCTCGACGTCACCGCTTCAGGTCCAAACATGTTCACCTGAGCAACGGCTGAAAACACGTCACTGTGCTGGCTGCTCTCACACGGGAGGCTTGTGTTGTGATATACATTTAATCGTCGTGAAAACCTTAAAGCTACAGTGTCCAAAAACATTTTTATATATAATTTTGAGATTTCTTTAAAGCATCATGCAGTGAAAAGAAGGAAAACTTTAAATTAACAGATAAATAAAAGACGTGCAGGACATCAAAAAAGATCGCACACAAATCCATGCTAGCTGTTTCCCCCTGTTTCCAGCCTTTATGCTAAGCTAAGCTAACCCCCTCCACGCTCGAGTAGTGATGCACGTGATTATTTCCACCATGGTGCACAACCTTGGTTTATTTATTCTGTTTATGTTTGCATCTTCAAGTGCGGACTATGTTGTGCAAAAATACAAGTGACAACTTCAACAGCGCCGCCGTCCGCCCATCAAAACACACCAACGAATCTGTGATGGAAGAAAGATGTTTATTCTCCTGGTACATTTTCAGACATTCGGGGAGTCTGTCACAAGGAGCATTAAAGACGGGCTGCTGCTATCATCACTGAATATGTTCACCAGAAGACAGGCTGCACGGTTACAGCGCTCACTGTAAAATAAATAAAACTGGTCAATGAGGGTCCCTCAGATATATATTGCTATTAGTGAAGGCTGCAGAGCGTTGTCGCTGCAGCTAGAAGGTTCCTGGTTCGAGTCCCGGTTCAGACGTAGTGGGCCTTTCTGTGGGGAGGTTGCATGCTCTCCCCGTGCATGCGTGGGAACTCCGGCTTCCTCCCACAGTCCAAACACATGCTTGTTAGGTTCCTTTGTGACTCTAAATCTCCCACAGGTGTGAATGTGAGCGAGAAAGGTTGTCTGTCTCTATTCAGGGCGGGATTATTACGCCTCTGTTACGCTTCGTCCTCTATGTAGAGCGCACGGAGGTGGAATGGTGGGGCGAAGTCGCTCCGCCTCCGGGCCGGCATCGGAGGTAGTGGAGAGGAAACAGCGTCAGTGTAAACTGCAGAGCCGGCGCCGGAACGCTATTTTAAAACACACACCTGGGCAGCTTTACGCCGCCGTTGTGTGGTCCAATGTAGAACGACAAAGGCTGCATGAGGACGGAGCTTCGTTACGACACCGAGGCGGAGCCGCAGTGTTAAAAAGGCTTATGTGTCAGTCCTGTGATTGACAGATGATCTGTCCAGGTGTAACCCCGCCTCTCAGCCGATGACAGCTGGGATAGGCTCCAGCCCCCCGTGACCCTGAACAGGGTAAGCGGTATAGACAATGGATGGATGGATTTTCACAATAAAAGTCTATAAAGTCAAAATAATTGTGTAAAATGCTCAAAGTGACGTCACCCAGACTCCTCATCAGCGAAGAAGACGGGCAGCAGCTCGTCACATTTAAGAAGCTACAACATCTGGACCTGACGAGAGAGATGAACTGACCGGAGAAATAGATTCAGTTTCTTGCGTTGCAGCTACACATTAAAGCTTCCTGCATGGTCTGAAGTGATAAAGTAAATGCAGTCTAATCAAAGGGATGTAATCTTTGTACAATGTGTGAACAGCATCCTTTACAGTGTGAGGCATCAGCAGCTTCATTCCACACACCCTGTACCCGCTGAACCTCACACGGTGCATTCCTCATCAAACGATGCGAAGCCATCAGCGTCTGTGTCCTGTACGTCTGCAGTAAAGCTCGGCTCTGTAAAGAGCTCCGTTCTTTAGTCTCATCAAGGACGTGTGCTGCCTACATTCATGGCTTGTTTTCACTCGGTGCCACCAAGCATTCAGAGGTGAAACGCACCGCTCAGCGAGTAGGCGTCTTTTATTTTGAAAGAGAAAAAACCGTCTCATCGCGTCCCTGCTGCTCCCGGAGGAATCACACAGAGTTCACATGGAGGGAGAAAAGTCTGCAGACGGTCACAGTGTGAGATTAATCAGCAGGGCCACCGGACTCAGACAGCGTCCACCTCGTCTGCTCGGCCAACAGCAAAATACAAACAACAGATATGAATTAGCATTACGTAAGGCAGATTAGCAGCCTGTCTGCTCCCCTGCTGCAACAACAGCTGTGATTCAGACACTGATAGCACCGATACTACGGCCTCACCAAAACAATAAGAACGATAAAAGCGATTAAGGAGAGCCGGTAAGTGCAGGGCCAGGAGGACGAGCCGGCAATCTGCAGCAGGGAGAGGGAGGAAGAGGCACACGGGACGAGTGATGGACTATAAGGAGAAGGAGAGATGGAAGGTGACAGGGCTGCAGGATGTCTCTGAACACCGCCAACCTTAAATCCTTCACTTTGAGTCTGCAGGATTTTATCACAGGAACAATATGTGAACAGAGAGGTTCGCGTTCAGGAAGAACAAACAAACACTAACTTTGTAATGTCTTTGATTTAGGAGACAATGATGCTCAAATTCTGAGATCCAGACTCATTTCTGACCTCCGACTAAAAATAGTTCCTGCAGGTAAACTCGCTGAAGCATTACTCGACCCTCATCAAACTACACCAGTCTGCTGACACAGGCCCATCACACACTGGATACACGTGTTTCTGATGTGAGCCAGAATAAACATTTTTACAGGAAACGATGTTCAAGATAAACTCTGTTTTCTTTCCAGCTCAAAATGTTCTGTGTCGATCACCGTGTCTGTACTTTGTTCATATTAAAATCCGTCCCAAAATCTCACATCAGTCAGGCTCTACTTATTACTGGTAAAAAAAGGGTACGCACATTTTCCAGCATTTAATTAAATAAATATGAGTCACAGTCACTGCTGCAGCTCCAACGGCTCACTGTTTCAATAAACCGGAGCCAAATTACAATAACTGTTGATTCATGAGCACCTGCATGCACCTGTCCCTGCCAGCGCACACACCACGTCTGCCTCTGTCCCTGGTCAGGCCTCACAGAGGAAATCAAACACCTTGTCAGACTCTTGGACTCCGTGTACGATTAGCATGTGATCTGAATGTGTATGAACATCTGATCATACATGTTAGCATGAAGCTGCTATTAATAACCATTATCTCCGTCCTGACTGTGCATTCCTTGTGATCTGATATCAACAAGCAGAGAGTCTGCAGAGCAGGAGAAGCTGCGCTTACACAAACACAGAGCATCACAGGTGAGAGAGCTGAAGCTCCTTTTATTCTAACCTTGTTTTTTATTTTGTATTTCTGACAGTTCAGACACCAAACATCCATCCATGATCTGTGCTGTCGCAGGGGGCGGGAGCCTATCCCGGCTGTCATCGGGCGAGAGGCGGGGTTACACCTGGACTAATCACCTGTCAATCACAAGGCTGACACTTATACCCCTTTCCCACCTAAATTTTGCGCGTTGGCGCAGGTTTTTCAGTCCCGGGAAGACCTGCTTATAGATGCCGATTGTCTCTTCTCCCATTGCCAGTGAAGTATCCTCTCTTTTCTGCTGCGTCACCGTCTGACGTCACAAACGTGCCACAGACAGGGTTAGTAACCAGTGGAGCTGTTACGGTGGTTAGGTCTTTATTGTATCTATGACTCAGTCAGTCTGTTTATCAAACTCGGCACCGACAGATTTGGAACGATATTCGAGCGCTGCTCGGACGGAGACGGGCGGAATTTGTAGCTGAGATGACGAGGAGTCGCAGAAGTTACCGACAGAGCATAGCATCGCCCTGGAGAGGAGGCGGAGATTAGCGCGTCGACACAGGTTTTGTGTTCCCATCAATGCTGAGCCGAGGCGATAATTATCCGGGTCTACTGCAGAGTCATGTGACCCGGGTCTGAATAACCTTCCCCACTAAGCAAAAAAGCAGAGTGTTAGCAGGTTTTTTTGACCAGTGGGAAAGCGGCTGTAGAGACAGACAACCTGTCACGCTCACATTCACACCTACAGGCAATTCAGAGTCACCAATGAACCTAACGAGCATGTCTGTGGACTGTGGGAGGAAGCCGGAGTACCCGGAGGGAACCCACGCATGCACGGGGAGAACATGCAGACTCCACGCAGAAAGACCCGCTACGTCTGAACCGGGATTCGAACCAGGAACCTTCTCTCCTCTCTCCTGCTTCTCTTCAGAGCCTGACCAACAGGTTATAGTAAACACTGACTGATTATCAGGTTATTAGTTCATGAGAGGTGAAGGTGAAGGTCTCCATATAGAGATTTTATGGGGCAAAATTTGAGCCCAATCATCATAGAAAGGTTTGATTTTTGACAAGAGGAACAATTACAGCTACAATAAATTACATGATATAATAATGCATGTATATGTAATATAATGGCTTATATTACACATACATCTGTACACATATTCATGAGCTGTGTGTATTGTATCTATCTTCAGATGTTCTGACATTATGATGCACTTTTGCACGCTGGATATTTTATTGAATTTCTTATTTTAAGTTAACTTATTTTAACTTATTTTCTAAGTTTAATTCTGGTTTAGAAACTTATTTTAATTCTTGTATTTGTCGTTTTTATGACCTAAATGTTTTTCAGTTCAGTGTTCGACATGCTGTGATTGTAGCTGCTCTATTGAATTAATTGCCACTTATTTGGGATAATCGATTAGTTGATTAATGGGTTTGACATTTTTAATAAAATAAGTTTCATCTTCTTAAATCTGAATATTTTCTGGCGTCTTTCCTCCTCTGTGACGGTCAGCTGACGTCTTTAGGTTGTGGACCAAACAAGGGATTTCAGGACGTCACCCTGAGCTTTAGGATGCTTCAATCAAGGTTTTTCTCAATGTTCTGATATTTTATCTGCCATCAACTCATCGATTAAAAGGGAAAATAATCAACGGATTAACCAAGCATGAAAAAAATCATTAGTTGCAGCGCTGGAGGGGATTTTTACGGAAGCCCTGAGCGGACAATCACCCATTTTATTGACTCTGTTTCCCGTGATAACGATTTCATTTCCTGTTGTTAAGATCTCGACTTATTTCTCTCGTTATCTCGGGACTACAACGCTAATTTTCTCGTGATAACGGGATCATTTTCTGTCACTGCTCACGGTGATATCACAGAGCCGGACATGCTGCCATCGCCCACACTGATGAGTGAAGTTCAGCCTGTTTCTATGTTTGTTCTGTGCTTTTGCAGCTCAGAGGATACGAGTTATGATCATCTGACATTACGCTGGTGCAGCGCTGTTATCTCCTGATAACGAGATAAACAAGTCGACAACCGGAAATTACTCGTAATCATGGGAAACAGAGAGTAAATAAAATGTATGGATGCATGTCTGCTTACGGCCTGTTATTATACGATGTTTGTAGATTAAACATCACAGCCTGCAGCCTCCTGCATCCACACACGTTTGTTTCCACAGCGGCCCCTCTCTGCTCTTTGTGCGCGCGCTGAATGATCTTGTCTTCGGGGCAGAAACCTCACAGAAGCATCTCTTCTTCATTCCACAACTTCGCCGCTCGCTCCCTTTGTGTGTGTGTGAGCGCCAGTTTGTCTTTTTGTCCTGTGGTGGCCTAGAAAAAACAAAAAAGCTGGTACGGCAGCTTTCGCTCAGCTATCAGACACATCTCTGTGGTGTGTACGGGGGGTCAAAGGTCGTTTCATTAGGCAGAGAGGAGCATCAGCACGTTCCTGTCTGCTTGAGGTGAAAAGAGGTCACGTGGGAAAAAGCAGCGAGCAGGTATGAGCCTGTCAGGAAGAGAGAAGCTGGCTGTGACTCAGAGCATTTTTTAGCCTGAATCAGGTTTGATTATTCACAATCTGCCTACAGAGCGACACACACACACACACACACACAGAGCTATTTCTCCATGCTGCAGCCCTTGTGACACCTCATACAGGAAGTGGACACACACACACTCAGACGTAAGCTCTTCCTGAATCATGCGGTCGCAGCAGCACCGCCTCCTTATCAAGATTCACAAACTTGTAGGAAGGAAGAAAAAAGAAACACAGGAGCTGTTTTTGTTTCAATCTCAGTTTTAAAGACACGGCCTCCTTTTTAGGAACAATCGCTCACTCTCACTGTTTGCATCTATTGTTTTTCACCGACTGCAAAGGCCTTCCCACAGTCCTCGTCTCCTTGATTCTGCACAAGAACGGATTAAAAACATCCATAAGTGACCGGTCGTTACTCCGCTGTCACCTTCAGATGCTTCCACCCACATGTGGCGCCATTTAATGCCCCATTCCTGTTCTTAGAAAGCATTTGTGCGACCTTATTGCGTTATCGTCGAGTTAAAACAATCGGCAAAATAACCCTAAATTATTTTGATAATTCATGCAAAAATATGTTAAACTCTCCTCCAGCAGCGGCTCGTTTGTAAGGATCTGCTGCTTTTTGTCTCACAATGATAAAAAGTTTGTCTAATAAAACAAGACATTTAATTACGAAGGAAATAAATGACATCATCGTGCACTTTAGTGCTGCATATTTGACAATGTCACCTTTGCAGCTTGTAAAGATCTGTAGCACATAGTTAGGTAGATTCCCCCGAGTTACTTTGCAGAGTCTTTGCACTTTGCAGACAGCTATTATACACGTCATATATCATCAGGCATGTTATTAATCTGTGAAGGATTCTCCACTAAAACTGGTACCTGGTTTACAGTGTCCCACATCTCTCAGGCCCTAAACAGTTACAGACGTGTGACACAAATTATAGTAAAAAAGGAAAATAAGATTTGTTTGTAAGACTTTAGTGACATTCTGGTACTTATTTCTACAGAGCACTCCTTGTTTAAAGTATCTTGTGTTGTGTTTGTTTTCAGTGTTTTTAACCTCATTAAGTGTAACTCTATCTGTATCTGCTGCTGTTAACGCTCACAAGTAAATTAAACATCTAATTAATTACACACCGCTTCATTTCAGGCATTACAGAGCGTTCCTTGTGCCCAGTGTCTCCATCGTTATATCATAGCACTTTAATGCCTCTATATTTATGGATACTTACAGGGCACAATAAAGGGAATTGTAGTTAGTAAGCCTGTAACACTTCATAGTGACCTAAGTCTACTGTAATTGACTGATAGACAAATCTTCAGCTGTAATCTACTCTATAGAGTTTCTTAAAGCCACTTAAAGTCATTTTATGCCCTTAATTTATTTATTTCACTAAATTGTACTTTAATTTGTACAGCTAAGCTGCACATAAATCAAGGTGACACATGTAAAGAGATTTATAACAAATATCAGGTAGCTTGTGGTGCATAAATGGCAATTAGTGTATTTTTTCATACTACTATATATAGTATTACAGTTTGATTAAGTAGTCAGATACTTTATGGTTCATGTTAATGTGATATAAAGCAGCTGCAGTTGTAAAAAATGATCTAATAGTGACTTTCAGGTGAGGTGTGTTTCCATGCTACCTGTCTGAACGCTGCAGCCATACTCAAAGTCACTTGTCAGTTAGATAAGAGGACAAACCAAAGTGTCTCGGTGTGTTTGGATGATGTCTCACCTCTCCAGCTGTCCCCCCCAGCGGCATCTTCTGCCAGGGATCCGCCAACTGAGCCAGAGGCATCTTTCTCTTCTTCTGCCTCTACTTTAATTTCTTCTTCTTCTTCTTTTTTTATTCCTCTTTTCTGCCCCGGGGTTTGTCGTCCCTCCCTCGGTCGACACTTTCAGTCCACCCGGCTTCTCCTTTTCTCTTTCCTTCTTATTTTGGACTGTGTTTAAGCTACTTCCGGTTCTGTTTCCTCAAACCTCTGCGTGTTAGAACCGAACCGCCCGCGGAGTCCACCGACCGACCGAGCGAGCCGAGCAGAGCCGAGCGAACACCTACTAATTCCGGATCTGCTGTGGCGCTGAGACCGCCCCTTCCTCCGGGGAGACAAACATGAGAGAAATCAGCGAGGAGGACGCCCTTTTTCGGAAACTGATTGACTCAACACACACACACACACACAGTTATCTCTCAATCTGGTTCTCTTTCCCTCCCTCTGCCGCTCTCTCTCTCTCTCTCTCTCTCTTTCTCTCTCTCTCACTTCCGTTGTTTCCCAATATGGCGGCCGGTGTCGGCTTACCTGTCTGTCAGACCGCTGCGTCACGCTTGCGTCACGTCAGGAGGCGGCATGCTTAGGTAATGAGAAAAGTAAAGTAGGCCTAAACTCTACCGAAGCACTGACTTTATTCTGAAATGTATCCGTACATTTAACAAAATATAGGACTAAATCATACATTTTCACACACATTAATCTAAATATAATCTATATGAATAAATCTACATTTATCTGACAGCTTTAGTGGCTTGGAAAATTAAGTTTTTGGCGCAGAAAAAACACCAAATTTCTCTAGTTTGGTTAGTAATTTACCTAGCCAACATGTAGGGTTGAAACATTAGTCGGTAAACTGATTAGACTATGGACAGAAATTCATTAAATCAGCATTTGTTGTTGTTTTAGCTTCTTAAAATGGGAATATTTGCCATTTTTCCTTTGAATTGTGTTGTTAACTTTAATTTAATTGTAATAATCCTTATGTTCTGGACTGTTGTTTAGACAAAACATCATTGTTAAGACGTCTCTTTGGGCTCTGGCTCATTGTGACAGATTAATACAGAATTAAATAATCATTAGTTGCAGTTCTACACAAAATAGTTCAAAATTAACTTCCCCACAATTAAGTAAAATCCTGCTTTGACACTAAAACATGAGCGATGATAATCTAACAGAGGAATATATAATAGTAGAACATTCACAGCAGACATTTTTCTACTTTAAAGACATTTTCCTGATTATACTTTTACTCTCGTTGCCTTTTGCAAAACTTTTACTTGTATTTTTACTCCGTCTCATTTGTCTGACAGCTTTAGGTACTTTAGATTAAGATTTTACATGCAAACACGGTTTAGGCAACATGACGGTTTGTTATAGAAACAAACTAGCTACGTGTATTAAAGGTCCTTAAAATAAACTCCATGACTAATAATAATAATGTTCCACTGATGTATGAATGATGCTTAGATTCTTAATAATAGCAGAATATCTAAATAAAATTACTTTAATACTTTTATTTCATTTTGTTTCCCAGCACTTTGTAGTGTAACAGCCTACTTTCACTGTGTGGTAAATTATTAACTTTAAACAAATCAGCTCGAGGAGATGTGATTAACAGTCGTATAAAAATGTCTGTATGTGAAGTGCTTTAACTGCTGTCACAGCTCGTTAACTGTGAGCAGGAGGATTATTATAAGGTGGTGATAAATTATTGAAGTATTAACACCTCTGTGTTATTAAAATGCTGTTCAGCTGTGATGTTTGGCTGCCATGACTGTTCATAGATAATGAGTTGATGTTACAGCCTGGGAGTGACACCTAGTGGTCAGTGGTGGAAGTGCAAACAGGTGCCACACTTAAAATACTCCGTTACAAATAAAAGTCGAGCATTAACAATAAATCATACTGGAGTAAAAGTGTAGACGTCATTTTTCTGCTGTTATAAACTCTATCGTTGGATTATTAATACTCATGCATTGATGTAAAAACAGGATTTTACTCTTGAAGTCGGTCAGACAGGCGCGCAATTAAAACAAGTTTTTAAAATGAATGAAATTATTCAAGGAAAGGAAGAAAATCGTCCAAGTTATGTAGCTGGAAGGAGGTTTTTTTCATGAAAATTTGATTACCAAAATAGTTGCCAACTAATTTTTTATCTGTACTCTTTGGGTCGTTTTATTTATAACAAATCATTTTGACAAACTCTTCATGTTTTGTAGCAAGATCTTCTCTTTAAGCATCTAAAGCTGTTTAAGTAGAACGGGACATGAAAAGAGACTTACTTAAATGACAGTATTTGGGTAAACGTAATTAGATACACACTGATTGTTGTTTATTTGACTGTATTGTTATAAAGCATTAATGACAGTATCTGAAACTAAATCAAGTGTTGATCATAAACAGAATAAAACCCGATGATCCAGACTAATAAAACAACGACACTTCAGAGTATTTATCTTCCTGCTTCCTTTCAGCGTTTATTTCACAGCCCAACAGTCGCTCAGTTTAAACAGTCTTTAAAGCTTCACATCTGTAACAGTTCAGGCTCAGTGACGTTAAACTTGTGAGAAGAACGGAGAGGTGCGTGTAACAGACGATCCTTTCAGTGCTGCTGCTGGTTTTACCCACTCAGAATGTCCCATTACAACATTTCAGTGCATCTTTACGCGTCACATTCTGCAAACCAGTCAAGAAAAGCAGTTAAAATATAAACTAAAGAACTTTATAGTGCATTAATCCACCAGCAGAGGAGGAGCTACTAGAACCCTTAAAATAGCATCTGACAACACTGATCAACAGTCGACTCAATATTGCAAAATCCTCTTAGAGAAACCTTAAACTCAAATTAAATATAAATGCACCTTCAAACCAGTGAGGGAAGAAATTCTGAAATATTTTACATCAGTAAAATAAGCATTAGCACGGCATATAAACAGTTTGTTTACAAGTAAAAGTCCTGCATTTAAAATATCCTGTTAATAACATGTGCTCTGTTGCAGCTGGTACATGTGGAGCTGATGGTTACGGCTGTGTCGCCTCGTCTATGCTTATACACCATACTTAACTTGTTGATGATACAAGTTTTTTACATTTTGCATAAAATTAAAATACTATAGTAGTAGTAGTAGTAGTAGTAGTAGTAGTAGTAGTAGTAGTAGTAGTAGTAGATGTAACTTGAGTAAGAATATCTACTGTTTCTTACTTTGCTCTGTTGTGCATTTCCAGCTAACCAGCACGAAACATGCTGAAGCCTTTCCCTGCGGTGTCGTCACATTTGGTCTGAGAAGCTAGAAGACTAAACAAAGGGATGAACTGCTTTACAACAGAGTGACATTAAAACATTAATGTTTACTTATTTCAAGGTCGGCTGGTTTCTAGGAGAGAAAAGTGTTTGACAGTTAAAAGGAGCAGTGAGCAGGATTTAGGGAGATCTATCGGCAGGAAATTGATTATATGTATAGCTTTGTTTTTAGTAGTGTTTGAACACGTGAAAGTAGGAAGAGTCGTTTCTTTATATGTATCTACAGAGAGAAAGCGAGGCTGTGTTCAAAACGCCATACTGTACTAGCAGTACGTATTGATTCGTCCAAAATGTAGTCTGCAGTATGCAAACAAAAGAAAATGCAGTATGCCAAAAATACCCGGATGTCGTACAGATTCGGAAAAAGTCTCCAGTATGCATCGGACCAGTCTACTTAGCCTACTGTATCCCACAATGCAAAGCGCTGGAATGTCACAACGTTCTAGCAGAAGGGGGCGCTATAGAAGCGGCTTTTTGCTGTTGGCGGGCGATGGTTTACTTCTGCTCTCCAAAACCAGAAACTAGCGCCTGGTGCAGCATTCTGCAAAATACATTTGAAAAGCTCCGTACTGCCTAACGCAGTATGTAGTATGCAGTATGTGATGTTAAACACAGCCCAAGTCCTCTTCCACGTCGCACAGCCATGTTTCTACGGTAGCCCAGAACAGACAAACAACCTCTAAAGAGGGCGTCTCTTGTCCACTGCTGGTCCCTATGAAGCAGAACACACATTTCTGCACATTTAAAAAGCTAGAAATGCTGCTAAAAGAGGGAAAACAGGACAGCTAGGTTTTGTGCGTATAATTTGCAGCCCTGAAGTATTTCAAACCTGTAAAGCCACCTGTGAGGTACACACACACGCTTTCACATCTCAGGCAGCAGCACACAACGGCTTGACGATAGAGCCACACAAAGAGACTGGACAGATGCACGGCAACAAACAAGGAATAAAATCTTAAATATTTCTATATAAAACTATAAATAAATAACACTGACAGGTTTCAGGTCCAAGCGGAGTCCCAGTAAGGTGCGGAATGATCTAGAAATCGAGGAAGGAGCTGCTGAAGGTGACGTTAAAAGTCGGGGCGTGGGTGCAGCCGAAGGACTCAGAAGGTCGGCGTGTATCGTGTGTATCTGGAGTGTGGGAGGTTTAGAGTCTAGCTGACAGACTTGAGCATGGACCAGCGGTGCGTCCCGCGGACCTCCAGCGGCTGGTCGTTGCTGAAGATGTGGTTGCAGAGCTCCTCCAGCGGCGGCTCCGGATCGGAGGTTGCAAACTGAGCTGCTTCCTCCACCTCCTTACGGATCGCAACATCGATTTCCTGACAGGACAGAGAGGACTCATTAACTCAGACAGCTCCACAACACGACATCCACAGTGTGTGTGCGCGTTTGTGTGTATGTGTGTGCGTGTGTGCGTAAGCTGTAGTGTTTGAAAGTAACTCACCTTGAACTCCTCCACAGAGGCCATGTTGTTGCTGAGCATGCGCTCTTTCAGCAAGGTGATGGGGTCACTCTTACTGCGAACTTCCTGGATCTCCTCACGGGTGCGGTAGCTGCAGGAAGTGACATCACAGTTAGGACAAAGGCTGCAGTCCATTCCAGTACTATAGTTCAACATGGCTCAGAATGACAGCGCACCCTACGAGTGTGAGGGGAAATCATTTCAGTATCTCGTCACTCAGAGGTGAACCACGGACCAAAAGTAGGAACAGATCACCGAACGGAGAGACCGAGAGAAAGTCTTAAAAAGGTGACTCACCTGACACCTGGATCGCTCATGCTGTGTCCATGGTAACGGTAGGTCTGCAGCTCCATTACAATAGGACCCTGAAACACACCAGAGGTTACTGCTTTGTGTTCAAACAAACTACAGCTTTTTGAAATCCCACCCAGCTGTCCGCCATCTTTACATCACAGGATAAAAACTTTATTGAACTTATTCTCGCTCGCCTCACCTTCAAGATAAAAACAATCAAGAGATGAATAATGTGAGACGCACCTTTCCAGCTCTGCAGTGGTCTGCAGCAAACTTTGTGGCCTCTCTGACACACAGGACGTCCATCCCGTCCACCTGTGAAACGAGAAACAAGCAGCAACAGGTCACAAGACAGACGAGCATTAGGGACGACGGCGACAACGTTTACATGCATTCACTAAATACAATGATATTGTTGTTTGTGTGCAGTATCATACATGAGCATCAGACAGCTGTAAGAATGCTCACACCTGCAACTGCCAGGACGGATCATCGTCGACCTCCTGTTATAGTCTCGGTCAGTACAGGCCAGCTGCAGCGTACGGCCAGCAGGCACACTGCAGCTACCGCCCAAGACCCCAAAGTTTAACCACATCTGATTCACATCAACACAACTAGACATTAAAAAGGGAGATGATAGTATGTTAAGCCTGGGCCCTGTTTTAAAAGATCTAAATGACTAATAGGTGCACAAGATTTGGGGATTTTAGTAGATCGCTTCAGCAGGAAGATGTGAAACAAGCTGCAACGTAATCCCTGCAGGCAAAAGTCCTGATTAGAGTACGTCCGTAAATAACAGCCTGAGCCAGTGAGAGGCAAAAACATGAACGAACAGCATTACAGAGAGGATCCCTACAGAGATGATTCCTTTTTTAAAACCTGAAACCAACGCTGCATCGCTCTCTTCAAAGACACCAGACACCATTGACAAAAAAAGTAATTTTACCCCTCAGAACACGGGAGCTGCTCGTCTACTGCTGCCTTGATCGGTTAGTTTGTTATTTTAAGTAAAGGTTATATTGGATCCAACACAATATTTGTGTAACACAAAGCGATCAAATAACAAACAACCCAACAGATTGAGGCAGCAGTAGACCAGCAGCTCCT
Source organism: Semicossyphus pulcher (assembly GCF_022749685.1). Taxonomy (NCBI): domain Eukaryota; kingdom Metazoa; phylum Chordata; class Actinopteri; order Labriformes; family Labridae; genus Semicossyphus; species Semicossyphus pulcher. The sequence goes on from NW_027211691.1 coordinate 24,654,468, forward strand.
GTCTTTTGCCGTGTAGAATTACCATTTTTCTGAATGGAGTCTGGTGTGTGTGCAGAGAGCGATGTAACGTCTGTGTGTGGTTAAAACAATCATCTTCCTCTGTAACAAAAAGGTCTATCTCTGCAGGGATCCTTTCTGTGATGTTGTCACACACTAAGAATAACAATCTGAGCCTGTCAGTGGAAACAACAAGAACTTTTAGTGGACAGCTTTTATAGTCCATCTTGCAGCTGCGGTCTGAAGAAATCTACTGAAACAACTCCATGACTTCTTCTAACTATAAAGATTTACACCTCAAATGATATAAAATGGGGCCCAGGTAAGAAAGTAGAGACAGAGACCAGTTCCATGTTTGTGTCTCACTCTGATTCCCGGTATGAAGTCTCCCCTCTTGTAGTAGTCGGTGCTGGCTGACGCTCTCTCCACTGACGTCCCCATGCCGTACTTGTTGTTCTCGCAGATGAAGATGCACGGCAGCTTCCACAGGGCGGCCATGTTGAACGACTCAAAAATCTGGCCCTGATTGGCTGCCCCGTCTCCGTAGAGGGTGACGCACACCTGATTGTTGCCTTGGTACTGGCAGGCCAGAGCGATGCCAGCTCCCAAAGGAACCTGAACAATTATAGTTGGTTATACGATCAGTATATTTTATAGGCAACGACCATGTTTACAGGAGATAAACCTTTTTAAACTTTCAGTTGTTTTTATGTTCACCTGTGCTCCCACAATGCCGTTACCACCGTAGAAATGTGGAGCGTACATGTGCATTGAGCCTCCCTTCCCTTTGGCCACACCCCCTTTACGACCTGTGGAGGAACAAAGATGATGAGCACAAAAAAATGTTCAATTCATCGACACAGTTTTGATTTAGAAACCTCTCTCACCTGTGAGCTCGGCCAGGATCTCTTTAACGGCCACCCCGCGGGTGTACGTGTAGCCGTGGGCGCGGTAGGCTGTGATCAGGTGATCAGAGGGGTTGATGGACGCCTCGATGCCTGCTGCACAGGCTTCCTGCAGGAGCAGACACGGCTTAGATTGTGCAGGTACAGAGCCACTTTATTTTAACGATACCTTAACAATACTATTGATGCGAGTGCACCTTAAATAATGCAGTAAAAAGATGAATGATTTCTAAAAAACCCGCTTCGACACGCTAATTTCGGTGGGAAAGAGGTCCAAGTGTCCTGACCTGTCCGTCGTACAGGTGACAGAAGCCTCTGATGATCTTCTGTTTGTAGAGCTGATCAGCTTTGAGCTCCATGCGCCGCACAGTCTGCATGATGCGGTAATACTGCAGGCCCTGCTCCCGGGTCAGCTCCGCCTTCACCGGCGGACCCTCCTCCAGACGGTGCACGTCGCATTTCTACCAGACAGACGGACAACAGGAAAAAGAAGCATTTAATACGTGTAAAAACTGTCAATCGGTGTTAACTGGAAGTTTAATTACTGGAGAGAAAAAAACTGTTATTTGCAGTTACATTCTTTGATTTTGATTTAACCCACCTTGATGTCAAAGGTCGCCTGAGGGGTGAAGTCAGCGAAGGAGCGGGAGACCACAACTCTGGCACCCTGGTGACCAAAAACACATCAGACAGGGTTCATTAAAAACACAGCTCACAAATACGGACACAAAAGAAAAACACACGTGAGTTCTGCCCTCCTCTCACATCAGGTGGAGGGTGAGTGAGGCTACAGGTGTGAGGAAGGGGGAAGTCAGGTTCGTTGGTCAGGTGGTTCAGCCTGGACTGGACTAAAGGATGTGTAGGGAGGTCAGTAACAGGGTGGGAGAAGAACACCAAGCAAATCTTCAGCTGTTTTCAAATCAGGGAAAATATAAAAAGTAAGCCCTCAGTTTATCAGCCACTTTAAAATCCATCATCTGCACGGGGCTATGGGATAAAACTCTGGATAAAAATGACAATTTTCAGCGATTGGGAAGAAAAACTTTAGATGTTTTTATTGATATGTATAGATCCAAAATCCTAAAGCGTAAAGAAACCAGACAGCCAGTGAGTCTGCAGATTTTAGCTTGAGGACACAGTTAAAACTGGCTTCTGACTTAATCAGGATACTTCTCACACTGGCAGCAGGGAATATAGAAAAGCTCTATCTGCAGGTTTTGTCTTCATGGCTCTGCAACGATTATTAGAAAATTAAACGTTAACACAAAGAAGAAGTCCTAAAAGTGCTGTGGATGAAATCATTACACGTCAGCAGACGCAGCTCCTGAAGAGTCTGTCGGCAGACCTTCAGTGTTTTTTATCAAACTGGATATTATATTACTTCTTAGCATGATAAATAAAGTAATGCATGACAGTGAAAGTGTCTGAAAATGTTAGCTCGAGCTCAGAGAAGTTAGAGATTTGTCTTTAAAGACAAAACACTTCGATTAATCAGAGAGAAATTATGGAACCGTCACAGGTTTGAACAGCAAACACATGACACGGTAACTTAACCCTCCTTATTTAACAAGTTTGAAACATTTCCCAAGAATAAAAACAGATAAGAAAAGAGTCGTCACCCAGAGTCAGTGTTTCACGACTTTCAGAGGTTAGAGGTCATTTCCCTTTAGCTCCAATACTGAAATGAGCAACAGAGACTCACAGACACACACAAGTAAAGCCCCCCCCCCCACCCGGTTAGTGATCAGGCAGACATGAGGATGCTACTCGTGTTCTTACTGGTCTGTCTAGCTGGTCGGTCGGGGTGCTAACTAACTCTGCAGCGGAGGCTCTAGCACTGACTGGTGGTGGTTTGGGTGGTTGCCGCTGGGTCTGTGCCAAGGCGGGCGCTGCCGGCGACGTTACATTGACGTACTCTGACAGGTCAATCAGCAACTGGGGAGCACAGGAGCCAACCAATCAGAGCACAGCAACACAGCCAGAGGAGCTCTACAGAGTGTACAGGTGAGGAGACGTCTACAGGTGACAACAGCAGCTGCTAAATGGAGAATGGACACACACACACACACACAAACACACACATTGACACTCTAGCTTCTAGAGGCCAACATCAGGAGAAACACACCGGGGAACATGGAGACTAGCACCAGCCCAACAGTGTCTACTCTTCAACTGATATTTTAGACTTGGCACAACATTTAAACACCTTGAGACTGCTTTGATTTTCACTACACCTTAATACGGAGGTGTCCAACCTTGTAACGTCTCTGGTTATATTCTGGTGCAGCACTAAACCAGTTTCACAATATACCATGGTATGAAAATGTATAGCTATCATACCATGCACATTAGCTTAGCTTATCCACAGTATTAGCTTTTCTACCAGAGAGAAAAACAGTCTGTGATATTAGAATAAAAATATTATAATTCAAAGCATTTGTTCAAACAAAAACCCACCTGATTTCATTCCTTTAAGGCTACCTGAAACTTATTTTGAAATAACGTACATCTGGACTTTCTCTGGAGTTTATCGTACCGTAAGCGTTCAGCTAATTAAGACAGAAGGATCAGTATAGACTCAGACCCTTTGTGGTTTATTTGTTGCAGCTTAGGATTTTGGGCAGTATTAATTTTATTACTAAATGCACAGAGATCTGTTCTCAATGCGCAGCCACAATGACTCTTTATACTCCATGCTGAGAGGTTCACTCTTCTATCAGAGCTGACGGGGAGTTTAAACAGCAGGTAAATGTTGTGCCAATGCAAAATATTCAGAGACGGCGTTTGACTCAGGTAACAGGCTTTAAGTGTGCTACCACAGAGGAGCAGATTAAACCAGTGACAGCATCATTTTGTAACAAGGATATCAAAACACTTGATTTCATTAAAAATGGCCCTTTTGAAATTAAAGAAAAATACATTTCAACTAAAAACAGTAAGAGACTGATTGTTTTTCATTACTTAAAGATGTATTTGAATTCAACGAAGTTAAAAAGCACTTCAGATGAGCTTTCGAGGAATAATGACTGGAGAACAGGAAGCGTAGGAACGGACCTACACAAACATGAGCTGAGCATTGAGCTGCTTACCTCGGACACTGTTTGGGCTCCCTAGGGTTCAGGCAAGGGAGAAGGGGAGAGGAGGGAGAAAAGCAAGAGATAAATAGGGATTGTTGCGTCGTGTTTCTGTGATTGTGTGTCAGAGAGAGTGAATGAAGAGGAAGTGGAAGCCAGAGGGAGAAAGTGAAAGCACCAGTTCTGCACAAAGCTTCAGTACAACAGGGTTCCTACAGTCGCATACTGGTCAGCATACTTATAGTTCCACAATGCTAAATTTATCAAAGTTCATCTTTGAGAGTTGAAGTCAAAGGACTGTAGGATCCCTGCTGCTGCTGAGACACCACAACACAGACACACATGCTGCTGCCAGTGCTCTGACTCCAGCCATGAGAATAAATATCACTGTGGATGCAATGGTGTGTTTCAATTCAGGCCAATATCCTCAATTTAGGCTATACGTTTCAGTCACTCAATTTTAGTGTAAATTCAAATTTGTAAGAATTTAAAACTTAAGTAAGAATGTGCTACGCTAAGGCTGGGTGGTAATTATTATTACTCCTTATTTTGCATTTGAGAAAGGGGCATTGTGATGAGGATTGTTTCATGCTTCCTTCCTCAGATTTTTCAAAGTTAAAGATTTTAAGTAAGTTGAGACTTAAAATTAGCAATATATTTTATAAGTTTTTTGCACAAGTTAATAGTGAAACACATTTCTATGAGCATCAATTTCATAATTGTATTTAAATGATCTTGTATAAATTTGCTAGAATGTTCGCCACTGTTAATAATTCCCGTTTTTACTTCTGCATTGATCAGCACCTTGTATCATGTAAAAGGTGCTGAGTAACTTCCGTGTACTTGCAACTACTGTCATACAGCTTGGACAACATTTATTAGTAGTATTCTTTGCTTATAATACTTTTTTATAATACCTGTTAAATGTGATTAACGGGAAGGACTTGCACCTCGAAAAGTGCACCGTTATATTCAGGTATTTTTAGTAAGGTTAAGAATCTATACTAGTTTCACCACTGTTGTATTGATACCAAGGTTCCATTATAAGCCGGATATTGGTCATTGTTGATCACATCAGAGCATCTATATCAGTAAAAGCGGCTCAAGAAGGCATACCAGCAAAGTCAATGAGAAACAGACATGACAAATTAAAGATAAGTAAACTGTACAGACAGAAAAAGAGTATAGAGTCATGGCATAGACACCGCGCGGCCGTTGGTCTTCAGTTATAACCGTGCCCGTTTTATTTCATTCATCATCAGTCAACGTCAAGCATCCCCAAATGACAAAATGTATATGACCGCAACATGCAAATCACAGAGCAAGAGTCAAACTAGCCGCTGTGGCTAATGTTCTACCCGCTCACAAGGTCAGCCCCATGCCAAACAAAACCAGGCTAGCTAACAGTTAGCATGAACCAGTCCAGCTCAGAAATGTCCCCCAGCTCGACGTTAACCCCAAGACCACTCACCACATTCCTGCCAGTGATCCTGCAAAGTGCGTTAGAGATAATGGTTAACATATTTTGCATGCTAGTGAACGACGACCCGGCTCTGAAGGGATTAAGGGTTGTTAATCGCTGCCGTTGGCCGCTAGTTCCGTGTTGTTGGTGTCCGCCTGAGAAAGGAGTCCGGAGAAGACTGGCTGCACGGAAGAATGGTTCCCCACAGCTTTTATAGCTCACAGACCCCGACGCAACTTAACATTTAATTTGAGACAGAAATACGTAGAGATAAATAAATAAACTAAAAAAACTAGATACGAATATATTAATATTAATAAAAGGAAGGGTATTAATAAAAGTAAACAGTCTGACTCTATTCAATTTAAAGTTATTAACAGAAAAGAAGAAAAACGGGATTTGTACTAATTAACGGAACTCATTTTCAGGTGTTACGGGCAGATAAAAGATTACAGCCAAGTTTTTGAAAACCCTTTACTTAACAGCTGATTCAATGGCTTTGAGTAAGAATTGTATAGAAGGAACATAGACTTGGTGCTATTAATTTTGCATCTTAACTAATATGTGAAAATGATGGTAACCAATCATGAGTAATAACTATGAAAATTAATTTTGTATATTGGTATCTTCTTTTTCACTTGCCATTCTTTAAAGCTTTATTCCCAGGACTTCATTTCAAAAGCCTAACAGGCATGCCAGAATATATAGCCCAAAGAAAAACACATGAAAAAGAAATGTAGACAAGAAATAGATAACATTTTTTGCATTTGTTTTTTTCAATGCCATATGCTGGATCTAAATATGTTTTTAAAAAAGAGATAAATCCATGAGATATTTATAAGATGTTATTCATTTTAAGTTGTATATGTTATTCACCCACCAGTGATTACGTGTATCAAACGCAGTAAAAGAAAAGATGCGCTGTGAAGTCAAGATAAATATGAATCCATTTATTGCATTGGAGCAGATACATGATTTAAGGACATCCTCCTCCCTCTTGCAGCAGACACATTCAGAATAAAGCTTCCCACTCAAAATAAAAAAGTATAGTCTAAGAGTTTTGTGCGTATAAAGCAGCAGTGGAACATAAAATGTAAAATATCAGTAAAGCCATGCAATCTTTGAATGAGGAATATACTGTATGAGGTAAAAGTAAGGCGAGGACGTAAACGTTTGCTCCATTTTCACCAGTAAGACACGAGAAATAACATTTACAACTGCAAAAAAGAAAGAGTAAATAAACTATAAAAAAAGCTGTAGCTGTCGTCTTTACATCAACATGTAAACCACCCGAAAGAATAAAGGAACAGAAATCAGATATGATCGAACATGTGGGTTGTGTCATGTTAACATCACGTGATACGAAAAAGGATCTGTTCTAACTGCATTCATTCTTTTTGACTGACATCTTACACACACACACACACACACACACACACACACAAAGACCTGTCAGGTCAGACGCTGAAAGGCTTTGGCAGGCAGGAGACATGCTGCTCTCATTGCTCCACAGTCTGATTAAAGTGTCTCTTCCCGTCCAGATACAGCATCGACTCTGTCAGACAAACACAGAACAGCATCTTCAGGCATGAATACTTCCACTCAGCTACATCTTATTGGTACGTGCTGTTCCTTTCACTCTACTACATTTGATTTAAAGACAATTCCCCTACTTTTTAAGCTTAAATGAATTCATCCTCCTATAATTAGATTAAAATGTCACAAAAACAGCCGTTTCTCTGAGCTCATGAAAAGTGCACTTACCTCCGTATGTCATTGGAATGATGTTTGGGACGTCGCGGTCGGAAATGAAGGTAAAGTGGAAGACGTTGGTGGTGTTGTGCTGACGGGTCAGGGGGTCGAACACCTCGCTGTGAACTCTGACCTGGATGTACTTCCCCTGTGTGTAACACACCTGAAACAGAAACACACACAGATACAGCATAAGCTGCTGGTGGAGCAAAGGACAGCAAAGTACCACAAACAGGATGACAAATACAAACACATTCAGTCTCACGCTGACTGAGAGTGGCTGCTAAATGCCCCACTTTGTTCTCTAACTCTGATAACTGCTGCTGTGCAGGTAGTGAACTATGAGGTTAGCAGAGCTTTTTTGCTGCTGGAAACAAGGCTCAGGAGTTATTGGAGGTTTTTTCTCAGACCACCAATCATCATGCCTCTCTGACCTGTGACGAGAGCAGCAGCAGGGAGCCGATGTCCACGGGCTTCTGGAAGAGGATGTCATCAACAGCCACCAGGGTTGGCCGGCATCCTCTGCAGCACACCAGGAAGGGGAAGACAAACACTTTAATATCATGCTCAAATATAAAGTTCTTCTTCTGTCCAACGTCATGTTTCCTGAAAGCTCTCACCCATAGGAGCAGGCGTTGGCCCAGCCCAGCTCGTAGGCTTTCCTCATCAGAAACCCTCCAAAGATCCTGTTGAAGATGTTCCTCTCCTGCTCGACACAGACACATTTATGACTTAAAGTTACAGATATTGATCCAGTCAAAACCCTACAAACTATTTATCGATCAAGGACATAGACAAAAACTAACTCAAACCACTGTATAGAAGATATAATGTCGGGTAGGACTGTAAATACGGGTTTTAAATGTGCCATGAAGCCAGTAACAACCTGAGGGTGGCAGATCTCCAGTCCTTTCAGTTTGGCATCTTCCATCCACACTGAGGTTGGAGGCAGACGTCTGCTGCGGAAACTGACCGTCCTGAAGAAAGAAAACACACACAGAGTCGCACACTTTAAAATGTGCCTCTTGAAATAACATTTAAAAGACTTTAATTAGCCTGAACTCAAGCCTGCATCTCTGGATTGTGTGCAGACAAAGCTTCTCTGTTGCGTCTGTGACATGAGACTTTGCATGCAGCAATCGGGCGTCAAAGACAAACTGTTCAGACAATTTGAGGACAAAATCTTCTAAGTTACTGAAGTGAAATATCTTCTGATACAGTGGCAGATGAGTTTCACTGTTACTGAAAGATCCCCTGGTGCAACTATTATTCCGATTTTTGTTAGCAAGTATGTCAGATTTAAGCTAATAAGCCCCACACTTCAACAGGCTTTTGTTAAGGATTATTTTTAAAGGTTATTTTCCTCCGAGTCTGCACATAGCAGATTTAATTTAAATAGTATCTCAGTCCTACTTTGTGTCCAGGGTGTTGAGGAACAGACTGTGTACGATCTTCCTCTCCTCGTCTGTGGGAGCCACCTTCAGCAATGACGCGGTGCTCAGCTCCTGCCGGCGCGATTTATTAGCTGCAAAACACAAAAATGTAAACATGCGACGGGGAGCAAAGAGGGGGGGAAGGTTAGCATTAAAATGGCAGCACTGTATTATCGTGTCGTACCTTCTCCTTCCTGGAAAATCTTCTCCTCCTCTGGACCTTCTGGCCTCAGTGGATTCACAAAAGCTGCCCTGAGATAAAGAAGACGAAGAAGTGAGGACCAAAAAACAAGAAGAGTGAGAGAAGACTCCCTGATCCCTGATGAAAATAAGCTTTAGCTTCATCCATCATCTAAACCGCTTATCCTGTTCAGGGTCGCGGGGGGGCTGGAGCCTATCCCAGCTGTCACTGGGCGACGGGCGGGGTACACCCTGGACAGGTCGCCAGTCAATCACAGGTCTGACACACAGAGACAGACAACCTTTCGCACTCACACCTACGGGCAATTTAGAGTCACCAATTAACCTTACAAGCATGTCTTTGGACTGTGGGAGGAAGCCGGAGACCCCGGAGGGAACCCACGCATGCACGAGGAGAACATGCAAACTCCGCACAGAAAGGCCCACCTTGCCCAAACCGGGGTTTGAACCAGTGACCTTCTAGCTGTGAGGCAACCACTGCACCACCGTGCAGCCCGCATTAGCTTCATTGCTGCACAAAAAAGTTCTGCAGCAGTAAGATCCTGTTTTTACATGAATGCATGAGTAATAATAATGTAATGATAGAATATATGACAGTCGCACAGTTAAAGCAGACTATTTAAGTTACATACTCTGACTTACATAAGATGCTAAATGCAGGTTTTTACCTTTACTATTCGCTGCTAGCTGCCAGCGCAGAGGCGTAAAGGAAGCAGAGTCCTGCTTTAAAACAAATCACACACTTTCTACCTTCATTCTGTGTAAATGCACCTCAGACTCTCTGAAAAGTTTGAGCGTCCTACCTCTTGTTTTCAGGATCCCGGGCCACCATGACAAACGTAGCATCCAGCACAGGAGAGTAAGCTCCATCGTGGTACTGAAAGAAGAGTCACATTATCATCGTTCCACTGCTTATCTGTGTATCTTATGTACAAGCATGTGTCAATGACAGATTTACTTTGGGGTATGGATTCTGGTGAAATGTGTTTATTCTCTGCAGGCATAAAAGATAATGTTGCTCCCCAAAGAGACAGGATGTTGTCTGACCCTCTCTCGATGCCACACATAAATAAATGTTTGTTTATTTGCCTTTATTCTATACGCTTCTTTTTGTGTGTGAGCTTAAGAAGACGGGAAAAGTGTCTACCTGTGACATGTGCATCTTGGCTTCAATCGAGGTGTTTCCCACCCACGTCACATGACCGGTGAACTTGATGTCGCAGTCAGGATAGATGATGTGCTGCCTCATGTCTGCCCGGCACAAAAACCACATGAAAATGTCTCAAGTGTGGATCTTTTTATTTTTACATTTATTGTATGACTGTAGAGGAAACAAAACAAGGTGTGATAGCAGCCTGAGCATGAGACGCTTACCGATCTTATCCACCAGGGCGGTGACGATGGACAGAGGAGACCTCTTTAGTTCAGTGTTATAGGTGTGAGAGTACGAGATGAGGACTGAGGAGAGAGGCGACAGAGGAAAGGTGTCAGGGTTTAATGTTTTAATCGTCCTGTTCGGTTATACTGAAATAATTATTCGTTACATCAATACCTGCTAAACTGTCCAAGTCCTCCAGGATTCTACCAAACCTGGAGAGAGACAGAAGTCAGAGGACAAAGTGAGTTATAGCTCAGCGCATATGTGTGTGTGTGTGTGTGTGTGTGTGTGTGTGTGTGTGTGTGTACCTGACAGTGTTGTGGAAGGTCAGGTATTTCTCTCTGAGCTGTGGCTCGGAGCCCAGCGGCAGGTGAACCTCCAGGTAGCTGTCCTTCATGCTCTTGACGGGAAGGTCCTTTTGAGACTTTGCCAACATGTTCGACAGCGACGCGCGGTCCGCCATGGCCTGCTGGTGGTCGCTGCACACAAGGTCACTGAAGGTCACTACGTGCAACACTTTAAACGATACACACATTACGGTTTAGAATAAATTAATATCAAGCACAAAACATAAAGGGACAAATAAAAACTAAATGAACCTACGTCACAAGGGAAAACAGTCAACGTGCAGCCAGCATAATATATATTATAAAAAGGTTTTTATTAAAACTAAGTTAATAACTTTAAGTCACTTTTAGTTGAAAAAATGCACAAATTTCTCAATTTATTAAAAATATTTTCAGTTATTTTTTGGTCTCAACACATTTTATTTTTTATTATCATTATAATTATGTTTATGCGTACATGGTACATATATTTCTACATATTTATCACCTCATCGATACTGTGCAGTTACTTTTTCATGGTCTGTTATTAATGTCAGTATTTTCTCAATTGCATCTATTACTTGTTTACACTCGTTGTATTTAGAGAAGTTATCATAAATAAGTTTCAAACAGCCACAGAGCAAAGTGAAGTTTATATGAAGTATTAAATGTAGTTTTCTTGTTGCTTTCACTCAGCTGGTTCAGTACCTCCAGTTAGTGGAAGCTCCCACGATTTCTCTCAGCCTGTTTCGCACTGAAAACACAGAAGAAACAATCAACGATCTTCTCTTTCTGAGTGTGTATCTCTGAGTGTGTGTGTGTGTGTGTGTGTGTGGAGGTGCAGTGAAAGCACCAGAGAGCTCTAAGATGTACGTTTCATACTGTCTCTGCCAGAGCCACACCCTCTACCACTCTTTAGAACATGGAGTGTTCTGATAGGGACATCAAATGTAAAAAAACTGTGGCCTGAAGGCAGCAGTGACCGAAGGCCTGAGCAGTGAGACAGTATGAAAGAACACAGAGAAAAGAAGCAGTCAGAAGTATCTTGTGGAAACCAGCTGTGACTAATCACTGAAGCTCAGAGGGAGAAAAAGAAGACGGTTAACAGACCACCAGCTGATGCTGCAGCGAGGGTTTAGCTCTACAGTGGAGGAGCAGGAGGAGAAATCCAGCCGGAGAGAGCTTAAAATCCAGACCTGATGCAGGACGGGTGCACCATAAAAAGCTGCTGTACACGAAACAAGGTGTGCTTCAGGGAAAAGAAAACGGACGTTCAGTCAGTCAGTGCGGAAACATGCAGGAGGAATCAACGTGCAATTACAGGAAATCAGAGGAGAATCGCTACAGAGAGAAGTGCGCTTTAGATAGTCAGGATTTGTCTCGGTTTACCAGCACACACCATTTGAGACGTGTAACAGTGGATTTCCTGTGGGGAAACAAAAAGGATTGACAAGGTGCAAAAGATCAGGGGAAGCCTACGATAGCATCTGCAAAATTTTATTCCAATAATTGACGTTGCTTCAAAAAATCGAATGATCCAGTGACAGCCCACGTCGCACAGAAACGATTAACAGTAGGGAACATCGTGTAGAGAGTGTGGAGAGTTAAGATTCAGGTCAGGTCTGTCTGTGATGGTTGGGTTGCTTTGGATTTAGGGTGTAGATTGGGACTGTGCCAGCGTCTCTATAACAGATCAATTATAAAAGCAGGTAAATTTTAATCAGGCCAAACAGGAAGTATGGCTGCTGTCTCACCTTCTGCCATGTCCGGCGCCCGGCCCTTGTTGGACACACCCCCTGTGCAGAATGACCTGGTCGTCAAGGACGCAGCCGACCGCAGCAGCAGGAACCTGAAGTCCACATGAGGACATAAAAAACATAAACAAACCCTGAGATGACCTGAAAGTTCAATGAGTGCAGCCTCCTCTCCTAAATATAACGCTCCAAAGGCATCTGTGTTAAATCCTGTCTGCTCACAGTGAACAGCTGAGCAGACACACGCACACACACTTTGCTGCATGATGTAAAACTTGTGATGCTACCTGATACTTCAGTTCTGTCAGCAGCTTAGTTTAGAAATCATCTGTTCGTACGTGTTCCAAAAGAGGACGATTAGAATTGTATTTTCACTTTAAAGGACTTTTGCTCCTTTTTATTTCAGAAACGAATTATTTATTTTTATACATTTTACTATATTGGAATAATAACTATATTAACAGCATCCATATTTGTTCAGTTCTATGTATATTCAAATTATTTATATTATATTATGGTTCTCACATTTGATAGATTTTATGTCTTTTGCATAAACATGTAACCTGCACTGTTCCCTTTCTCATACAGACAATATGCTTTGAATGTTAGGTTAAGAAACTTTAACACTGTTGCATTGAAAGAAAACGATTCATCTGATAGCTGTAGCTGCAGTTAACATTTCAAAATATGATCTTAATCCATTATATGTATGTTCGTGAATTATGAAATATATTTCAGACTGAAACCTCCACACAATATCCAAAACTCAATTAATACACTTGACACGCTGTAATGATTTAACAGCAGTGTAACACTGAACGGAAAGGTACATGTCTCCATAGTAAAATGCTTTGGATTGCTGTTTACAGTATTTGAATACTTTCTGGGAGTGGTATGAACATGACACACCCTATACGAACACAACCAATCCCCACCCTGTTTTTGAACTATTCCTAGGTGGAGCTGATTTCTTCATTAATATGATGATACGCAATCAAACAGCTTTACAAAACAAAACACGCGGCCGTAAGTGGTTTACTAACATGCTAACCATTCATAGCATGCATTTACTGGCTTGTAAATATGGTAATAGTCTGCGTCAGTGCTGTAATTAGCATGCTGAGGGTCCCAAGCAGGCAGCATTAGCATCAACTGAACTTTGAACCACTTTTTTTTAATCACACTGACCTCGGTGAGAGCATGTTGGTGTCCGGGGAGTCCGCGTTAAGGGTTTAGAGGTCCAAACAAAGCCGGTGAGTTCAGTAATAAAGGGCTGAAAACACAGATTTCCTCTTCAGGGCAGTGCCAGGGTGCCAGGGAGTCAAGACCACAGGATGGCTTCCGTGTTTGCATTCGGCCCCTCCCACAACGCCATGACGCAATACGCACATTCCATGGCGCCTCGTCACCCCGAATACAGTCTGTCAATGTATTCGGGGTCAGTCTATGTTACAAAATGTTACACCATAATTATTACATCAATTGCATCTGAAATATTTTTGTGACTCAAGTAGGAACTGACCCGTTACGTATTTTATCTGCACTTAATCATCCAGCGTTATATGACGGATTTTGATGTAACACAAGAGTCAGGTCTGGTAAGGAGTGCCACGTGATTCATGGACAATAGGTTTATTTCAGTTTTTCTGTAATTTTGCGGCACATAGGCGGGTTTATAGTAACAAACAAACAAACAAAAACTCAAAAAGCTTCCTGCATGTGTTATATTTATGCTCAAATAATAAAAAGTAGGGTCATTAAAAGAATGAAGACAACCCTGAAATATGAGACAAAATAAATGTTTGATTTTAGAATAAAACTGGCTGGTATATTACACATTGAGTCACTTTAATGGTGTAATTTTAATAGATCGGTTATAAGTTATTAACTTGAAACCTCTTTTTGGGAGCCTTGTTTTAAAAATCACATGTACTCTGAAGACCTGCTGTAGCACTGATTATAGTGAGCCTTCAAAGCTGCTTTATTACCATCCAGAGTTTCACATTACTCTATCCACTCAAGAGGTTGTTAACGACAGATGTTTTTAAAAAAATCAGTTGTCTTGATGTTAATGAAATCTGTAACTTTTTATATCAGCATGCAAACTAAGGGAAGAATAAATAATAGATAATGGAAGTAATTGGGATTCTTTCTTTTGTAATTCTGTATCAATGTGCAAAATTCTCTTTGTCTGCTCTTCTGTGCTTTGAACCTGTTAATTTTGCTTGCATCATGTGTCAGTTTAAACCCAGTCAGTCACTGAAGTTCATTCTATTATTGTTTTTAACCATGAAGTGTAACAACAATGTTTAGCAATGTTACATGAACTGGTGTAAAAATAATCTGATCACTATGTATTGAATGGGATCTAATAAGAAATTGTGATGCAACATGAATCATTTGATAATCAAATCATAGCCCTGATAATCGTAACTGTACTGAATCATGAGGCCACTGGTGATTCCCAGCCCTAATGCAAACTGCTGATACACACCACAAGAGTGTACAGCCTGTACTAATCCAATCCATGTCCTGACGTGGAAATTCAATCACACTCAACAACAAGAGAAGGTCCGAAACACAACGCCCACAGTGAACACGAAGAACACACAACTAACAACCCAAGCAGGAAATACAAAGAAGCAGTTTCAAACTGGATGTGTTTAAAACATGTGTGCATTGAAGGTGCTATTGTTTTCATTATGCAACGTTCAGGATCCAGTGTTTTTGTTTTTTAAAACCTCAAGAACTTCTAGTGACTAAAAAGTCAGAATACCTCTGCAGCATTATCTTTTGGAAAAGAACGTCTCTTACCTGTCCCCTCACCTTACTACTGTGCAATGCCTACATTTGAGGTACTGCTTTAGCTCTAGGACTGAATGTTTATACCCCCCTTGGGTTGTAACAGTGATCTACCCTAGCCTTACCTAACCTTGATGCCTGTGAGGGGTGGAAAATTGGGTGTGTTAAACTACCTGTGCTGTATTTGGGTTGAACACACCTTAAAAGGTGTGTAATCTGTCTCCTCCTTGCAACACACACAGCCTTACACAATATGTTTTTAACATCTTAAAATTTTCCATTTTATTTTTGAGAACATTTGACTTATTTATCTGCCTTTTTTTAACCACTGGAGTCAAATACAAATCGAAACGTATTATTGCAAATTGCTGATTTTTCAGTGTGGAATAGTTATCTGTAGGTAAGACAAAACTTTTTCAAGTTTCTACCTTGGCCGTCAAAAACAAAGATCAGGTAACAGAATGAAACAGAACCGTACGTGAACATACCTTCTTCCCTAATTGGATAAGAACTTGCCAGAGGGTGTCGCTGATTGGTCAGTAATCTGAGAACTGTGGGGGATGGCCAATCGCATTCCAGCGCGAGCCGGTTATAAATACAGCGATGTAAACAAAGGAGAGCACAGTTGAACGGCAGCGACCCAGCCGAGGGTGATACCTACTGGATGTTCTTGATTCGACAAACGCGTCCGGACTCGAGGCTGACTGTGGGGAAAAAGCCACTCTGAAGCGAATGAAGAAACAATTAATATTTCACTTCACATACAGAGGACTTCTAACGAGAGGAAAAAAGAGTAAAAGAAGAAAATGGAGTATAAATTACGGAAAGCTGAACCCAAAGACGTGCCTGATATATTACGACTGGTGAAGGTAGGCCTAGGACCAGAACACACTCTAAATGTGGTCGTAAACTCCATTAAAATGATATTGCTCGATGTGATTTACGACCTACATAACGACCGCATGGATTGAATTGAGTTAAACAAGACATTTTATGGTTAGCTTAATGTTGATTAGCCTTGAACTCTCCGTGAACTTGGGCTCTATTGTATCACTACTTCTAACAACATCGACAGTTAAAGTAAAACAGCGCCTGAACGATGTTTCACACGGTCTAACAGTAATAAAGTGGCCGTGAGGAAATGTCCGGAGGATGTCCGAGTGTGAGATTAGTGCTGTAGGCCTTTGTTTACGGTTAGACGACTCATTTCCGGTTTCCCATATATGGTAAGCCTAACGTTCAGATTATGTTCTTACCACGGTTGACCCTGATGTGATGTTGTTACAGCGTTGTACTTACTGACTTGGCGTACAACTTGCACAAAGATCTCCAAACTGATGATTTAACAATTGTTTTGAATAATAAAGTAACATTCAGTCCACAAAACTCAAAGTTAGAAAACCACATCACTAATTTCGAGACCTGTTTGTTTTGTCTAAGCAACGGTCAAAAGTTAAAATAGTATTAGTAGTTGTATACTAACATAACACGGCTTATCGGGGTATATATTAACATCTTTAAATCTGTATAAGCAGCTAAGGAATACGTGAACTCAAAATATGCAGCATTTATCTTATAAATGCTAACATGCTGTTTCCTTCTTTCTTGTCCAAGGAACTTGCAAAATACGAGGAGATGGAGCACCAGGTGACACTGACTGAAAAAGGTGAGCCTCTGATGCAACTTATTTATATTAAACTGTTAAATAGAAGTGATCTTTGTATCATGTTTAAACTTTTTTATTCCTTGCAGACCTCCTTGAGGATGGATTTGGTGAAACCCCGTTTTACCATTGTATCATCTCTGAAATCCAAGGAGAGGACAGCAGTGACGGTATGAACCTTCTCACTTCCTCTTTACACCTGGCTGTAAACCTGTAACTCCGTCACCAGCCGTGTGATCGAGATCAGGTGACACAAACCGGCTCAGGGGGTTCAGACCTTTTTAAAACAAGTTACCTGGTGATTGACATGTTGAAATACAGCTTTAGTATCTCTGTATTTTTCCACTGTCTGCCACTAAAGAGTTTTAAGTGTTCACATCCTCACTGTTGCTATCACTGTCACATTTCTAAAAAGATTTGTTTAAATTTGTTTAATGATCTCGACTCACAGCTTAACATGTCTAAATTTGAGCTTATGACGGTGCTGTTTCCACCATCTGCTCGGACTGAGTGTTACCGAAAGGCGCATGTATAGTTTGTGCTTCCTGTAAATGAGTCAGACTCTCACTGCAGCTGCTTCGCTGCAGGAGTTCACTCTTTTTGTGAACATGCCATCTATAGTATACATCCTGCTTAATATAGGAACGTGACACATGGCTTCAGATTGAATCAGAGGATTACACTTTTTCCAGCTACAGATGATTAGTTGAAAATAGGAGGATTATTTTTTACTTTCATGTTATCAGTCAGGTGGAAAATGACGTAGCTGTAAAATTTGTGTCCAGGCTTGCAGCACCTTTTTAATTTGAATATCCGGAGGTTTGTTCATGTTGTATACTAAGGCAAACACAGACACCTCTGATATATATAGATATTATAAATATGTATTTAATCATAAATGTATTATATTAAATATGAACAGCAGCAGGATGTTGTTTCATCCTTGTCTCTTTTGTCTCTCCAGGCCTGAAGGTGGTCGGGTTTGCCATGTACTACTTCACGTATGACCCCTGGGTCGGCAAACAGCTGTACCTGGAGGAATTCTACGTGATGGACCAGTACAGAGGTAAGATTACCCTGTCATGTCCACGTTTAAGCGCTTCTTGGTTTCTTCTTCTTTATTGCTAAGCTGTTTTTTCCCCTCTCTCTCGTTCCAGGTCTGGGCATCGGCTCGGGGCTCCTGCGGCACCTCAGTAATGTGAGTATTTTAACTGAACTAAAGGTCTTACAGCACAGTGTCTGTCACAGTTGAGCATTATGGGAAATGTAGGTTTTAGTGTAGTTGACTTGAACAGAAGAGATAAGTTAGTGTAACTTGTCCTACACTGCTTTGTTGTGACGGCCCTCCTCCACATTTTAACCTCTGCTCTCATTCCCCTTCCAGCTGGCGATGAAGACGCGCTGCACTGGCATGATGTTCGTGGTCGCGGAGAACAACGAGCCGTCAGTCCAGTTCTACAAGCGTCGCGGTGCCGAGGATCTCTCTCAGGAGGAGGGCTGGAGGCTCTTCAGGTTCGACAAGAACAGCCTCATCAAGATGGCCACTCCGACCGAGGAGTGATGGCAGCCCGGTGGAGCACGGGGGAGGAAGAGGAAACAAGAGGGTCTGACCAGAGATGAGAGAGAGTTTAACCTCTGCGTCTGACTGCTCGGTTTTTCTCTCAGTTCAGCTCTTTAAAAAGGGGAATTCTTTATTTCATCACATTTACACGATTCTGTTTGTAGTTCACAAGCTTAATATGCTTTTCTTCTCTCGCTCGGAATCACTTACTTTTTTCCTTATTTCATATTAATTAATCTTTGTTGTTATTGGTGCTCTTAATGTGCGGGAGAAGCTAATGTCACTTAAGTTTGCAATAAAACAATAACTGATGACACGTCGGTCTCTCGTCGCCTCATCCTTTCACTGGAGGTTCGCCCTGTAAATCAGTTGGTGTTACAATTCTATCCATCATCTCTATGGGTCATGGGCGGGGGGGGGGCTGGAGCCGATTCCAGCTGTCATTGGGCGAGAGGCGGGGTTACACCTGGACGGATCGCCAGTCAAACACAGGGCTGACACATAGAAACAGATGTCAATGTCATCACAACAAATGGAAGAGTTAGCAGGTTTAGATTAAGGTTGGACGTCAGCCTTCCACAAATAAAATCTCTCCTCGTACACTTAGCAGCTGCTCTGGAGCTTTTGGTCCTGTAGACTTTGTTAACATTTCTAGACGCCCTTTAAGGACTTCTCGTGTGTTTGCTTTAGGTTTCAAGGTTAATTTATCAAAACGATCTCAGCCAAAGGTCTCTTCAGCTTTTGTTATGACAATGCTAACCAAAGCTGCTTAATGTAATCATACAATTTCTATTATTAGCAAAGTGTTTTTATATTGAGACAGGTGTTATTTTGCTAGATAGATTTTTAGTTAAATCATTATTCGGTCAACTGTCAGGTCAGAAGTGTTTGCAGTATTCTACATGACCTACTGTGTGTAACTCTTCAGACTAAATAGGTCATGCTGTGTGTTAGCGAGCTAAAGTTAGCTCTGACAGTTCTCTGAAATGTTTTTGCTCCTCAAAGTCTCATTTTCTTGCTTTAAATTGTGCATAAGAGTTATCGGATAGTTGCGGGGATTACAGACTCAGAACAGAAAAGAAACGTAACATGCAAAAGTAAAAAACATTTTAATCCACAATTTCAGTTTGTAGGTCGACTTTTCCTACTGATGCCCTTTAATCTGATCTACTCTGCTGTGGAAACTTGCCTTCAATAAACCTATGAACTGTTTACATTCCCTTTCCAAGCTCTGCAATAATAAGGGAGCGTCCCCAATGTTACAGTCTGCAAGAAAACCTCCAAATCAACATTTATAAATTGAAAAACGAATTCTTGGAGTTTAAACCAACAGAACGTTTGACGGCGGCTGTATGAATGTGGGATTTAAAGGATGATTACCGGCATAAATCGATAATAACTGAAATAAACGGAGTCTTGGACCAAGAGATGTTTTGCAGGTTTACGCAGAAGCTCTGGGATCGGGTTCACAAAGTTCCTCCAAAGTTCATAAGGTTAAAAGTTCATCAGAAGTTTTTCATTAGAAGTGTGAAGGCCCTTTTGACAGTCAACACAACTTTTAGTCTTGTTTTAATGGCCTGACAACAACTTTATGTAAGAGCAACTGTCGCTTGTTTTCTTCTATAACGCTCTTGTCACGACACGAGTTTTGCAGAGTTGAGCAATGAAAGAAAACAAACGTCTCTTTGGGTGTGACCTCAAAAGAAGTTCAACGCCTTAACAGGGTTAACTATGGGAGCGTTTGTGTGCTGAGATAAGAGACCAAAGCTGTTTTTTAACTGTAGACATAATACATCTCTGACCTTTGACCCCATTAAGGGTTTTGTTTATGTTGAATTGTTAAACTCTGTGTCTGGTTAAACATTCACATGGTGGTGTCACGACAAATCTTCTTACAGGTCAGTGAGTGTAATCAAGGGTCCAACTGTTATAATTTGTGTCTAACTTTTGTCCTTACATGACTTAATTACCTCCATCAACAGCATCATTATCATAAAGTTTGATCAGCAAGCAGGTATGTTGAAACCGAATAACACACTTGCATAATAACAGGAATGTTAGCATTACAATAACAATAAGAAAGTCAGTTAATGTGCGAATGACCTCAATAACACTCATGGCTGCTCCTGTTTTTAAGTAAACCTAGCTTCATAACGAAAGCAGTGTATTTTTGTGGTTTATATCTTTAATTTAATTTAATATTTATTATATGAATTGAATATTTATTTAGTCGTTGCTCAGTTTCCTTTCAAAGATTTGCAAAAGCCTACTTTTAACCTGAGCCGATGGAAAGTTCCAGTTATGCGAGGGTGAAAAGGTCACAGATGTTTTCAAACAGGGCCCAGTGTCAGGTTTTTAAACTCCGCCTGGTTCACAGCAGCGAGCAGCGAGCAGCTTTGGTCTTCAGTTTTTATATCACCTTTGCTTTTCGCACTTTAACTTCTGCTTGTGTTTGGTTATATTTTTATAAATGCCATGTTTGACACTTACTGCGGCCTACCGACCTGCTTCTTTAACATGCCCTTTAAAGTGCCGATCAAACATCTTCTGCCCTTCACATGCAGCATCTGATCCATGTTAACAACCAATTGTATATTGACTCAGATCATCGCAGACTGACTAAAAACCTGAAACTAGAAAGAGTTAAAAACATCTCTAACAATTCCCCCTTGATGGAAACTTAAAATAAAAGTGTATGATGTCTTAGCATCATGTATGAGTCATTAAAACCTCTACAGGAACAGCGTTGTTGTGTTTACTGTGGGAACTTTCCACAGAGCTGTGAAAAGATGTGAGAAAACCTTCAGACACTTTTGCAGCAACTTGGTGAGTGCAACTGAAAGAGGAACAAAAACCACTTATAGAACATAAAAGGAACAGGAACGCTCACATGATGTTCGTTGTGCTTTGTAATTCTTCTTTTTCTGTCTGTGACTGAAATACGGCGTCATAAATGCCTCACATTTTGGTAAATGTACCTTAAAATAGGAAACAGATGATCTGGCCTCTCACAGGACTGCAAACGGTCTCACGCTGTTTCAAAAACTTTTTTTAAGATGTTAAGGCAAATAAACCCTTATTAACTTTTCAACATTTCACTGAAATAATAATAGATATAATATAAAAGGCCATAAATATGCAAAAGAACAAGATAGAAAATGTGAAAATAGGTAAAGAATAAATAAATAAATAAATATAAATAAAAAATCAAATAAGTATTTCATCTACTGACATTTATTTATTTTATGTCTGTATAAATATATTTTAAGAAATATACTGTATGTGTTCATTTTATGCAAAGAAATTATATTTTTCTGTACATCAAAAATATATTTGTAGCATTTTAGCTCTTAGTATTGCATTATGTAGCCTATATTATTTATATTTTCACTATTGATTTTGTAACTAAACGAAGAGCCATGCTGTCAATCAACTGGCTCAATAGGCGGGTATTTCTAAAAGACATAATAAAAATATATACAGAAATAAAGAAATGAAAAAAATCTCTTTTTGTATTCAGATTTTTGTTAAAATCGTATTCATTCTTTTTTCTCTCTAGATCTAGGCTAGATGTATTTCTTTATGGCCCTTCTGTGACTCAGTACAAAAAGTCAAACAGCAGAGTTACATCATGTTTGTCTGAATAAAGTTACATCAGCGTCCTAAATAAATCAAAACCAGACGAAGAAAAAGGAAAACAGAGGAAATCAAATTAGACAGGAATTTTTAGTATAAGACAAAAGTCTGTTCAGCTGCATGTAATGTGTCACATTCAGCAGTGAACGTTCTGTGTGTATATGAGGAAGAGCTGCAGTGGTTTCCTAAACCTCAATAACAGGTCGATGACCTCTGCATACATGATCAGTCTGTACCGCTTCCTGCTGCCGAGGCTCAAACAACAAGCAGCTGCTGACAGCGACAGAGAGACATTTTACTTTATTAATCCATCGGTGAGATTTGTTTTCTTGTCTTTCATTGTCCACCCATTTTAAAACTTTTAACAATCAGTTGAACCTAGCAAATAGTGATTAAGAGCCTCGGGTTTTTTACGCTGGCGGAGCCCACGACCTCAGTTTCAGAGCGCTTCTCACCGGCGCTCACTGTTGCTAGGTTACCAAAGTTGTGTGGCGGCACTTCCGCTTCCCTTGGTAGTGACCGCAAGTCGGCTTTAAATCGCTGTTTGCTTAATATGTGCTTTTATTCAAGGAAATCTTACAAAGAAAACATAAAAAACGGTTGAAAGGAATGACATTAGCAGTAGCACCACACCTGGAAATTGTACAAACGAAAGGATTAGCTCCTCCTCCGCCATTGTTGTTGACAAAATTGATATCGTAGGTCCCGCCCCTTCCTGATAGTGATTGCTCGGTGAGGGAGAAGTGACATTGACGAGCGCGACGGTGTTCCAAAAGTTTGAGCGCTGAGATAAGGCATAGTAATTACTCACACTAGCATTCAGCTCAGTAACACAGATCATAACACAGATTAGTTTCTGTATTTAAAGGAACACACGTTAGTTTCTTATTCCTCACAGCTCATGAGACAAAGATGTCCCTATTAATACAAGAGGTCAAAACCTAGTTTGTGGCTGACCGCATTAGGTCCATGTGGTTAGTTAACCTTTATTTATGCAGGAAGTTTAACTGACATCAGTATTTCTTTCTACATAAACACACCACAACGAGACAATCCATTCACATAGAATATCATCACACACAGCCACACAAATTAATTATTATTATCATCATAAATACAAGCAAGACAAATTCCCTCAGAGGAATGAGGGTCTGCAGCATTGAGGTGTTCAGCACTGGACACCAGTCTGTCCCAGTCAAGTGTCTGTCCTGTGGTGTAGTGTCGATTTATAGCTCTTAACTCGCCTGCGGATGTACTTATCCATTATAACACTAAATAAAAGTATGTTTGGTTAAATAACAGGAGAAGAACAGCGTTCCTTTAATAACATATTAAGACAAAACCTCTTACAGTGCATTTTTAGACCATGACGATAAACATATTCTCATTCAGTTCATTCATAAGTATACACAGAGTACTTAGTCCTTCACTGCAGCATAGTATTATTATTAGCATCACACTGCAGCATGAATACAACATCTGGGGAAATAAATATGTTTAAAACAAAGAATTTACAATGTAAGTGATCACACTGAATGATCTTCATTGAGATATTACTCTGTTGAAGCTGCACGTGACAACAACAAACGATAAAAGATAAGTAGCATTAGCTCTTTTTGAGCAGATGCCACATAAGATATCAGAGGACTCACGTTAGCTTGTGGCAGCCGTCTCTGTGTTGTGTAATGTTTAAAAATCAGCACTTCATTTTGTGGACAAAAATGCTCAAAGGAATAGTTACTCATTGTGGGAAACAGACTAATTGGCTTTCTTTCAAACTTTACAATTTGCTAAGCCAGCTGGTGAGCCTAGCCGAGCCTAGCATAGCATAGAGACTGGAAACAAGGGGTAACAGGTAGCTTGTCCCGATCCGAGGTCTGTGAGAAAACGAGCCTACTTAAATAAACTCTTTCAAAGTGAGACAAGAGTCCTGCATCACTCTCTGCACACATCACATTATCTCTTACTTACAGGTGCTAGTAGTCCTTTCAAAAGAGCCAGGCAAGTTGTGGTTAAGCTAGGCTAAGCTAACTAGTGGTTGGCTAAAAGCTTTGCATTAACCCTACATATGTGAGAGTGGAATCAATCTTCTCATCTAAACCTCAGTAAGAAATTCAATAAGTGTATTTCCCAAAATGTCAGTCAAACTATTTTAGATTAAACAACTTTAATACTCTTAAAAGGACCAGTTCACCAATTTTCAACCTCAGTCCTATCATGCTATTATGGGGAGCTAATGAACTTATGGTAGGGAAAAAATACAATTTCCATCTGTTCCTTTGAAACACGATATCCGCTTATCCAACGGGCCTCTGAAAAACCTCCACCAGACTACAGAAAACACGTCATCTGGTGGAGGCAGGGAGCTCGCTAAACTACACTTCCTCAATCTATCACGCCGCCTCCGATGTCACGTCTCGTTCAGAATCATCAGGTTTGAAATGTCGACTGCAGACCTGAAGATGTTTCAGACGATCCACCGGTATATTCTCTTTGTATTTCAGATCCTGTCCCGCTCTGAGCCGTTGCCTGCAGCGAAAACGGGAGTATTTAACTCCAGCGTCTCTTGCTGGGCCGTTTCAGAGGGAGGGGCGCAATGCATGCTGGGTGTTGTAGGAATGTAGAATGGGCGAAACCACGAGCTGTTTGTACAACTTTCTCCACAGCTATGGCGCCAATTTCAAATATTATTGCTTCTATCGATTACAGAGAACACCAGCTGTGACTGACAGAGGCTGTTTCCAGGGGAGAGCTGCTCCTTTAACAAATTAAGTACATTCTAGCATGTAATATTTGAAAGCCAACCTGAGCTGGTCACAACTCAATTAAGAACTACAATATTAAGCGCACATCTTTGCAAGAGCCGCAGAATCCTCTAAAATCTGTTACTTATGAAATCAAAAATATTTTTAAAACGTAAAAACATAAATTAACTATAAGACTGTTTAAATAAGTATGTTATATCAGTGGTCACTTTACCAATAAGGCTGCAAATAAACTCTTTAAACTCTTGATTTGGTCCATAAAATGTCAGAAACACACAAAGATATTCAGACTGTAAGATCATCGTTTAGCATTTTTGCTTGGCATATGACATGTTTAACTCTCTTATTGAGTAGTGAAGGTTCCTTGTCTCTGAGTCCGTCCTTGGAGTCATGTTGCAATAAATGTGCTGTTGGCAGATATGATGTGACACTGTGCCAGTTTCACTTTCTCAAAAACAGAAACTTGAAGCGCTAAGGTCAACAAAGGAGTAGCTAGGAATGATTACAGAGGAGGGGGAGAGCTGAGGACTGTTCCAAGAAGCAGATTCACGGAGTCAGACTGGAAAACTGGAATATGGACGGAAAAATGAGCAAACGTGCTTCTGGGAACAGGTGGTGGAATGACTCAGGAGGAGGTGGGAGAGGGGATGGCACATTCAACACACTTTTATCCCAAAGTTTCTGAGATATATGAAATAAATTAAAAAAGGTCCTGATCTGTGGTTCTGGGTGATTGGTTGTGTGAATAATACAGGTAATCTACAGGTGTGAGTGTGTGTTACTGGATGGGGAATGTCTCGTCTTCATGTCGTCTCAGCTGGTCGTGTCGTTGCTCTCTGTTCGCTCTTTCTTCTAAAAAAAAAAAAGACACAAAAGCTTAAACATGCAGGAAAACGACGATAAACATCAACGTACAGAGAAATTAAACAATTCTAATTACTGGCAGAAAATCCGCCTGATGTCTCACCTTCTTCTTCCCAAACGGTGGATCTTTCCAAAGAGTCTCCAGGCTGGCTCGTCCCTGCTGAGCCCAGGTGTACGCAGAGTCCCGACTCACCTGGTGGAGACACAAAAGAAACATCATCAGCTGATCAAACACATCGTTCGCCACAGTTAGCGGCTCATAGAGATGCTCTGACTTGCAAACAAGAGGTTGAACATCTCCCCCTTTATCTCGTCAGCTCGTGTGTTTTCATATCTGCGCCCCGCCCGGCTCGTTTCATCTGTGAATGTGTTGTGAGCCCGCGTGTGACCCTAACAAGGTGTGTCTGTGTTTCCTTTGTGTATTTGTATTTCTGTGTTCAGGCTCTCCGGTGAAAAAATGACCCAGACAAGAGTGGAAATTAGAAACACAATTCACAGCCAGGACTTCCTGCAGGAAAAGAACGACCCTTCCCTCAGAGGAAACGAGTCACAGATCAAACAAACACCGTGACACAAACTAAAGCATGAGACCTGCCTGGAAAGTTTTAATCTACGTGAGGTCGGTCAGAGCTGCAGGGTCAGCGTCAGGCTGGGATTTTCCACTTTCCTGTTGAAAACTGACCTTTCTGGTTCAACTGGTCTTTCTAACAAATACCAACCGAGTATCATTGGCACCTAAAAATATAATGAGCCATAAAGCAGGCGTTTGTGCCTGTTCCTGCTTTGACAGCAGTTTCCCGAGTGTATTTCAGTACAAAGAGGTGAGAACAGATTTAAAGGTGTAACCTTTTCTCTCTGTGTAGAGGTGCAGTATCCAGACGTGTAAATGACATCGTTTATAACTGAAACTTTGGGTTTTGGACCAAAAGTGAAAGATTAAAATTCTAAAAAAGTGAATATATTTGTATAAAATGTTGGTAAATTCCAACTAAACACATCAGCAAAGAGATTTACAACTTAGCGTAAATCACACGTTTAACATATCCCAGCCATGCATGCTGCAGTTTGTTGTACCAGTTGTGTAAGATCAAAGTTAGCCGAGCTGTAACGTTGATTGTAACTAAGTGGTGTTTAATACAATAACATTACCAAAATAAAAGGGGTTGCAACACAATGGTAAGTTACAACAATACTCTAAGTAACAACTAGTTGTTGTGGAAAAGCTGCTTTACATATGTGTAACCCCGATCTTGGAACTCATTGGCTATCGTCAGACATCAATATATCCTCTGGGAGTGACGGCGAATTTTGCAGGCCTTCCAGCCACGACTGTGCGCTGCATTGTTTACAGTCCAGATCAAAGTGAAGTGAAATCATCTCTCGGTTCGTCCCATCCCCCGGAGGAGCGCCCGTTCATCTGTCTGTGCTGAGTCTCAGTCTCACTGTAAACAGGAAGTTACACAGAGGCTGCACTCTGGCTCACTGCAGCGGGATGAAGCCCAAACAGAAACAGATTTTCTTGTGATCGACTTTAATTAACGGCTCTTCAGTTTGCTGAAAGAACTACATCATGATGCAGATTAGGAACAACATGAAGCTTTGTCAGGACGGTTTTTCCTGCATACGCCGCAGCCTGCTGATACGTGATTGGTCAATATTACTCAGACTACAAGCGTACTACAAATGGAAAACAGGACACTTCCTGTACTAAAAAGTCCCTGCATACAGATTCTACATTTCTATGTAGAATCTGTGAATAGAGACTCAAGATTTTCAGTTTCTGTTGTGTAACCTTGTTTATAGGAGATGATTAATGACACACCTTCAGTAAGGTCGCAGCCTGCTGAGGGTAAAACATGGAGGCACTCAGAGCCATCAGTCCCACTGGAAAGACCAGGCGCTTCACTTTGGAGCCTGAAAGACAGAATGTCACAAACTGACAGCTGAGCTACAGACTGATAAACAGACTTTGTCCTGTTAATCTTTGATTAGTTTCTTTGCTCGTGTAAGAGAACCACGTATCGTCTCCTGCTCACTCGCTATCAGCCTCTCGTCTGCGGCCTTTGACCTCATTCGTCTCTGTGAAGAAATGCAGGTCAGTGTGTGTGTTTGAGTTGAGTTTACCTTTGGCCAAATAAAGTCCCAGGAAGCCGGAGAAGCCAACCGCGGCTACACTGGGGTAGAGGTCAGGAGGAGGGTCACTGAGGAACTGGTACACATCTGACAAATACAATGAAAGGTGGGAAAATTAAACGAGTTAACATCGTTATTAAATGTTCTTTTAATTAAGTATACCTGTAATAAGGTGGTTTGTAACAGCTTCCCTTTTAAAACACTTTGAAAGTCTGCAGAGGCTCACAAAAACACAAAGCAACGGGCCACATACCAAATACAACATTACATCATGAACTGATTAAAATATGTTCTCACCTGTGACTGCTGTAATGGAGGTGGTGACTGTGGGCTCCACAGTCCTGTACACTTGCTGAAGACAAGCAGACACAGAGAGAGACAGATGAGCAGGTTACTTTCACCTGATGGCAGCCTCTCTGCAGGTTTATGGAGCCACATGCTCTGACTTATTCAAAATGTTCTTTTAAAAGCACTTTTATATCCCAAAAGAAATACTTAAAGGTCCGCCGAATTGTTTGTTGTATGTGTTCACAGATCACCAGATACCTTTTTTGAGTCATTCTGGTGTAGGTAATGGTATTGTATTTTCAAACAACCTTACATAAGATAAGTAACCATGTTTTCTACAACAGCCTTAAAAACTAGTTTTCTGATACGTCACTTACCTCCACTTTCTCCATTGCAGCCTGGCTCGTTTGCTGCAAATAAAAGAGAGAAAACAGTTAGTTTAAATTCATATATTTCTACAGAATTTAATGTACCGCACCTTTTAAATCACAGTTAAAACTCAATCACAAAACAGAATGAAACTAGCTTCATTTATTTTCCCCTCCTTTCCTTTTTTAAAGCTTCCTTTGAGAAATATCATTAAAACCAGGAGAGGTGATAAAAAGGTACAACAAGCATGCAGTGATGGTAGAGAAGTCTGAACAGCCGAGCCACAACATGACATTACACATCTGTAGGAAAAACTGCAGAGTTACTGAACAGAAGAGGATGCCACTGTCTTATCCAAGTGTGAGGAGGAAAGTTTGGGCTTCTGGATGGTTGTAAACAAAATCTCCTAAATCATGTGTCCGGTATAAACCTATATGAAAGGTTTGACCTCAATATTTGTACTGATAGCAGCTAGAAGTTAACTGGTTTTAATGAAACCAGGATTGTAAGTATGACTGCTCTTAATGTCTTTCTTTCCAAAATCCTCCTTTGCCTGAGAAGCTCAAAACTATCAGGAATTATTATGTTTGATGAAGGCTGAGAAAAACAAAATGTCCCATCAGATGAGGAACCCAGAAATCCTTATGCTTTCATTCAGTGTCTTTTGTTGACACTTGTCCTGAAGGGAAGCTGACAGGATCAGACACCATCAGATATGAACACACCTGACACTGGTTAGTGTACGGTTCTGCCCATTTCCTCAGCGATGCGACGCTCTGCTCCAACTGCCCCGCATCAGGCTCCACAAACTGAGCCCCTGCCTCGGGGCTGGTGTACAAAGACGGCAGCTGAAATGAGAAACATGGTTAATGTTTTAGAAATGTGTCAATATCGAGCTTACTCTGTGTTCCATGTAACCCACAAGTATAAACCAATTATGACCAATAAAAGACTCCAAAATAAACATTGGCACTGAAACATAACTGTTATGAGGTACTTGTGCTGTACTTGTGTCTTTTCTTTTAATGGCAGTTTATACACCTTACACTGCATTCACCTGACAGCTACACTTAATTAAAAAAATAACTTTATACAGATTATACTATTACAACTGAAAGATTTTAATAATGGATAATTCATTCTTTACTACAGTTTTTAGAAATTATTAGATTTGCTCCTTTTCCTTCTAATTTAAATTTATGTTAATGTACATATAAACTATGTTGAGGTTTGGAACGGTTCTGTAACTTGTTTATTTACCCACCTCATCGATGCTCAGGACAGGCGTTGGGCTCTTCTTCTTCACCTCACTGGCAGCCAACACCGAACCACACAGCAGGCCCGTCAGCCCCGGAGCTCCGACACACAGCGACACCTGGCGGCACACCGGCATATCACACAAACTGTCAGTAACGCCTAAGCTAACTATTGAAGCGCTAAATCAGACTGTATTGTTAGTTTAAAAACTTGAAACACAAATAAAGACACTATAAAGTACAAGAGGACGATAACGAAGACATAACAATATGAGTGTTGAAAAAAAAGAGGTTAGAAGAGCATACGCCTGACCTGTTAGCCGCAGCTGCTAGCAACATGCTAAGGTTAGCAGAGTCTAAGTAAGCATCGTTTCACTATTTGTTGTTAAACTTTAGCATATAGCACAATAAGCCTATGTTTAAACACATTACAACCACTGCCTAGGAAGTACGTTTATTTTCATTTTAAAATGTGACATTCGTAAGGGATAGTTACCAGCTTCACGTATGACATTTTCGTCCAGTAGACATTCGCTTTCAACGGCAAGCCGGAGGTGTGACAAACCAAAAGGCGCATGCGCAATTCACTCCTTCGAAACAAGGCGTAGATTTTAAAGTGAGCAGAACCCATAGACTGTTTATACATATCTATTTATACATTAAATTTATAGACATCTTTATATACAATTAATCTATGAAGTTTAATATAATTAGACATGTTTATCAGACTATACATAAAGTATAACGTTTTCATAACACAGGATGGCCCATTTTTTTATAATGTATATTTAATTAACAGAACATAATTAGAGATAAACTGTTCATCACTGTAATGATGAAATTGAATAAGGCTGAGTTTATTTATTAACTTGTGTACCTCTGGGTAACTTGACATGTATAATTCCTGATGTGTTACTTTATCTATATTTTGTATCAGTTGTATGAATCTGCTTATGTAGTAAATAAAACTGTAAAAAAAATGTAGAGGAATAGAGGCAAGAAGCATAAAATGTTAAATATATTAAAGTACAAGTAGTTTAATTGATACAGCATGTTTGTGTTGAAAGAATACTGTATCTGTGGAGACACATATGTACTGTTATAACACTATAACAAGAGAGAAGAGATAAAGGAGAGTCATAAAGAGACACACACAGGTAGAAAAACACTCATGCAGCCGTCTGAAAGTCGACCAATATGAACATTTATTTCTGGAAAGAAGTTACAAATCGTTTCCAAAGAGTTTCTACTCAGATTATAAGATATGTTAATCTGATTTTACTTTCTTTTTCGGATACAGTCGTTGTAGCAAGGTATGTTTTTTTTTTCTTTATTAATCCTCTATTCTGTTTTCCTACCGACAGACTGAAGACTGGTGGACTAAAGGATGCTGCGCTATGACTGAATGTGCCTCAAATCAGGACAGTAGTACTTTATCGGTTACACGTTTCTTCTTTTAACAGCAACATGAGAGGAGGAGGAGGCGGAAGAAGAGAAGGAGGAGGAGGAGGAGCAGCAGATGTGACGACGATGATGATGATGATGATGATGATGGTATCAGCTGCACAGTACAGTGACAGAAGTTAAAGAGGCCCGTTTTTTCCCATCAAACTTGCCTCTGACAGTGTGAGCTTGGTGTGTTTACCACTTGTGATCCTTCTGAAGTTTCTGGAGTCAAAAATTAAGTTAAAAAAGTGCAAAAAATGGAAAAATAAGACTTCAGAAAACAGGAAGAACAGTAGTTTGGGAGAGAAAAAGTCTTACAAAATGATTCAAACCTAAATACGAGAGAAAGTGAAGCGATTTGAACAAACAATGTTTTGAAATTCAGGGGGAAAGTTTGGAAGCAAAAGTTTACTTTCCTTTAACTTTGTTTTTATTTAGCGACCTTTTACAAGGCTTATAACCTTTTTGGAATCTGCAACTTTTTGAAAGTCGATTAATAGTTTTTCAACAATTTTTCAAGTCGAAATACCAAAACATTTCCACTTTGAGGATCTGCTGTTTGTCTATGACAATAAATAAGATCTTTATTTCTACTTTTGACAGCATTACTGTATTTATTTTACACGTTGTAATTTAAAACAGGTTTCCCCCTTTAAAAAGAAGTCCACAGTGAAACACCCAGCGTATCACACCTGAGGAGGCGTCAACATGGTGAAATGTACACAAGCAAAGAGCCACAAAGCGTAAAGACGACCCCTGGTGGCATTGCATGAACACTGTAAAGCTGCTGCGGCTCAGGACTCAAGAGGGTTGTGCATGGACAGCAGGTAGAGCCATGAATTAAAGGAGAACACCGAAGGGTTTTTATATCAGGAAGAAGTTCAAGTCTGACCCTCTGAAGAAACGAGTCCGTACTGATGAAACATCTGGTGAATGATATTTTGCATACAGGAAATAGTTGAGACATGACATCTGTTCTCTAATTTAAACTGTACCCGTTCATTTGCATTTATTAACCCTTCTTTTTCAGTTTACACAGCAGGACAGACGGTTTGTAAAGTACCCATTTTTTAGCCACATACAGTGCTGCTGCTGAGGCGACAGGACAGACGGCCGAGGATGAAACAAGGAAAGAAGACAAAGAACAAATTGAAAAACGGCACGATGATTCACAATGAAACTCTTCTGTCGTAATAAATAATCCTACAACTGTTACTGCATAGCTTGGTGAAAGCAATACTTCAAAATAAATAACTTAAATACACGGCTGACTTACAGAACGGCGTCAGTATGCGC
Source organism: Semicossyphus pulcher (assembly GCF_022749685.1). NCBI lineage: Eukaryota > Metazoa > Chordata > Actinopteri > Labriformes > Labridae > Semicossyphus > Semicossyphus pulcher. The sequence goes on from NW_027211691.1 coordinate 24,686,829, forward strand.
TTTAGCCCTTTTCACAGTTGGCTCATGAAAGGAAAAAAATAAACAGTCAGAAACACGGAGCTGGTCGTGGAGTGGCTGCAGATTCAAGGCGCTGGACTGCTTCGACGTGAAAGCTCTACAGTACATATGACAACTGAAACTTTGCATCTGCTTTAGAAATGACACGACTGCAGCACTCCAGGTGACGTCTCAGTGTCTGAAATCAACACACCTGGCTGTTCGAAGCTGATAAAACAGCTTCTGTGGACATACTGGCAGGATTATTGGAAACACTGGCCGGTGATTGTTCGAGTCATTCGCAGAGGTTTGAAATGTAATCCACTGACGCTGGTTTTGTTCATGACAGACATGAAACTAGGGGACTGATTCACACATTTCTAAACATCGGGCCTCGTGCAAGAATCACTTGTGTAAAAAGATTTGTTCTTAAGTGACACTCGTGAACGATTTAAGATCAGCTGTGGACTCGTTTCACTTCCTCTGAATTTTCTCCATCGTACAAAACGATGCGCAGTGAGTCTGCCTCTCTGCATAAGGGAAAACACACTTGTTTGATGTGCGATCAAAGTGCCTTTAGAGGAATTATTTGGTGTTTAAATATGATACAGGAATACGAAAATAAAACACAGCCCCCTGCTGGCTGGCTGCAGTATAGCTCATAAAGCCCGCCTCCTCCATGTTAACAGAAGGGACATGAGTCAAACTATAAAATCAAAATACACGTCAAATACATTTTTCTCAAACATGGTTTCTGTCATTATAGTTAGTTCTTATCATGCTGATTTATGTCCAAGTGTTCATTTTTCTCACGTTTACCTTTAATTAGTTATTTGATGTTATAAAAAGGGGGTGTGGCCTCATGATTGACAGCTCAAATGGGGCTCCTGCAGCGTTCTGTTCCCGAGTAGCAGAGTAGAGGAGGAACGGCGAGAGGAGACGTAACTAACACTAACACTACAGTCATTGAACTTTCCATCAGCGTGAATATCTGCTTCAGACCGACACAAGAAGCTGTGCTGCTGTTAAACACGCCGGCGTGCGAGACCTTTGCCGTTTATACGATAAGTTAAATGTGTGTTTTGGTTAGCGGAAGTGGCCACGGTCGCTCCACCCGGCGATCTCTACTGCGCAGCTCTGGCTCTAAATGACGTCACCATTGCAAGCTGGCAGCGCCCGCCACGAGGAGTATTTATCAACTTCATACAACGAGAGCAGATGGAGACGTGTCTCATCTATATATACAGTCATTGGTTTCAACAGTCTGAATGCATCATTTTTGCTCTTTGGTAACGGTTTGTTTTTTGGCACTTGCTCTAAAAGTGGAGAGGAACAGGCAGACTTGTAGTGCCACAGATTATACTAATGATTAACTCTCACAGGCGTTCAGACAGAAACGAGCACTTAACTTCAGGTTTGTCTGGTTCCAACGCACAATGCAACTAACCTCAGAGAAAAACGCCAGAGAAGATGTGGATAAGAATAAAAACGTTCTTGCACGAGGCTCAAAGTTTCCTCAGTGTTGTAACTAGCCACACATTTGAAGATCGGTTGGTTTTTTTAGCTCATTTTTCAGCCAGAAGTTAATTTCAGACACTGAACGTCTGTAACATCACAGCATGCTGTAATACTGCAGCTGCTTTAGCTGGCAAACTGTGCATTTACACCCAAGAGCCACAATAAGAACCAGTAAAGTGCAGGGAATGTAGAGGAGAGGAAGTAAAGCACTGCCAGTGACTAGACGGATACAGATGGCATTCTTTGACCTTTGACCCTGTCACTATCATCGTATGACATCATAACCGGATGAAGAATCGTGTACCATGTAGTGTTTTTTCTCTCAGTCTTGCATACAACACTCTCTCTCTCTCTCTCTCACTCTCTCTCTCTCACACACACACACACACACACACACACACACATATCCCAAACTCAGAACCAGAGGGAGGGGAGGGGCACGGAGAGACACGGCGATATGATATGAACATGAGCACAGTATGATGGATATCTGGGAGTAAAGAGCGGGATTGGGACTAAAAGCTGGAACGCACTGGAAGCGGAAAACTGACCGTATGAGGAATCTGGATTTGAGCTGGCAGCAGATTGAAGCGTTAGCAGCGTCTGTAACAACACGGTCGAAGGTTCGTCTGCTTTGTTTAAATAGGAATCAGCTACACGACAGCATATAGTGTTCATATTGTGTTTTATACCTGATTGTATGCTTTAACCTGCTGTTCTATATCTTACAGGGCGTTTGTTGATTGTTTGAAGGAGCTTCACTAACGTTTGAGCTTCACTAACTTTTCAATAAGATCCTCTTGAGTACAGATAACAGGATGTTTGTATGGATGCTGTGAAACCAGCTCAGACAGCTGCAGGTTTGACGGGCGAGAGAAACGACTAAAGGTCCTTTAGTAAATGAGTGTGACGCTTCCAGTGCGTTTCTGCAGTCAGCCTGACTGGACAGCAGCCTAAATACAGTAGGTGAGTAGTAGAATAGGAAACTGACCACAGTCCAAACATAAACCTTTTTTTCTCCTTACAAATATTTTTCCTTGATTTTCTGAGAAAGCTAAATCTGAAAATGTTCAAGCTGACTGTTAACATGTGACGCCGCACCGCGCTGCGCTTCCACTGCCTTCACTTATCTATGGCCCGGCCATCTTTCCCTCAGCTCAGGTAAGTGCTGGTCTCTAGATTAAAAGCCTGCGCGTCAGTGAGTCTCCCGCCTGTAAACACCTGATCCCCCAGCGGGAGACCTCAGTCCTCGGACAGTGCATTCCCGTTTCTATAAAAAGGAGGCTTGTTGTGGAGCAGACCTCAGCTGCAGCGTCTCACGTGCTCGAGCACATACTCTGGGAAGTGCAGACTGCACACCTGCAGACCGTCCAGTTTGCAAGGCATCCTGGGATACTCGTCCTCCTTCCACTTGTTTTCGTCGGGGTCGAATGTGAGGATGGAGTCACTGTAGTGGCCGTTGTAACACAGGCCGCCCAGCACCATGATCTGCCTGTCCAACACTGCCACCCCGTGGCCGCTGCGCCCGATGGGCATAGAGGCGAGGATGGTCCACTCGTCGGTGTCGGGGTCGTACACCTCGGTGGACGGGCAGCCCTGCGACTCGAAGGAAGCGCGCAGGATCACGCACACGCCTCCGAACACGTACAGCTTCCCGTTGTGAGAGATCATCTTGTGGAAGCAGCGGGCGTAGTTCATTTTGGATTTGTTCTCCCAGCAGCTGGTGTGTGTGCCGGGCAGCAGCGGGCCTCGGCCTGGGCGTGTCCTGTGTGCGTCCGACCCACCTGAGCTCCCCCCTCCGCCTCCCCCACCTCCTGCCTCCCGCCCCGGATCGAACACGCACACCTGTTTGGAGGTGGAGGAGGAGGTGATGCCGCCGGTGATGTACAGTTTACCGTTGAGGACCGTTCCCTCGTGGCCGTACTTGTTGACTGGATACGGGTCCACAAACTCCCAGCGGTCCTCGGTGATGTCATAGCGCTCTGTGGAGTAGAAGGTCTCGTCTCGCGTGCGGCCCGCGACGGCGTAGATGAACTTGCCGATGACGCCGACAGCAAACTCTGACCTGCAAACGACAAACACCATGAATATGTATCGAGGTTTGAATATTCATTAAAATAATGAAGGCAAGGAGTCTGAGAGCGTCTGCTGAAGTCACCTTCAGATTTACATAATGAAACAATGAATCTGAGCATGCTCGTCTTACCTGGGCACAGACATGTCAGCCATGCGGAGCCACGAGTTCTGTCGGGGGTCGTAGCGGTAGACTTTGGAGGAGGCGTGAAACTCCCCGTCCGGTCCCAGCTCCTCTCCGCCCAGCAGGAAGGCAAAGTTGTTTACGATTGCCAGGCAGTCCGGTCGTAACGGCACCTGAGGTCCCTCCAGCTCCCACCACACCTGAGGGGTTCAAACACAGCTCACTGAACCTGGGAATTAAGCGTAACATTATTATTTCATATTAAATTATTATGATGGGACAAAGCTGCTGCGTCCTGCAGAATGAATGTTTACTGATGTCGAGACTCTGCAGGCACAAGGCAAACAACAGCCTCTCAAAGGATTCACACATCACACAGTCACACATGCAGACTGACGGTCTGACACCTTTGGGCGCTGCAGCAGCAGGATCTTGCTGTTGACCATACTGTGACCGATCATTCCCCTGAAAACGGCGGTCTGCGGGCGGACGGAGCGGATGCGGTTGGAGCGCGTCTCCACCAGAGGCTGCTGGTTGACATCATGGAAGTAGCTGAGCGCCTGATCGACCTCCTGCCTCAGCTGTCTGGAGTACCGGTAAAACTCTGACGTCTTCACCTGAGAGAGAAGACAGACACAGGCGAGGACGTCAGCGCGCCTGCGTGGGGCAGCACAAACAGCTGTTCACAATGTGTCCGAGAGCAGCGCGGACCTTCTCAAAGATGTTGGCCGGAGTCATGAGGCAGAAGCGGATGGACTGCACGATGGTGTCCGTGTGCCTCCAGCGCCGCCGGTCGTGTCGCAGCCACGCCTGGACCGCTTCATACAGCTCGATTTCTGGGAAGCGGCTCAGAGCGTCGCTGTTCAAGTACGCCTGGGTCACAGAGGGAAACAGGAGAAGAACTTAGTGTAGAAAATGGTGTCCTTGTTAGACACGTGAATGTGTAACGCACAAAAAGTTTGAGGTTATGAAGAAGCCTTTTAGAGAACTCACGACGTGAGCTGCACTGGCTCTAATGAAATCCCTGCGTACAATACAAATACAAGCTTGTAAACAACAACCGAACCTGCAGTCTCTCCAGGCTGAGGTAGGACAGGAAGTCGGGTCGGCTCATGAGGGGGACAAAGTTGTCAAGTAGGAAGTTGTCGAGCTGCTCCTGGACGCCCTCCACGCCCACGCTGAAGTCCTCCAGGAGGCGCATGACCTCGGCACAGTTCTCCAGACAGATCTTTGCCAGCAGGAAGGAGCAGCAGAACTCCACCGCCTCCGTCAGCTGGACGTACATGGCCGCCTGCGGGGACGACAGCGAGGAGGAAACAGATGGGTTATGTGTGGGATTGTGGTGTAAAAATACTGCTGTGTCAGCGTTTCAGACCATCTGTGGGTGTGTGCTGTTTACCTGAAGGATCTCCTGCACGGTGGGCATGCTGAGCTCCAGGGAGCCGTAATACATGAATCTGAGGATGTGTCCGAACCCAGCGGCTGTCAGCCCCTTCATGTGGATCTTGTCCTGGTCCCTCTCCCTCATGTCTGCTGTGAACATGACCCGGAAGTAGTCGCTCTGGGTGGCCAGAAGCGCCTTGTGGGCCTGAGGGAGGATGAACACGTTTACATGAAGCACAAAGTTGTTTTACGGTTCTGACTTTTACACGTTCTCTACAAACTTCTTACACACAGTCAAAGTAATTTTATGTTTATCACAGAGCTGCTTACGTAAAACGTTTCCACTGGTGTTTCAAGTCATGTAAGTTTGGTTTTGTTTTCCGGTTGGAGCTTTGTACTCAGCTAGTGAGCGAACATCAGCTTCAGCTGGGCTCACAGCGCCTCAAAGCCAAAGTGAAGAGCATCGGACAGGCGCAGATTGTTAACATGAAACTGCTTAAATGTGGGGTTTTACCTGTTTTAATCAAAGGGGCCGTTTGTTTTCAGAAGGGAGAATCAATCTGTTGGCCTCCAGAGAGAAAAAAATCTTATGAAAAATAAACACTGAAGGAATTCTACCTTAACACAAGCTGAGTATCTACAAACGTGCTGGCAGCAGCTCAGCTTGTGTCCGCTGAAGGAGAGCGTCGTGCAAACACAACATGAACCTGCTCTTTTTCAGTGTGTTGACATTTGTTCTGTCGAGGAGGAGACCTCTGGGGATGTTTCGGCTTCTGGAAACAACTCCAGAACACTTGAGGGTCATTCTGATTGGTTTATAAAGTTTACAGCCGTGATCGTGCTGCTGTTTCCACATTGTACGATGAGACTGAGGAATGAGAGTCGATTCGGGGTTTTTTGAACTGACTAGTTTTCGAATACGGGATTACAGGGGGAACTGTGTACCCTGCATGTTAGGACATCTCACAGAAGTTGGACATTTCTACAAGCTAAGTTACAGTAAGCATGCTGAATATTATATTTGCAGCGACGTCCGCGGTGAGAGAATCGATGCTCGGTGGCTGCAAAAAAAGAGTTTTAGAAAAGTTTGGCCTCCAAAGGAAGCGACTCCATCAGTGGGAATAAAAGATGTTTTTACTCGTTCAGTTTCCTGCATCTCATTTTAACTTCAAAGTAGTGAAGACGATAAACTCGCGTCCAGTGTTCTTTTTTATCATTATAACTGTGAAATGTAGGACGAGGGTTCTGCAGGAGGACGGTGTCACATCGTACATTTAAAAAACCCATTCGCCTTCTGCTTTATCTGTGTACCTGGAAGTGGTGCTCCTCTATCAACAGTGTGACATCCAGCAGCAGGCGCTCCTCGTACAGCGCCCGGAAGCCCGACGACACACTCCCATCGTGCACCTGGGACAGGTACACCTCCACATCTGCCCCCGACATAACACACCTGCAGGCAGAGTGCAGGAGCGGGCGGGGGATGGAGACAGGGTAGTGTGAAAATCAGAGAGCATTTAAGGTTCTTTGACAAACACAAAGCAGGGATGAACTAGCTGCTTAAAAAGTGACATCAGCAGACACAACACCTCCTCGTTCTGTTTGTGCGTGATGCTGCAAAAAGGTAAGGCTGGGACTAGAAGGGCATTCTATAGGACGCTCAGCATTAAAAGCTCAGCACTTCAGCTGCTGCATCCGAACAGGAAGTTACTCGCTCACAGCCAAACGTGTGTGTTTCTGCGCTGACCCACCGGGGAAATATCCTGCTCCACTGCAACAACACAGGGAGGTTTAAAAAAGAAACAAGAGAAAGAGAGAGGACAAAAAGCTTCCAGCGTGTTCGTCCGCTTTCTTCAGCGTGAAAATAAAAGGTCACATGCACACAAACACATCACACACAAAACTTAGCTTTACGTTCTGCACACGAGAAAGAGTAAAACACACACACAAATCATCACTCAGTCACTCAATGCAAATGAAAACAAACACACACACAGCACACTCACCTCTGATTGGCCACGGGCATGTCAGAGGGGGTTGTCCGAGCCAATCAGAGGACAGTGCCCCTTGTGTCCAGTGGATGCTAACAATGTCCCTTTTCTGAGCGTCAATCACCTGGACGACAAAGCCAACATAACCGGCACATTAAAGCATGAACGTCTGCAGGAGCAAACTGCATCATTAAACAGCCACACAAGAGTTTCTGTGCACGTTCCAGATCTTCACACGCGGCCAAAAGTATGTGGACACGCGTACGTTACACACATGAAGAAGAAGAGGGTGTCCACATACTGTTGAACTTGTATAACACACGATCACAGGTCGCCCAAAGTAGTTTTCATTGCAGTGAAATTCATTCTGGTTATTTTCCGAGTCTGTTTATTAAAATGAATGAGCTGATGTTTTAATGAAGTGAGGATTAAAGGATTATTCCAGTTTATTACGACTCCGATCTTATCCTTCTTTATCGGTGAAAACAACATAGACGATCAGGTAATGACTGAGATCTGGGAACGCTGACGTCAAGAAACAAAAGCAGACAAACCGACGGGAAAGAGAACAAACCTCTGCGTTAGAGAAAATTAAGTGTTTCAGATCGTCTGGGTAAGTTTGTTTACAATCGGGCTGATCATGTGACAGCTTGTGTCGTTTCCCCCGTGGTTTTACAATCACTCCACATCATGAGGAACAGAAACTTCATCCCGAGCTTCCTTTGTGGCTTTTCTTATTTGTAGCCTAAATATATTTTTCAAACTGCTGAGTTTTTACGGCCGTCCTGCTCACAGAAACACTCCAACACACTTTTCACTTGTGTCGTTTCTAGATGAGAAAAGGATTTTTTTTAGATCCTGAAGATAACACTAACCTTAAGACGCTGACGTCAGCTTATTATTTCATGTTCATCTTAATTAAAGCAGTTCTCGTTTGAGTTTCTAAACTTTAATTTACGTCTCATCTCATGGCGAAGATAACGCGGCGTTGCACCCGGTCAGTAAGTCAGCATCGGTGCAGACCCGCCGGTGGAGGGTTTAACAGCCCACTCCACACAGAGTTTTTGGAGGACACTCAACGTGGCGGAGGCTCCACGCGAGGAGTGGAAGCGTGTAGGGAGAGGTTTGGGAACGGCCCTTAGGTGGAGCGATGTCCCCATGTTCCCAGATCTCTGCTATTGGTTGGTTCAAACTTTTTCTAAAGCAACAGACATTATGGCAACTATAATTCAAAGGAGATGAATGATTGTATTTCTAAGATTATTTTCTGGCCTTCACTGAGTGAGAGAAGAGGATAGTGTCGGAAACAGGGGAAGAGAGAGAGTGGGGGATGACACCTGGCAAAGGGTCGAGGGTGGGAGTCGAACCCGGGGCTGCCGCATCGACGGCTGTGTCCTCTGTGCAGGGTCTGCGTCACCTGTGTACCTGCTCAGCACTACAATATATTTATCCTACCAGTGTTTGGGTTCCCCTCAGTTTAAACCTCTCTTCGTGTGTGCCAAGTCACTTCATTTTAATGCAAACCACTAACAATAAAAAAGAAAAGTTGTAATAAACTGGAATTACCCTTTAATTTAACAGGAAATAAAGTGCAGGCTGTTGTATGAAAACAAACACTTTCCTGCTCGAGTCTCGAGGAGGGAACGTAAAATGGGTCTCACTTTAAAGACCATTTTAAAGACAGGAAGTACACTGTGAGAAAACTGTAGAACTATAGTTTATATTATTATTTTATTAATATATTAAGTTTAAGCTCCTTTACTTTAACTGCTGAATGTAGAAAGGTGATCCTTTGTTTACATAACGTCAGCTAAAAATGTGCTAAAAAGTTATTGTGGTATTTCTAACGGGTCCTATCGTTACATATTTTAACGACTGATAGGAACGGACAGTTTGGGAATTTCTCCATTTGATTGCTTCAGCCGGCAGCTGCAAAGCGTGCCGTCATGGCTGCAACTTGTTAATGCACCCGATCAAAGTGCATCCACTAAAGGTTCTCGTTTTATCCCTGACAGGCTCGGATTGTTATTCTTAGTGTCTGTCAACGTAAAAGTACAAGTAAAGGACACAACAGCGCTGAACTGAACCACTCGTCTACACCGTCAGTCCACAGTAAAGGGACTATAATGAAGAAGATGGTCGGAGGGAGGAGCCAGAGGTATGATGGGTAACATGGATGCTTAACAGTGACAGAAGGGGTTTCCTCTGATGCAGGTTGAACATGCAGCATTGCAGAGTGATCGTTGTACCTTTTGGAGCCCGGGCGAACAATCACAGGCTTTGACGGCAGAGCGCTAAGGGGCCGCTCGCATTTCCTGTGTTTATGTTTCCCTGGTTCTAACGGAGGAGACGAGAAAAAGAGGAGTGAGACAGTGAAGGAGGAGCAGAAGGACACCATCACATGTTACACGACACATCAGGCGTTTGCACGTCTCAACTAGTCTAGTAAGAACTAAATATTTACCATCAAAACACTGAAATCTCAGACATTAAAAATAAGACACTTTGACTTATTTCTCTTGTTACTTAATAGAGTTTAACTGCGGACATAAGATGAGCATTCAAGGCAGCAACTAACTCTTAATTAATGATCAATTAATCTGCTGATTATCTTCTTAATTTACTGACTCATCATGTCGTCTATGTAATGTTACAAAATTGTCATGGCTCAAAATGACATTCTTAAATAGCCGATTCTCCGACCAGCAGTCCAAACCCAAAGATATCGACTGTATCATCATGTATTATAAAGAAAACAAGAAAGTCCTCATATCAGTCTGAAACCATCAAACATTTCGTATCATTCGTTAATAAATGACTGAAATAATCATTTTATTGTTGCCAACTTATTAACTGTTCATCTTGATAAATTCATTAATAAATAAATCATTCTAAATGTAGTTTTTTTCTAACGTCAACACACATTAAAAGTAATAAAAGAGCATCTAACAAGTATCAGTTTGCTTTGACCAGCAAACTGTTTGCTTGCAACTAGGGATGCACGATATTATCGGCGCGTCGTCGGTATCTGCAGATTATGGCTTGAAAATGACACATCGGCAGATATGTCATTTTTCTGCTGATATTTTCCGCCGATAAAACAACGCTTTAATTCTGCCTAACTGCTCGATGATTCTCTTCAACAGCTCGACGTAATGCTACGACAGTAACTCGGCGCCAGTGTGCGCACTGCCTGCACCACGCCTCTTCGTTCCTCGCTCAGCATCGGTCATGCCAGGAGGGGCCAAATCTCATCATCCAAGCCTGTCTAAGCTTTATGAATATTACAGATTTATTTGAAAGAAAATGTTACAAATAAAAATGGCATTCTGTACATAACCTAAGTTTAAGTAGTTGCCAAGTGAATGTTTACATTTTAAAAAGCACTGTGTTATGTTATTTCTGCATCTGCAAGTGGGCCACTACAATAAGAGTAGGCATGATGTTGATTCCACTACAGGAGAGACTTGATGTTCTGTTCTCAGTGATTAGGTGGAAAAAAACATGTGTCTAATATATCTGTATCGAAATTGGCAAAAAGGGTTGGAAAATATCGGAAAATCGGATATCGGCAAAAAATCCAATACCGTGCATCCCTATTTGCAACTTTATTCTAATAACTGATTACTACTATGCATCAATTTGAACAACTATGAATCATGATCTATGAAGTGTAAAACAACCTCCTGCATTTATCCCCAGATACTCCTCAATATAAACATAAAATACGGTAGGTAGTAAGAGGTGTTCAGTGTCTCAACAGAACTATGCTTCCTTAATGTCACTACTACAAGCCTCCCAGTAAAGAACACTATACAGGCTCTCTAAATCCGTGTAATCTCAGTGTAGTTTCACAAAGGGAACCTCGCCCTCTGACTGACCTGACCTGGGCTCGCCTCTTCGGTAAAAAGGAAAAACAACAACAGGTTGTGAATCTGTCACTGCAGCCAAGCTCACCTGACAACAGGCTCAACTCCCCCCGCGGCGGTTCACTATCACTTCACAGCCAGCGGCTAAGCTAACTTGCAATACATCGGATACACGTCAGTAATAACATAACACAATTTGCTGCTCAAGTGACTCGTTATAAATGTAGATTTACTTTAGAGTGCGTTATGTGTCATCGTGACAACAGGAGGAACAGAGAGGGGCATGCAGGGCAATGCTAAAGGAAATGCTAACGTTAGCAAAGAAGTACTAACTATTAGACTAAGTAACTAACTACACATAACACTGACACGAACAGCACAGCCGTGTGTTAGAGACGCTTGCCTCTGTTGCCTTTTTTAATTTTCATTATAACAGCGACAAAAAGTGTGCTACAGAGACATCCAATGCAAAGATTAGAGCCCAAAACAAAGGCTTAGGCATACATAACGGTACACACACCACTGCTGCCCGAGGATGAAAGCGATCATGTTAGCTAGCTAACACTTTACATCATGTGTACCGAATAAATACAATCAACGCACATATTTCACTCTGTTGCTAGCTACCTTGCTAGCCAAATTAACTGTCACGATTCTCAGCAGTGATGACAGGAGCTACGGGGGATCCGACACTGCTCTCAGCTGGGGAAACAGCTTTAGCTTAGCTGCTAAAATCCAGCCGTCTCACCTCGGCGGTGCGAATCCCCACAACCCCTCTTCGACCAGGCAGCTCTGGCTCCTTCGGACATGAAGTTGCGGGTTCGATTCCGGAATCAAGAAAGCGGACGGCAGCGGTGCACTGCCATGTTATCGTCCATCTGCAAGACGAAGAGACCCCCCACTCGCCTCTAAATTAAACGGCTAACACACCACAGCGGTTCTCAGGCTTTGCGGACGCCATTTTCTGCAACGGCGTCATTTCCCTTTTGGGCGGAACTGAAGGGCGTTGTGCGGTGCAGCAAAGATTGTATATGTGTGAAAGATGTATCACTCTCAACTGTTGTCAGATTTGATTTTTCTTGCAAAATACTTAAATTTATTTATATTATTATATATTATATTAATTGATTATATATTTATAATCAATTAGTGGCGATGTGTAAAGTAAATTTACTTAAGTACTATACTGGAGTAAAATTTTAAGGTACTTGTATTTTCCATTATCTGCTACTTTTAACAAGCTAGATACAGAGTAAACTAATCCACTACAGTTAGTAAATAAAGTAGGTCAGGTACTTAAGTAGTAGATTCGGGCTAAAAACACATTTTTTTAAATTACCAAATTAATCATGATTTTTCAACTATGGGTTAAACTTAAAAATGTTCAATCAACTTTCACTGTTTTAAATTTAACAGGCTGTGAAGAATTAACTGCCCAGCTATATATTTCCACATGGTGGCGCTGCAACACAACACAAAATAATTAATATCAAAATCAATGTGTTCATCTACAGTCATCACAGTTTTACATGTTGTATTAAAGCCCACAGCAGCTCCACATATGAATTGAGAGTGAGCAAAAATGTGTTCAAATTGTTCATTAATATATTCATTCTATTTTGACACTATTATCCCGCATATTATCTTACTGTAGTATTCATGTCACAATATGCTTAAATCAATCTATTAAAATATCAATTAAGTTAATTTTTATTAAATTAAATACAAAGTATAAACTCCAACAAATTTCCAGAAAAATCATGAATGTCCCCAGTGATCATTATGTCCCTGAACGCAACAGTCAAATTCATCTTCATGTAAAAACTTGAGGAGTAATTGTAAATGTACAGTTTGAAAGATAAAACTGATGACAGAGGAGGATCGATTGTGTTTAAATTAATGGTCTCAGTCAGGTTGTGTGTTTGAGTCTCAGCTCGTTGTAAATGCAGCAGCACCACCTGCTGGCCAAACCAGGAAACTACCAGTTAAGTCTGCTCAGGATCAGTTATACAGACACACGCGAGACAGACTTAAATGTTCACTGCTGTCTGTGGGTTGTATTATAGCACTCAAACACTATTTTTCCTTTTGTTTAAATTTTAGCATACTCCATTTCCACTTAAGTCATTCTCTAACATTATTTTATGCTACTTTATACTTCTTTTTCACTGCATTTGTGCAAATGTTGTACTTTTAACTCAGCGTTTGCCCCCCTCGCTCCTGTCAAGCTTCAACCTCTCGTTAATTTACTACCATGATGACTGGTCAACAGGACAGAGGCGTGGCAATGTGTATCCACCCTCTTGTCTAAACATGGTGAAATGTGGAACTCAAGGCTCTAAAACTTTAGTCAACAAACCGATGGCTGACATCTTGATGGCTATGTCCATATTTTATACAGTGTATGCTTCAACAGAGCCAGGCTAGCTGTTTCTGGTCTAAATGCTAAGCTAACCAACTGTTAAATGTTTCTTGGTGCTTTGCTATTGTTAAAATTTCACCTTCTGTTTTCAAGTAGAAAATGTAATGTCCAGTTTCCTTGTCAAGCTTCCCTTTTCTTTTCAACATTTATGAGCTGAATATCCTCAGTTGTACATAATAATCGTTTATCTGTCATTTTCACTTCTGGGTAAAATGATCACTCGTGCTAAAAGCCGGAGCTCTAAATGGTACAATAACTCTGTTAGATGAGTCTGATGAAGTGGATCTGTGTGTGAAAATGTGTTTCTGTAGCTTCATGCAGAGCAGACATTAAACCTGCTGAGCGTGAGAACGAGCAGTAAGGGACATCCTCCAGGTTTCTAATTTCCAGCCTGAATCGTTCAGTAAGTGAACTTCTCATTGATCATATTTCACAGGGTTTCACTGCTCTTCAGTCAGTCATAAATGAAGTCGATATGTTCCAAAGGTGTTGATGCTGTGAAGAAGAAAGAAGCCTTGAAGAGTGGTCACACGATGGGAAACTTGAGATTCACTCTGAGCTTTATTATTTAGTCAGATGACAAAACTACAAGTTGGACATCAGAACTTCCTGCCAGGATCTCTGCTCATAAATCATCTGGTTACATGTGATCAAGGTGGCTCCAATTCAGCAGGTCAAAGGTCGCCCTAAAGCTGGTCATGTGATGTCAAGGAGTGAGAACATGTGAAATTAAATGTACTTTTTGCAGCTTACAGCATGTTAGCAGGCAGAAATGAAAGATCCACTCCTTCCAGTTATCCTGATGTAAGTGAATCGCTTTAAGTTCAGATTATAGATTCATTGTTTTGCTCAGTTATCAACAATAACACACATTTACACCACAGAGGTATTATTCTGTGTGGGTTAACACCAAGTGCACTAATAGAAAACAAGCTTGTGTTAGCACACTGGGTTGATTTTTACCTGAATGTAACCTGTAACCAAAGCTGTTGAATAAATGTGGTGGTACTCTCTCCAACTTCACAGAGATCAGACCGACATAATTGTCTTTGAGCCACGGAAAGAAAGACCGGGTGTCAGCTCTCAGCTTCAGTCGCTCTCTCTTACATCAGAGACGAGCAAGAAACCTGGGTGTGATCCTGGACTCAGATTGAAACATTCACAGCCACATCAGATCAGTAACTTCTTCAGCTTTTACCATTTAAAAAACATTTCTAGAGTCAGAGGAATGATGTCAAAACAAGACCATGAAAGACTTATACATGTGTTTATTTCCAGCAGATTAGATCACCGCAGCAGTCTGTTCACAGGGCTTTCAAAACAAGCTGTTCAGCAACTTCAGCATATTCAAAATGCAGCAGCAAGAGTCCTGATGAAAGAAATATGAGCACATTACATCCTCACACTGGCTGCCTGCTCCTCACAGAGTTCAAAGTCTCTCTGCTTGTGTATAAGGCTCTCTGTGGCTCAGCGTCCAATTACATCTCTGATGTGCTCGTGACATATGAACCATCCAGGACCCTGAGGACATCTGGGGCTGGCCTGCTGGCAGTCCCAAGAGTTAGAACCAAACATGGTGAAGCAGCGTAGAGGGTTAGCCGTATCTGTTGAGCCTAAACCCTTTCGTATAGAAGGACAGAAGGAAGTTAAAAGAACCGGCACATTTTATCCAGTGACCCAGTAGTAGGCCATTCTTATAAAGATTTGCCTATTTTTGCAAACAAATGTGCCAAGAATCTTAGAGACACTTTAGTCGAGGCTGACTGCTATAATCCTCCCAAACATTTTCTATCTAATCCACCAGGTGGTAATGTTCCGTGTTCTAACTGTGCCCAATGTAGCGCCATGATTAGAGGTGACGTCTTTATCCATCCTCATGCCGGTAAGAAGTTTCATATCAAGAACAGAATCTCCTGTAAAACTAAATATGTGGTTTGCCTCTTGAAATGCCCCTGTGGGCTCGCCTATGTAGGTCAAACTAAACGTGAGCTAAAAACAAGGATTTCTGAACATAAAAGCAACATAAGGAACAAAGATGAAAAATCTCCGGTGGACAGACATTTCAGTGCAGCAGGCCACGATGTCTGTTCTCTCAAATTTCAGGGCATCGAAAAGGTTAATCCTTTGACAAGGGGAGGAGACCTGGACAGGTCTTTATTGCAGGGGGAAGCTTTTTGGATTCCTTCTTTACAAACTGAGCCATGAAGGCCGAAATGAAGAACTGCTGCTCGGTTGCTTCCTGTAATCAGTATTTATGAGTCACGGCATGCACCTTTATATTTTATTATATATGCCTATTAAGATGTGCAGCGTAATGTAGTTACGTTTATGTATGTGTGCATTGTACACGTGTGTATACATGGGTATAGGTATGTATATATATATTTAGGTATTTATATGTGTATATATTTATATATATGAATTTAAAATAGGATTAGCCACTTTTATATTTTGCTGCAGAGTAAGTTTCCCATTGTAACCATATTTATTCTATGTATTCTATGTCTGTACATTGTTCTGTACTTGTGCAGGATTTTGCACTTTTCGGCAGGGACATGCAGCTCTTAATCTAATCATGTATACCAATTAGTTTTTGCTACGTCCTTGTTAATATGGATTATTATACGCACTGTGTTATATGTATAATTAACGAATTAATGTATGTAAATGGGCTGTTGAAACCCCCTATCTACTAACTGACTGTCTGTAGAGGCAAAGACATTTTTGTTTATATTTTCTGCCATGCATTTTAGCTTAGAAAGGGATCTTTCCATGTTATTTATAGAAAGTGAAAAGGTGTCTTGGTATGGACACACTTCCTGCGGGGCGGTCCTTTCACTCATTTCATCTCACCTGGGCATATGTATCAATTCCTTTGTTCTCCTCAGCATGCTGAAGACGGCATAAGAGCCGAAACGCGTTCATCTGTGACCCACATTTAAGTCAGTGTTACTTGATCCTGTGAGTGCCGGAGCTTTTTGTTTTTCTAACTTACTCTGCACAGCTAACCTGGTCGGGACCAGGTGATGTTCAGAGTTTGGGCTTTATTAATAATGTCCTGACGACGTTCTCCGCGGGTAACATAGATCCCTAGCTGAGGTTATCAGACAGCATCTAAGGACACTGGATCACGTTTTTATGTTAGGTCCTAATTTCCTGCTAAGTCCGTCAAATGACGCCCCTTTTCTGTGAGCGTGCACAGACCCTGAAGCAGAAAGCCTGAGTGAACAAAGAAAGTTCATAACCACCTTCGTTATACCTGTTATCTCTAACTGGTGCTTGAGGCTTTGTCGAGCCAGCTTACGTAAAGAAAGCCTATGGATTTTAAATATTTGACTGCTCTTAAAGACCCCCTCCAGTGAAGATCCAGTGTTTAACCTTGTGAACATCTCCATGTAGTGTTCTTCATGCGCTATAAGACATATCAGGGACAACATCAGCATCGTCTCCATGGCTGGGCCTGTCTGCTTTTAAACTGCAGTGTACCAAGGACAGGCTGAACAACACGTTTTCAGGTTGGCAGGTTTGAGACGTCACAAACCTAAGGAGCCAATCCCGTTTGAAGCATGTTTAATAAGGGGCGGGGGGGTCTAAAGAAAAAAAATGTTCCTCTTTTTTTTCTTTTCCTTTTTAAAAGCGGGGCGCCCTCAGAAGCATCACAAGAAACTGAGGCTAGTGCTCAGGGATCTCTCCAGGGGTACTATGCTAGCGGTCCCTTAGCCCTCAGGGAAATACAGCTAGTTTCTCTGTCCCTTTGTCCGGTCACTACCGTGAAACCCCTACACGTCCTATCTCCCACCCTAAGGCCTCGTCCCTGACTTAAGGCTACAAAGCAAAAGGGGGAGACGGGGGAAGGGGAGGGGGGCGGAGGATAAGGGCCCCCTTTATTTGACTTTAAACACTGGCCTAACCACCCTGTGTGATTCTAGCTTCCTCCGTCTGGATCCCTGTATGATTTAATTCCTAACAGCTATGAGGTTTTCACGAGGCAAAGATGCCTAACATTACTCAGAAGGGGGCCTTCTGAAGGTGCTCTCCGCCCTGTGTGTGGTGTGTGTATGTGAGGTTATGAATCAGTAATGTCGCTGTAGTGTGGATCTCTTGAGCTTACCTGGGGGGCGTAACGGAGTCCTCCTTGTAGAAACCCTTTCTCACTTTTGATTTAATACCACTCACTCCAGAATAAAAACTCCCACAGAGGGCTCTTAAAGTTTTACATCCTTTTATTTGTTCACTCAGTTATAAACGACAAAAAAAAGTCGGAACTGGTCTGGTTCTGTTTTCAGATGCGTTTAAATGAGGCAGAACATTTAGAAGTTGGACAATTTGGATGTAATTTAAGAAACCTTAAATCTGAATTTTGGTTTTCTGGCAGGCATCGATTATTCACAAATACTCGAGTTCTGTTTGGGTTTGTCTTCCAAAGGATACCATGCAAACCCTCTCTTTGGCATATGTCGCCAGGAGCTTACAAGCATCCACATATTGCAGGCCCAACAGTCTGCGATTCTTTGCTTCAAATCTAAATTACGCCAGAAGTTTAAGTGACAAATGGACCAGATTCAATTAAAAAAAATTTCTTGCAATTTGCTGTACCTCTTTCTGCCAATGAAAAATCTCTGAGAGACGGGAAGGCATGCCCTGGGGAGAATGGAGCCAAGAGTGAGCCCCGATCCCTGGGCAGTGCCCTTTATTTAGGCCTCTGCACAAAAGCTGGAATTCCCAAGCTCCTGCACCTGCAACTGGCTCACGAGGCCCGTCCACGTGAGGTGAGGTGCACGAGTCCAGCCGACCCATGGTCATGGCCGACAAGAGCCCAACCCCACGTGGTCCAGCTGCAGGCCGGAAACCCAGCCATAAATCTGTTCACGGACAATAAATTAATAAAGAAATATAAAGTTTGCTGAATTGCCAGTAACATCACAATCTGTCATTTGAGAAACTCTGTAAAGCCTTAATTAAATTTAGACTTTGTTTGTTTTTGACTTATTTCTGTCACAAGGGACTCCTCCTCTATTATTATATGAGAAATAACTGAATATAACCAGAACTTCAGAGAGTTAAACTTCTACAGGTTGCATCAACTTACTGTTATTGAGAAATATTTGTTAAGTAATTATCTCATCTGTTCTACATAAAGGGTTCCCAACCCCCGGGCTGCGGCAGCATATGGACATATGACAGCATGTGGACACGATGTTTATACTTTAACTGAGCGTGGAAATACGGACAGATAGCAACGTTAATGAGACAGGTACAGAGCATCAAGACACACTCAGGTCTGTGTCACGTCTGTCTCCTCCCCGCGTGGCACGATAACTCTGATAAACTACGTGTGGATCTCCTCCTGCTCATCTCATTCACAGCTTGTGGTGGAGACGTATTTTATTCTTTATGAAGGTTGTTCATGGACATACGGGAGCGATCGCGACCCTATTGAGTCAGGGGCAGAGCATGAGAAGCACTCACTGATCGGTGTCCTCACTGCGCTGCATGATTATAAACTGCTCACTGCTGGATCACATGGTTATACATTCTGTTAAACTGCTTGTAGATCACACTCTGGGTCATCTGTCTCTGACCCGCGCCATTTCTCCCTCTAGTTAGATCGTCCCGTATTAACTGTCGGAACCGTCTGATCCGTGTCGTCAAAGAGGTAAGGAACCCCTGCTTTACATTCCCACAGGTTCAACAAAAAGAAAATATATTTATATACATAAATGCAATTTACTGATTTAACCTTCAGTCGTGTCATAAAAAAAAAAACTGAAGCTCTCCTCTCCACTCTTCCTCTCAGTCACACGGCCCAGTCAGAGCGTCTCCACACACCAGCTGCTGCTTAAACCTCCCTGATCATCAGCTCATCCTCTCTGGACAGAACCAGTGACAGATATCACCACAACTTCCAGCTGACGAGAGAAGAGGACAGAAAATCAGTGTTGACACTCAGACTCTGTTCATCAGCTGTTGGTCAGTAATGCAGAACATCCAGTATGAAGACAGAAGTGGTTTTGTAGCGTAGCACGTCTCCTCTCATGCTAACATACTGGAGACTCAAGAGGGAGAGTCCCTGAAGGCATCATTATGTCAGAAACAGATTAGTGAAGCATTTACTGTTGTAACATGTGTACAGTTTTTACATTGTAAAGCAGTACTTTATTCATTTACCGTATCCAATTTTTTATTGGAAACATTAGCACAAAGCTAACAGACGTTAAAGAGCAACTTCACACCAGGCTGAGCAGCAGAGTCTCAAACTGCAAGATGACATCCCTCCCTTTCCTTCCTCTGAGATCAAGCAGTGGTACTCTGGTTATTGAGTCAATGACGAAACAATCAGGTTTATGTTCATATCCTTGAGTTTATTACACCTCTGTGTTTGCTCAGCTGGACGAGGGATATATATAAGTATGCTCGTGTTTTATTGTCTGATGCAAGTTGTGAAGTAATGATTCTGTTATAAGTTTGAGCTACAGATAGGGCTGGGTTTTTTGTTTAGTTAATTGGGTCCACGTGATGATAAGTCTGTGTAGGGACACCATTATACAGAACCCCTTCTCTACTCGTGGGTGCAGCTTTCACCATTTTTGTATAACGTTGTCAGTTAAGCATCTGTTAAGCTGTTTAGCTGTCTGAAAACTTATCCTTCAACTTTTATGTGACTTTTTCTGCTAAGGAAATAATATAATAGTGATAGATTTATGTTAAAATGAGTGCTGGTTGGGTAATTTAATCCCTTACACTGTATGTAGATATTTCTATTATGCATGTCACTTCATTATAACCTTTAACTTTAATGTGGAAGAGCCTTGTATTGTTTATTTGTAATTACAGACTGGTGACATTACGGAATAACAAAGAGTTTAAATGAGACTGCTGGATTCGGAGGGAGCATAAAATAAACTGTTTCCTCACCTTTATTATTATATTATATATTATTGTATCCTTCCTGCTTACTGTCGACACCTATAAAGAAAGAGCCCTACCTTATTACCTCATGAAACACAAATACTTTCTCATGTTTAAAGTTTCATGTCTTTTTCACTGTTTCACTATTTCTGTTTATCATCTTTATCTTTCTGTCCAATCCCAATCTCGGAGCCCATCGGCTATTGTCTGATGACGATATAGTGGCTGGGAATGCCATGTGCATTTAGCGATAAACAACTTCCAGCCAACTTCTGTGCGCTGCATTGTTTACATATGTTGTTACATTGTTTACAGTCCAGTCAGCAGAGCGAGAAGCGACCGTGTGTTCAGATCAAAGGTAAATTCTCCCTCCAGATGTGTCTGCTAAATAAACGCTGTCATCTCTCGGTTCGTCCCATCCCCCGGAGGAGCGCCCGTTCATCTGTCTGTGCTGAGTCTCAGTCTCACTGTAAACAGGAAGTTACACAGAGGCTGCACTCTGGCTTACTGCAGCGGGATGAAGCCCAAACAGAAACAGATTTTCTTGTGATCGACTTTAATTAACGGCTCTTCAGTTTGCTGAAAGAACTACAACAGAGTATTTGGGTCACATTCAGGGGGAAAAAAATATTAAGATTTCGAGAAAAAAGTAATATTACGAGAATAAAGTTGTAATTTTTCAGAGACGAGCGATGAATGGTTTTCATTCTCTCTCCTACCACCACCCTCACAGAACAGGCTCCAACCCACCCCCATCTCATCTCCCAGCTCTTGAATGTGTCCTCTCCCTTTCTCCAGCTCTCCCCTTCTCCCTTCTCTAATTTGAACCCTTTTCCAAAACAATATTTGCGGTTACATGCATCTCGGTGTTGGTTTTGATTTTGTTGTATTCTTCAGCTTGTTTCCCATGTAAGCAGCGGCAGTCACGCAGCTGAGCTCTGTGTGATAGCAGCAGCTCAGGAGGAGAGAAATGAGAGAGGATAGAGGAAAGGTGTGGGTGAGCAGCGTGAGAGTGAGCTCAGGAAAGGCCACAACACACAGCAGGAAAAGAGCAACATCATCCACTGCACACCCTGACACTTTGAAAGGGTCAAAGTGCAGATGCCTCACTCCTGACAGCTTTTTATCTGCTCCTTCAAAATAGAAGAGCACAGAACAGAGAAAAACAGAAAAGGACAGAATAAGAGAGAAGAGTACAGTGAAAAAAAGAAGGCGAATTATAAAATAACTTTTTTCTCGTAAAATTAGGATTTTATTGTTGTAATATTACGACTTCATTCTGAAATCTTAGATTTTTTCCCCCCCTCAACGTGGCCCTAATACTCAGTAAATAACAACATCATGACGCAGATTACTAACAAATAAAAATAAAGCTTTGTCAGGTCTGTCTTTAGGGAAGAAGAAAACTACTTTAAAATGAGAACTTTGTTGAACGGGGGTCGGATCGATCTGATGCATTCAAGGAAATCAGGCAAATCTAAACGGCTTTCGTGACAGCGTCAAGCAGATTTTAATGTAGAGCAGATTGTTGAACTTGTATGCAAATATCTGTTTAGAGAGATTAATAAGGTCAATCGTTGTCAGATGACGCTGATAGGAGTTGGGGTGTCATCACAGCGGATTATGTTCCGTCAGCTCTCCACACGGACTGTTTTTCCTGCATATGTTGCAGCCTGCTGATACCTGATTGTAGTACGCTTGTAGTCCAAGATATATTGACCAAACAGAAACCAGGACCCTTCCCTTAATGCACAACCCTGCCTACAGATACTACATTTCTATGTCTAATCTGTATAGATTAGTCCAATCACCTGTCGCCTGTCACTGTTGTCTCACAGCTTCACTGAGGGAAACAGACGCCGGGAAGGAGGGTTGAGATTTACCAGGAAACACTTAAACTTTACTTTGATACCAACTGTGTTCAGTAATATGCTGCACAAACAAGCATGGACTGACCCCCAACCTTCTACTGACCTCAGAGTCTCCAGTCTGCAGTTTGGACTCTTCACAAGATCGCACAGCGGCTCCACGTCTGATTCCTGCAGCTCGTTGTTACTCAGCTCCAGCTCTCTTAGAAGGGAGGAGTCGGACTCCAGAGCTGAGGCCAGAGAAGCACAGCTGATCTTTGACAACCTGCAGCAACTCAATCTGAATAAAAAAAAATAATATTGTACAATGAGAATGTTCCAGCTTAAGTCATTCAAAGTCTAAAAGTCTGTTCAGGTCTGTTATGGTTTGTGCAATCATGGAAAAGATTTTGGTTCAGTTGTCATGGTTAGGGTGAGTGTAAGTCTCCAGGAAATGTATTGTACTATGAACTGGTCATAGACCACGTCTGTTTGAAATTGCTGAGTGAAGTTTGTTGTCAAAGTTTTAAATGTTCTAAAATGGAGAATTACTGTCACTTATATAGAAATAATCCTGAACATTCAAATTAATAAAAGGAAATAAACATCTGCACAGCAGAAAGTATGACGTTATAATAAACACTGACTTTCTCTACATCCCCAACTATGTCAAACTAGAGCTCTGGAAAACACATGAACATTAAGTTACCTTAACAACCAACAGTTGGTGTTTCATAAATTTGTTGAACAAACACAAGTCTGTTCTGACAGCAGATTAAATTAAGTGCAAGAAACATGAACGAAAACGAAAGGAAGTGGGAAACTACATGGAGTATGTAATATAAAATGTCTATGAACAGAAATTTAATGCATTTGTTAATTTAATATTTAGGATCTACAATAGTAACAGAGAGTCAGTGAACTGACCTCAGAGTCTCCAGTCTGCAGTTTGGACTCTGCAGAAAATCACACAGCAGCTTCACTCCTGAATCCTGCAGCTCGTTGTTACTCAGCTGCAGCTCTCTCAGATGGGAGGGCTTGGACTTCAGAGCTGAGGCCAGAGAAGCACAGCTGATCTCTGACAAACTGCAGCACCTCAATCTGAATAAACAACAAAGATTGTAGATAAAAATCTTTTATCATTCATCAGATGTGTTCAGGTTTTAATTGTTTAGGTCAGCTCTAAAATGTTCTTATTCTTCTAATTTATGTAAAAGATATGGAGATAAAATTCATAAAAAATTCAATTTGTGTTCAAGTTTGAAATGTGTAAACAAACATTGGTGTCTTGATTTTTGTAACCAATTAAAGCTAAAGAAATATTTCTATTTCAGCAGGTAACCCTTTTGATTTTAAAACAAATGTTAGTTAAGAGGGGCTTCTGCATACAGCTGCGACCATTTGCCAAAAATCATGAACATGTTACAAACTGCATGAAAGCAGGGAAAGTGGAACCAAATCCAGGCAGGCAGGTGCAGAAATAAAACAGATATTCATTGATAAAACGAAGCTTACAGAGTTTGGGTATGGCAGACAGGACAGGTCCAAGGACAAAAGGAAAACAAGCAGGCAAAAATCAACTGAGCTGATAAAGGAAATGTACAGGTGTGTGGGTAGGAGAGTCTGGGCTGGTGAACAGGTGAAACTAATGAGGGCAATCAAAAAGGAGGAAAACAGACAAAGGCAGGAAGTAAAACAAGACATGACACACATGGGGCAGGAACTTATGAAGCCATATGCATGTGAGTTATGTATGAACATAAATGAGGTTTAATCATTAATCAAACATGAAAGATTTACAATAGTAACAGAGAGTCAGTGAACTGACCTCAGAGTCTCCAGTCTGCAGTTTGGACTCTGCAGACCATCAGACAGCAGCTTCACTCCTGAATCCTGCAGCTTGTTGTAGCTCATCTCCAGCTCTCTCAGATGGGAGGGCTTGGACTTCAGAGCTAAGGCCACGACTTCACAGTGAAACTTCGATATTCCACAATGGGAAAGTCTGTCATGAAATAAACATTACAAAATATATTATTATGAATTAATAGGGAATAGTAAAACATATTATTTAATTAATGCATTTGAGGACAAAACAGTTTGACACATCATTTTTTGAAGATCTGTGGTTCAGCTAATATCACTATGTTTGACAGGAAACAATGATTCCCTCTCTCTCTTATCTGCAGACTTTTAACCTTTGTTTTGCTTTAATCTTGTAGATAAAATGATTGAAAATTACTAACATTTATGTTCACATAATGTCCACAGACATCTCAGTGTAATCTGTTTCAATACGTTTTCACAAAGTTAGAATGAGGGCCCCTGATTAGAAAACATTACTAGCTGCTGATGTCAGTTATGACATGAAACATTATGTTTTAATTTGCAAGACTGATGACTGACAAGCATGAAATAATGTCATCAAAATTTGTTTCCAAGTATCCTAAAAAATACAGTATAATAGCAAACAAACACATTAGACAAACTGCTAAGGTTTGATTGTTTTCAACATATCGTCAACATGTTAAAAGTGTATCACCATTAAAACATTACATTGAATTATGTTGTCTAAATAACCCTTAAACAGTCTGAAGTCTACCTTCCTTCTCTTGTATACACATAAGACACTTCTTGTTTTAAAAACTTAAAGTTTAATTCATAAGCCACAAAATGCCAAATCACTTAGTTCCACACACTCACTTATCTAGGGATTCAGAAATGTCTTTAGGAAAATTTAAAAAAAATCTTATTTCAATTCTTAAGCAACTAAAACTACCACTTCTCAGTTAAATGTCTCCAGTAAACAATCAAGTTACAGATTTCATCCATCTCTATTTCCCACTGAATGACAGGATAACTGTGGCTGAGACAGGGTTATATTTTTATCTTGAAAACCTATAACAATAACATTGATGACCTACATTAAACATGGGGGACACAATACCACAGAACGTCTCTCTCTCTGTGTTTCTCTAAACAGATTGTGGTGATTTCAACATGTAAACAAAGCATTCTTGTGCACCCTGATAAGAAAATAAAATGTAAAGACAACACTTAGTTCAGGCAAAAAAACTTCTATTTACTTTTAAAAACATTAATTGACCAGGATTTTTCCTGGCTCAAAATAAGATGGAAATGGTCCCTTCCTTATCGTGTACACATGTGCATGTGTACCATGTGTACCATGTGTATAATTGTAAAATTAAAGAAAGGGCAATTCTCACTTTAAAGCCAGCTTTCTTAAAAACAAATGACTGTGCCCGATTAAAATTGTATACAACATAAGAGCTAATGAGTTCATTTAAACCGTTAAAATCAAAGTTGTTTAAAATAAAGATTAAAAATAAAATAGTTTAATCTACATAGGTCAAAACCAGAGGCAGAGCATTTCAGCATCCTGTTTTTTGTTTTATGAAACCTCTTCATGCACTCCTTGTAGTCCAAGGCCTCCTGGTCTGGTCCATCGATGGCCACCTTGCAACACACATCCAAGTGCCTTGCTTTTAATCCGTTACACAGGGGTGTCTTAACCTAAAACTGCAACAAGTCATACATAAGGAACTTTGTATTGTTCTGATACAGAAAGAAATAGTGATAGAGCTCTCTAGATTACACTTTTTGGTCAGAGGATCTGGGAGGATCACGCACTTCAATTTTTTTGGCTGACCGCCGGGGTCAGCCTACACATGGGTCTGTATGTGACTGACTGACTGACTGAGTGATGGTACTTTCACAACCGTAGAGAGAGAGTTACGACATCGCAATGGCGGCTCATGGAGCATATTGGACCTCCACTGACGTGACTCTGTATATAAGGCTCTGGATACTTTTTTAGGGCAGAAGGCGGGGCTGCTGGTCCGCTATCCTGACCTACGTCCGCAGCGCACACCTGCTTTCAAACACGATGTCATCGGCCTCATAAGGACAGTCCTGCCAATTCAGACTGGAAGCATGACAGCTGCGTGGCGTGGCAGCTCCGGCTCGCACCGTCAAGGTCTTCACACGGGCTGTGTGTCGGCTGTGGATTCAGCTGGGCTGACCCTGCCAGCCCTGTCTTTCTACATCAGTTTTACAGTAAGGCCATACAACACAATGGATCCAATCCATACAATTTGAATATGTTTGCTTTATAAATGTCATTTTGAGTTTTTTATACGGGAACAATGAAGAGGTGTCTGTGCAACTGTAAATAATAATTGGGCTGATAAATATATACATTAATCACTCTTCACTTTACCTGTTTGCCATATCCAGGGGTAGTTTCTGGTCTTTGTTTTAAAGGTTTCCGTAGGTTAGTCTTAACAGCAAACGATCTTAATTACATCCGAAATGGGTCCTTAATTAACACGCATTGAAAACAACCGTATGAGCTGAGATGAAGAGACAGAGAGCGAGCGAGGGGGAGAGAGGGACAGACCCAAGTTACGTCTGTAACATGTTGTTATTTCCTTTTTGTTACTATCATATACTTATGGCCTGCGGGAGACTTATGACTACGTTTTTATTTCAAAGAAAATTAAGCAGGAACCGCAATAAGGAGCCTGTGAGTTACTTTATCCGACAAATAACTTCCTGGAAAAGTTACAAATAAAGTTAAAAAAAAAACAACAACAACAAGCCCGGGAAACATTTCAATATAAAAGCATTTCAGATCGGGCTTTTACTTTGAAAAAGCATACCGGAAGTGTTGACCTACTTTACTCTCCATGCCTGTGACTTTTACTACAGGAAGAGATGTTTAATTTGCTGTCAGAGATCATTAGGACTAATCACAATTCATTTTCACCGCGTGTCAAGCCAGCCATATGAAGACCTGTTTGTATCTGCTCCCTGTGCCACAAGTAGAAATTACCAACGGTGAGGGGCCATGAACGTGTGAGTCACAACTAATCTTTCCATTTTCATGCATTTAAAATGAAAATGAACACGCCCCGCAGCAGTCACGCACATGCCACGTATCCAGTGTTGCCCACAAAAGCGCACATTCACCTGATGCGGTCAGCCACATACTAGGTTTTGACCTTGTCTTGTTAACTGTTTAACTGCTCGTTTCATTTTGCTTTCTTCTCAGGCTCAGCTCAGCCAACAACAACAAATAGTGTGTTTCCCAAATGTATATATATTTTTAAAAAAAGACAACATTTTATTTAACCGTTTAACTGGTAGCATTAACCAGTTAAAATTCTTAATGATAGGTTAACGGTTAAACGGTGTGCACATCCCTATTCCCCACACATAGACTTTATTGGGGTGGGCCGCCCAGTCATATTAACAGCCACGCAAGTATATATGGCGACCCATTTTAGCAATTTTTTTTTTTTCATCCAAGAGAACGACGCCATCCACGGTCAATTAACTAGTGGCACTGGGCAATCTCCCCTCACTCTGTGTGTTTCTCACGCTCTGTACCTGGCTCAATCAGGTCATGATCTGTCCGTATTTCGGCGCACAGTTACTATAAAGTATAAACTATGTCTCCACATGCTGTAAATGACACGAGCAGGAGCTGTTACCTGCGATCAGTTCATCATACAGTAGTTTATAATAATGCAGCGTGGGTAGGACAGACGTTTAATAACATGGATCTGTTTGTTAATTGTGGATCGTTCTGCCTGTCACTGTAAACAGAGACTCCAGTCTACTGTGTAGTTCATATATTTCACACAGAGCTGTAGAGGAGCATCAGGCTTCATGATCAAACTAAGTTTTATATCACTTCATCACATCGGTCCGTGATCACCCACTCCCTCCCTCTGTGCTCTGCTCTCCCCCTCTCAGTGCTTTAAGTCTGCATCACAGTTTTTATTAAATGGTTTTATAAAGTCTGATGAAGGTGAATGAGGCTCCTTGTATATTAACTGGGCCTAAGGCTGTAATATCTGTCTCCCTCCATTCCCCCGGCCTACCACCACAGTATACTTCAAACCTGTGGGAAACACTGCTGACAAATCCCCCTCATCCCGTCAATAACATAACATTTTTTTAACCGACGGTAATGATCAGATGTCTGCAATGTTTCACTCACCTCTTACTTCTCCTCCTCATGAACTTACTTTGAAAAGTAATTGCTCATTTTGATTTTTCAAGCCGTATTGGCGAAGCTAAAAACGCTACACTGGTCGGATGTTACGTTCAGAAACAACATTAACGTTTAAAGAAACACAAAATATCAAAGCATTGCCTTACCTGGAGGAAAATACACAGGCTGTCTCTGTGGAAAACTTTTCTACCCTTCTTTTACTTTTCTTCCTCTTCTGCAGTTCTGGCGACGCCATTTCCGCTGCACTGTAGTGATTATGATAAAGCACCGCCACCACATCGGCGTAATGCCATAATTACAGTTCAAAATTACAAATTTACCAAGTGCTGTCCTTGGATTGTTGGAGAACTGAGTTCTTCATAAAAACTCTTGTCAGGCTTTGACAAGAGCTGAGGGGGGGGTATGAAATTTGACGGAGGCAGCCGTCTTGCATTGTGTGTCACTCATAGGTCTCACTCCACTGTCTGTGGGCCACAGACAGCCATAAAACCTGTTTATTAAATTTACATTTATAAACACAACTAATGGAAAAATCTACATTTTGTTATCAGAATTTAAATCAGCTTAAGATCTGTGACGTAAAGGAGATATTTCTTTTCAATAAATTACTATCCTACTAGTTTTAGAATTTTAAAAATGTTATAATTTAAGACCTAAAACACAGATCTACATGTGTCTATATTGTTATTTAAATGTGGACTTACTGAGCCTTCCTGCAGTTCCTCAAAGCTGGAATCAGTCTCAGTCGTCCCTCATCTGATGTGTTGTACTTCTTCAGGTCCAACTCATCCAGAACCTCCTCTGACATCTGCAGCATGTAGGCCAGAGCAGAGCAGTGGATCCCAGAGAGTCTCTTTCCAGATCTGTCCTTTGACTTCAGGAACTCTTGGATCTCCTGATGGACCGAGAGGTCGTTCATCTCCATCAGACAGTGGAAGATGTTGATGCTTCTGTCAGGAGAGATCTCATCACTGTTCATCTCTTTCAGGTTGTTGATGACTCTCTGGATCATTTCTGGGCTGCTGTCTGTCTGCCTCAGCAGGCCTCCTAAGAGTCTTTGGTTGGACTTCAGAGAGAGGCCATGAAGGAAGCGAACAAACAGGTCCAGGTGACCATTCTTACTTTGAAGGGATTTCTTCATGACGCTCCTCAGAAAGACATCCAGGGTTATCTTTCCAATAAAAGCCTCCAGTACATCTGTGCTTTTGTTGGTGTAACAGTGGAACATGTAGACTGCAGCCAGAAACTCCTGAATGCTCAGATGAACAAAGCAGTAGACTGTTTTCTGGAAGATCACACTCTCTCTTTTGAAGATCTCTGTACAAACTCCTGAGTACACCGAGGCCTCTGTGACATCCAGACCACACTGCTCCAGGTCTTCTTGGTAGAACATGATGTTTCCTGTCTCCAGATGTTCAAACGCCAGCCTCCCCAGCTTCAGGAGAACTTCCCTGTCAGCCTTGATCAGCTCCTGTGGACTCATCTCTTGTCCCTCATCATACTTCTGCTTCTTCCTCTTTGTCTGAACCAGCAGGAAGTGTGAGTACATGTCAGTCAGGGTCTTGGGCAGCTCTCCTCTCTGGCCTGTGGTCAACATGTGCTCCAGAACTGTCGCAGTGATCCAGCAGAAGACTGGGATTAGACACATGATGTGGAGGCTCCTGGATGTCTTGATGTGTGAGATGATTCTGCTGGACAGCTCTTCATCACTGAACCTCCTCCTGAAGTACTCCTCCTTCTGGGCGTCAGTGAAGCCTCGTACTTCTGTTAACCTGTCCACACATGAAGGAGGGATCTGATTGGCTGCTGCAGGTCGAGAAGTTATCCAGACGAGAGCTGAGGGAAGCAGCTTTCCCTTAATAAGGTTTGTCAACAGCAGGTTAACTGATGACCTCTGTGAGACGTCAGACACAACCTGAGTGTTGTGGAAATCTAATGAAAGTCTGCTTTCATCCAGGCCGTCAAAGATGAACAACAGTTTACAGACAGCGAGCGTCTCTGCTGTGAGCTTCTGTAATGTTGGATGGAAATCATGGAGCAGCTGGAGGAGACTGTACTGCTCGTCTCTGATCAGGTTCAGCTCCCTGAAGGAAAGCAGAATCAGCAGACTGATATGTTGGTTCTCCGAGCCCTCTGCCCAGTCCAGAGTGAACTTCTGCACTGAGAAGGTTTTTCCAACACCAGCGACGCCGTTCGTCAGGACCACTCTGAGGTGTCTCTGTTGGTCAGGTAAGGCTTTGAAGATGTCGTGGCACTTGATTGGAGTCTCATGGAGGGCCTCCATCTTGGAAGCTGTCTCAAGCTGCCTCACCTCATGTTGGGTGTGAACCTCTTCACTCTGTCCCTCTGTGATGTAGAGCTCAGTGTAGATCCTGTTGAGGAGGGTTCTTCTTCCTGCTTCATCAGTTCCTTCAGTCACATGTTGACATCTCCTCCTCAGACTGATCTTATGCTCATCTAAAACCTCCTGCAGACCACCATCTGCTGAGAGAGAGTAAAACATCCTGAGGCTGAACTGACAGAGAGAATCAGGTTAAATGAAAATATTAATAACTTTATTAAAAGTGCTGCACACCAACAAAAGTCCCTGTAATAATAATAAATGAGAAAGTCCTGTTTTCAGACACAATGACATCAGCACACAGATGTACAGTCTTACTTTGTACAGTGCTGGTCTGCCCGGCTGTCTGCAGTCCTGTTCTTGTTACAGATCTTACTTCACACTGGGGACAGGAGGAATCTCCAGATGAACCAGACTGGTCCCAGTGTGAGGTGATGCACTGTCTGCAGAACCAGTGTCCACAGCTGGTAGAAACTGGATCTCTCAGGACGTCCTGACATAAAACACAGCTGGACAGCAGCTCCTCCCCAGAAACACTTCTCTTGTTCTTTCTGGGGAAACAAGAAAAATCCCTCAGATTATGAATCATTGTTTAATCACATATAAAACAATAAACACCTGCTCTGAAATGTGTCACAACAACTGTCGTCTGAAGACTGGGTGAAAGAAGAAATCAAACTGTTAATCTCAATAAGTTTTATGGAGGCTAGTAGAGGAGGGCAGAATCATTTTCTCTGGCAGTTTTGCAAAATTATTTCAGCCAGTATCTTTAAACTCCCCATTGTGATATTTTGTGAAGGTTACACTACTTGTTGGTTAAACAGATCATTAGGTCTGAAAGCAGAGAGACGCTTTAGGCTTGTTTTCAGCTATCAGGAATTTCTTTCTTCTTTCTGGTATTTTGTCTGTAGTGCATTTTCAGCTTTTGCATTCACAATGATTCAGGCAGATAGAAGACAGCAACCCAGATATAATATCGGAGGACTGTTTTATTGGACTGTAAAAATAGGGGAGGTTGGAAGAGAATACCAGCAACAGTACTGTGAAGCCTTCTAAAGCTAAAATACTTTTTGCCTTCTGCAACAGAATTTACATTTGTCACTCATCACGTAGCCTTATGTAGCTCTCCTACGTAAAAAACAAACTTTTTTTGTTGCTGTGTGTTGTTTTTTACTGGTATCATATCGAAATTTAAAATCAGGAAACATAACTTTAGCTTTCAGTACTGAAATTGCTGTTGCTTTAGAGTTTAGTAGTTAAAACCTTCCCTTACCGTGTCTCTGAGGGTCCTGGTTCGTTACTGAAGTTCACAGGAAAACCTTTAGACCGGTCACTCTTCATAGAGAGACAGCTGGACAGAGGAGACTCCGCTCTGTCCTCCTCTTTCTCCACACAATCACTCATCTTGTGCACCTGTAAGATTGCTTTAAGGCAAATATATAGCACATGCAAACAATACAACATGAAGACAAGGGAGACAAACAGGTGAGACACAGGGGAAGAGAACGCAGAATGAAGATGGTGAAGAGATGCTAAATGAAACTTGCAATCACAAAGAATCTTCATTTGTCTAATTAAAGCAACATCCCTCAGTATGACATCCTCAACTCTAAATGGAGCCTAAACTAACTGCCTGCACACCGTCTTTCAGCCTCTTTATTGCTCCCGTCATTTTCATGTGCTTCCATCACCTACTCAGATTTTTGGTGAGATTAACTTTTTAATAGTTGAGTAGTCCAGCAATATGTAGTAGTTTTTCATAATTAGTAACTGTAAGTTAAATAAAATGGATTTTTCTTTGACTTTCTACAGGAAGCATTTTTTGCCTCCTACATGTTATAGGTTTAGTGCAGAAAAGACCCAACTGTTGTTAGGAGGAAGGTTATATCAAAGTCCAGATTAAAGTATGTTAAAACCATTTTCACTCCGTCTTTGCCAGATTGTCTAGTGTATTTTATTAACCTTAATATCTGACTGGTTCTGCCTTCTTATCCCCCAATTGGCTGATGTTTTACCCTTTATCTGATCAGTCTTCCTTATCAGATCTGCTTTGTATTTGACCTTGCCCGTTTTTGAAACCAAAACAAACCTCTACCTTCATCAAATAAATAACTAATAATAATTAAATATAAATGCATCAGGTTAATATTTAACAGTACTCCTGATACTTTGGACCAGCATTTACTGTCTCTACAAAAGGTATAAAACAATGTCCTGAATGCCTCAACAGTTTAATATACATCATAAAACCGACCTTTAGTAAGCTTCAGATGTTTAATTGAGGGTGTACTTAGTGATAACGTTTGACCAGGATGTCTGTGAAGGTTCTCAGTCATCTAGTTTCATGGTAATTCTAAGCTTAATCCAAAAGGCAACTGGACTTGGTTGAAGATCTTGAAAACGTTTCACCTCTCATCCAAAAGGCTTCTTCAGTTCTAACTGACTGGTGGACAGAGCTAGAAATATAAGCCTCTGTAAATCATTAGTATGCTAATAGATGTGTAATCAGTGAGTCGTTAGCCTGAGCTGTGAACCCAGTATGTTATAGAGAAAATTGTGAATTGTAATAACAAAATCTACTTTTCTCACCAAAGACAAAGAAAAGATAAAGAACATCACATATACATACAGTATAAAGAACCAATCCACAACTCTATCTAGTCAGTTTTCTTGACATGGGTGCTTTTTTTCTTTGTTATGTATTATTCTTTCAGTCATGCTTCATTCACAAATAAATCAGAGACTTTGAAAGCTAAATAATAATATTGAATTTACACTCACTGTGCCACAGACGTACCTTTTTCTCCTTCTGTCTTTAAGGAAGTCTGAGAGCTGACTGAGAGAACGTTCTGTTTTATTGTTTTACTACCTGTTTGCATGTCGTCTTCAACACCTGGTCAGAGTTTCTCCTCCCCTTGTCATTTACTGGAAATCCCAAGTGTGTATCTTTATTATTTTATAAGTCTCTTTATGATCATGTCCCTCTACATAACTCAAATTAAAATGCATAAAATAAACCAAGCTAACTAGGTTAAGATTGCTGGTCAGCAAACTCAACATAGTTAGCTGGGTGGTCCTACCTTGAGCAGCTGTTGTGGGTGTAAGACTGTTAAAACATGAAAGTTTTGACTGCGAGCATGGTCCTGAAAAGGCTTCTTCAAAGATATGCTGCTGCTGCAGTTGTCTTTATTACACCAGATAACGTTCAAGCTCGACTACAGCGTTAAACAAATTATTATGAATTCCCTTCTAATCTGCTGACTTGGCCCCAAGCTGCTTTTTTGCAATATCGAACAAAGTTATCGCATATTGCAAATTGTCCTCATGTCATGCCGGCCTAGGGTTTAAAATCATTTTACTTTTCTACTCACCTCCACCCACGAAGCACTGAGACCCATCTTGTCATGATCAACAGTCAGACTCCTCAGCTGACATTATACTGTGTCAACCTCTCCGAGGACCTGCAATAAAGAAATACAGTCATAACTTCAAACAGTTGTCCTGCTTTATTGTAAAGCTTTAAAGAAAAAATTACAAATTATTTTGTTAGTTTTCGGCGTTACAGTTCATATTGGACTTATCAAAGATATAATCTCAAAGATTTTCATGAAAATAAATGTCTGTTAATTCTCTATCTATCACTGAATGAGGTAACACAATGCTGACTGAGCCTGTGGCCCACTGATGAAAGCCTTTGCATTTGCAGTATATAGTATTATTACAGACTGGGTGTCTGTGGCCACATTCAGGGAAAAATCACAAGCGGCGCCCAGTTAGTGACGTGTTTTCCATCAGCCAGCAGTGGTTGGTCTGCCAGAGAGGGTAGGCGGAGCTAAGCGGCTGCTTTTCCGCTCTCTGCAAGTGTTGCGAGTAAACAGTAATCTACTATGGCTGAACAAACAAAGAAAAGATGGATGACTACAGATACAACTTCAACAAGAAGTGAAAATCCAAAGAGAAAGAAACAAACTCGACGCTCAGATGAAGCAAACAGTCTGAAAAAGAAAGCTACCGTCAGCCAGGAAAATCAAGAGTTACAACCGGCGCCAACCGTGGACGTCTGGTTATGTGGGAAACATACTCTATCTCCTTTAGGTGCCACCAACGAGAAACTGAAATCTTTGAGATTGTGTCTTTAAGTTTGTGTCTTTTGTTTTACAATTGTTAATATACCACAAGCATTATTTTTGTATGCATTTTAAATAATAATAATAATAAAAAGAATAGTGAGACAGGAATAGCAAACGCAAAGAGTCTGATAGATAGATATATTACATTTCGGGGTGTGACTAACATTTAGTTTCAAAATTAGATAAGTGCTTACTTTCTCTGTTGCTGGATTTTTTTTTCCAACTACAAGTAAGAAAACAGTGAAAAATAGCATCAACATTTTTAAACAACCTATTAAGAACTTCAGATTATTCAGATTTCAGCTGAGAAGACCTGCTGTCAGAGCAGAAATGATTTGTCTCTTTGGCTTGTTAAATATAAATACGTTTTTTTTATATATTATATTCAACTAACAAACCTGTATTAATTATATAGTTCTAGTATTTGATCTAATTAAATCAAATTCAAATAGTACTTGGCTAAATATTGTTCCTAACGTTATTTCAGCCCACTGGTCCGCCATCTTGTCAGCAGCCGTTGGTAAACGCTAACATAGCTTTGTATCGTCCTGCTAGCTAGCTTCATAAAATCAGTTCTTCATTTGTATTTTGGACTCAAAAGTTAATACATATTATTGTAATAAAATACCTAAAATAAAACACGTTTTTCCTTACTCTATTTCATGGAAATACTTACAAAATGTGAAGTCGTTGAGTCATTATTCTTCCGATTTTCATGTTGATGCCGGTCAGGCTGACAGACAAAGTAGAGGATGAGTGGTGCACGCGCTTGCCTCCGACTGTGTATGGTGAGGGGTTCAAGAGCGTTGGGGGAAAGGAGTAGCAAAGCACATCGTTATCATAAATATCCATATTCACTAACCCTTCACTGTCAGTCTTGGAGGATTAGCTCGCTAGCTTTAGCTTGTTGTGGAAAACCGTTATACGGTTATGCGGCTTGAGGATAAAATATTCCAGATATCTCATATCGGCCACCTGTCTTTCTCTCGTGAAAAAGTCTAAAAACGTAAAGTTGTCATTTTCCCTTCTTGTTTTCTGTGAGTCTTTTGCGGATTAAAAACGATAGCGGGAAAGAAGAGTGGCGCATGCGCTTGCCAACTGCTGTTTATAAGGAAGCGTTCGTGAGCAATAGTAGGCGTCGTATTTTTTAATAATTGGAAGTAATTAATTGTAATTAATTGCTTCCATATGAATTTTATTATAGGTACAAAAATAAAGCAAAAAAGGGCATTTGCCATTTTTTCCTATAAAAATTGTGTCAGTAGGTATGATGAGCCTTTACCCGAGCATCATGAATATTGTTAATTGATTTGTAAAGGAGGAATAGTTTACAGCATTACTAAATAACAAGTAGAGTAAGCAGCAAATTTGCATATTTCAAAATAATATCTTGATGTGTTCATATTTTGGGCAAACATACGTGTTGTATAATCTCCTTGAATTGCTATATTTGCCTTATCTTTTTTATATCAATTTAGTGTTTACAGTTAAGTGTTTTTTTTAGGTCAACCCCCTTACAGGTAAGTAACCGTCACCGAACAGCGAAGATTTTACACTGTTACTTAATAATATGGGAAATAATATAGGAAATATAGAGAACTATATATAATAGTTTACGTTGTTTTTCTAGCATGTAAAGTTTATTTCCCAAACAACAAGTTTTAAATGTTGTAATAAAGCTTCGCAGAGGAATTTAAATTAGGTAAAGAAATAAAGAGTATTCCCAAGATTTATCTTACCATTATAGAACTACAAATCTCATGACGTCAATACACAACGACGGACCTCACACATGGATAAGCTATTTCTTTACTTTTTGGAGAAGTAAAATGTTGACAAAACTTGTGCCCCGTTCGTTATTAAACAGTTTCTAACGGTTAACTGCCTATACGCGGCAGCAGTTTCTGGTCATTGCATACAATGTGTTTAACAGTAGAAAATAAATTGCATCAGCCGTTGTTAAAGGACCCCTTTGCCTCTAGTTGTATGAATCACGCGAGATTCAAATCACGTCTTCCTCAATTGTCATCAAAAAATAAATATCTAAAGGACGTGCTTTCCTAACAAGTTATTTTCCAATAACACTGAAACGGATTATCAGCATTCGATGAAATAACTGATTATTGGAAGAGAGAAACACCTTTTTCTATTGATCAGGCATTCACCTGAGCCACCTCCTTCATTCCCTTTTCATTCAAGATGGCGGGCGACGAGTCTGGTACAACGCTTGGTCAGCCTCATTTGTCCAGACAAGACCTTACTTCTCTGGTAAGTGGCAGTTTCAAAGATTTCACAGATTGTACAATAATTTCGGTGGCTGTCGGTGTGTCGTGTGGCGAGATAGGTTACTTAAATGTAAATATTTTCACGTCAACGGTCGCCGGTGGTGCGCCGCCACCACCCGGCACATGACGACAGGCCCCCGGCGGGGCGCAGAGCTAAGAGAGACGCTCTACTTCTGATTAAAATGTACTCCTTATTCATTTTTAGTTCTTAATAAGCCAAACTATTGAATGAGTAGTAATAACTGCTAACGCCGAAATATTCGCCATATTTGTTCTGCTTCAAGAATATCTGCCCCGATCTGACCAAAGCGTTAGCATCATTTGCTAAATAGAAGTAAAATTAACAAAAATGTCAATGGGGTTCTGAAGGGAGGTCCAATAATGCTCCTTTTGGCAGGCTTTTGTTTTACACCAGCTATTTAAACTGTCAAATTATAGAATATGTGGATATTGGCTGGAAGGATTGTAATGATGCTCGTTGGATAAGAATTACAGTTTACCTTCTTTTATATGCAAATATTCAGTAAAGTAAATGGTAATAAATATGGGACAGAACATTATTCGTTATTTTAATAACTTATGAACCTTAGCGAAAATTCGTTATTTAAAAACACAATTAGTACATTTTTATGCTTAAAGCCATAGTTTTCTGGTATTGAATGATACTAAGAGATGCATTAATAGCCAGAAGCTTGGACGTAATACATAACAGACAAAAGCAATATTATTGATTAAGCATGAATTATTTTAGGTAGGGCTGGGCGATGTGGCCAAAATCCTACATCACAATATAGGATTTTTCGTATCTCGATAAAGAGATATATCATGATATAGCTTTTTTCTGGTAATTTCACAAATAATTAGTCTATATGAAATAACCACATGGTAAAGCCTATGTTTGGATAATCCTGTGTGAATTAAATATTTAAATATTTTTCCGTTTTCGCTGAGCCTGAGTCTTTTTCTGTACGTTAATGTCCATGTTAATAAACAGCGCCTCCCTCTATGGTTCGATCCAGGTTCACTCCCACATGCCAGGATTAGAATGTAAAGCGTTGTCAAAATGACGTAAAAATAGCTGTAAAGCAGTTCAGCTGCTGTTTTTGTGACATCACGATAGAGAAGATCTAGAAAAACACATACGATAGACATGTTCATATTGTTTTAATGATTTATATTATCATATTGCCCAGCCTTAAAACATTTAATGTCACTGCTGCTATCTGATTAAACAGTGTCATTTTCATGAGTCAGTATGGGTCAGTGTTTGTTCTGGCACTATGCTGTCCCCCTTTGTTTCTATTCACCTGCAGGATTAGAGATTGGGGGAGTGATGCTCTGCTCACAATGAAAACCTGTTCAGTGTTTTTCATTGTTATAATGAGTCTAATGTGAGTCCCTCTCTTGGCAGGATGTGTCCACCTTGACGCCTCTCTCTCCAGAGATCATCAGCAGACAGGCCACCATAAATATCGGTATGGGAATCAGGAAAACATCTGATGTTGTCATTCAGTGTGCTTCCTTGGACACGACAGATGAGGACTTCCTGTTTTGACTCTGATCTTCCTCTCTCGTAGGCACCATCGGTCATGTAGCCCACGGTAAATCCACAGTAGTGAAGGCCATTTCTGGTGTTCACACTGTCAGATTCAAGAATGAGCTGGAGAGGAACATCACCATCAAGCTAGGATATGCTAACGCTAAGGTAAGTTGCACTAGGCCTTGCTACCTGACCTGCCTTCTGCCTCTTATTAACTGAAGGCCTGAGTGATTGGGCCTTATGCCTTAATGATATTTTCCAACCCCAACACCGAAGCTGCACAAAAACAATAAACATCTATCAAATAAACCAGCACACATCATGCTCTGTTAGGTAAAATTACTGCTTTTGTCAATGGAGTCTGGTAGATTTGAATGTATCAGCTGATTCTACTTTAAAAGAGTCCAAAAGATTTTGTTCCTGTTATTTGTTAAAATAAGGCCAATGTTTGAAATAAACAGAACTCTCCTTTAACAGTGACTGCACATTTCCATGTTTTTGTAGGTCTATAAGCTTGATGACCCAAACTGTCCCAGGCCGGAGTGCTACAGGTCGTGCGGCAGCAGCACTCCTGATGAGTTTCCCACAGACATCCCCGGCACCAAGGGCTACTTCAAACTGGTCAGGTAAGACTGGAGAGAGACGGTGCAAAATGTGGCTCTTTAAGTTAAGCAGATGAAATCCCTGATCAAAGCTTTATTGATCAGTTTGAATGTAAATGGGTTAAACTTGTTATTATCTTTTCGTTCACCCGTGGGACTTTCTTTCTTTCAGACACGTGTCATTTGTGGACTGTCCCGGTCACGACATTTTGATGGCAACCATGTTGAACGGAGCCGCAGTCATGGACGCAGCCCTCCTGCTCATCGGTGAGTCTTTGGTTGCTGTTCTACTCCCAGAGACAAAACAGTATTTGACTTGTATGTTATTAACTCTTAGCGAACTCTTTGGAAGTCATCTAATTGTTTTTCTTGTCTCTGTCCAACAGCTGGTAACGAGTCGTGTCCTCAGCCCCAGACATCAGAGCACCTGGCGGCCATAGAGATCATGAAGCTGAAGCACATCCTCATCCTGCAGAACAAGATCGACCTGGTGAAGGAGAGCCAGGCCAAAGAGCAGTACGAGCAGATCCTCGCCTTCGTGCAGGGTGAGTTTTTTAATTCAGCTGTGACGTTGTGCACAGAGCAATGCAGGAAAAATATTACGAAGGCTGTAAACTTTACAAACTAAGTCTCAAACTGAAAAACAAATCACAACTGTGATGGAAGCAGAGAAGAGGGATAGAACGGGAGGGCAGCATGACTCTGGATGGCGTGTAGTACAGTGTGTGCTCAAGTAATGACTGCTTTTGAACCAGATGCAAACTTTGACTTTCTCTGACAGTTTGGAAATATGATGTTTACGTTAAAAAAAAAATCTGTGCTGATCCACGTGTCCTGGAAACTTTCAATGTTCTGGACAAATGGGGGAGATTACAGTCAATTATTATCTGCATTTATTCCGCTCAAAAACAATTGATAGGCAGGCTGTATCAAGGGCGTAGAATTGGGTGGGAAACCTGCAGAGGAGTTGTGCATGAGACAGCGATCACTCTGTCACTGTAAAGAAGGACTCGTCATCAGTTCAGTTCAGTTCACTAGACTGAAATATATACAGCGGAACATGTCTCATGCTCAAATGACCACTTTCTGCGCCGCATCTGTGCTGTCCATATACATGCTCTCTCTCTACCTGAGGGAGTGCAGTTCATACAGTTTATACATAGTAATATTAAAATATGAATAGGGATAGTCTGTATCTTAGTACTTCGCAGGCCATGGAGAATTCAAGCCTCCATTGCCGCGGAGCGCTGTCATCTCGTGCGCTTGTGGCATCGATGAGAGGCGCTGAGGCTGGTGCTGCATCCTCGCCGGTTAATCCTTTACCAAAATGACCAATAAGGGTTCGGATGACTGGTTTAGCGTTTTCCTGAATCAGATTTTTTTTTTTTTGTTGTTGTAACATTATTTTCACCAGACATTAGGACTGGGGGATTTTAACAGATTTTACCAGTAAAGAAACGGCAACTACCGGATAATGGAATCCCTGGTTTCGATCACAGGGGTACCATGGTAGAAGTTTGGCGATGGGTGGTTGCATCGACAATCAGCCTGTCCCCAATAATATACTCTAAATATGTCATAATGTTTGAGTCACACTGAGAAAACTAACTACAAACAGCCCCTTTAATCCAACAGAAGAGAGTTGGTTACTTCAGTGTTACTTGGAGTCGGTTTTTACGCTGTCAGCAAAAACCTGCAACATGGGGCCTGTTTAGCTCAGCGGTTAAGTTGCATGTGCAGGGGCCACACTCCTCAGTGCAGTGGCCCCGGGTTCAGGCCATCTTTAACCTGCAACATCTATCAGTGTTACATCGTTTATTCAGATGATGTTGGAATATTGACAGTAATCGGCGCGCTTTCAACAGAAAGGTGTTAACTGTTACACGCAGGGCCACATCATGTTTAAATTTGATCGAAAAGAAATCACAAATAGTGACTCGCTGAACCAGCGACTGTGAGCTGATGCTGCGTGTGACGTTTCTCCTGCAGGCACAGTGGCAGAGGGCGCTCCCATCATTCCTATCTCAGCACAGCTCAAGTACAACATTGAGGTGGTTTGTGAGTACATCGTGAAGAAGATCCCCGTGCCCTTGAGAGACTTCATCTCCGAGCCCAGACTCATCGGTAAGAAAACGCACCAACAGCAACTGCATCTTCTTCTTGTTTTGTCATGTTTATTACACTTTGCTGTTTTATTTTCTGCTGTAAAACGAAGTGAACGTTTTCTGTGTTTCAGTCATCAGATCTTTTGATGTGAACAAGCCCGGCTGTGAAGTGGATGACCTGAAGGGAGGTGTGGCAGGAGGAAGTATCCTGAAGGGTGTGCTCAAGGTCAGAAAGTCTTTTTTTAACCTTAAATCAAAATGTTATGGTTTCATTATTTACTCGTTGAAAGTGTAAATGTATGTCCGCCTTTCTAATGACCTTTCGGTAACACATCTCAGGTCGCTTTTTTTTTATTTTCCTCATTTTGTTTGAGTGGAAAAAATATATAATTTTACAGAGACATGAAAATCATCATTATGAACTCATTAAAAAGCCTTCTGGAGTTTCGTCCAGGCTAATCCGTTTCATGTACAATAAAGAAATCTTCAATCTGTAACTAAACCGTCGCTGTCCTCCTCCTCTATGTGACCTCCTCCAGGTGGGTCAAGAGATCGAGGTGCGACCCGGTATCGTGTCCAAAGACCACGAAGGAAAGCTCATGTGCAAACCCATCTTCTCCAAGATCGTCTCTTTGTTTGCTGAGCACAACGACCTGCAGTACGCTGCACCTGGAGGCCTTATCGGTGGGTCACCACACACACACACACACACACACACACACACACACACACACACACACACTTTAGCCAAAACTACTTTTATCACTTAGAGAAAACACTCCATTACTGAAGAGGAGAAATGTTTAGTTTCATCAAGAGGTGAATAACAATTGGCAAACTTTGTCAGACTGACTCAGAAAACGTGTGATTAAAGAAATATTTCATAAGAATTCAACACCAAATTGTGTTCAGACATCACAGCACTTAATCATTGAAAAATATGACCTACAAATATGAAAGCAATTAGTTTAAACTATCTGTGTTTTTGTGCAGGCGTGGGCACAAAGATCGATCCAACTCTGTGCCGGGCGGATCGTATGGTCGGTCAGGTGCTGGGCGCCGTCGGAGCGCTGCCAGAGATCTTCACCGAGCTTGAGATCTCCTACTTCCTGCTCAGGAGGCTGCTGGGAGTCCGCACGGAGGGAGACAAGAAGGCCGCCAAGGTGAGACATGCATCATGGGAAATGTAGTCCAAAATCCTCTGGACCAAGAGGAATGATTTTGAAAAGTGTTTGAGATCTAACGCCGTGAAGATGCTAAAACAAAGGGCGCCGGTTGAGGAAAACTATTACGTTTAAGTCGTAATATTGAAGGCTTTAAAACGTGCAGTATTAAGATATTTTAATAGTTGTGTAGATATTTTAGCGTGCTGTTAGAAAACACTTTTGAAGATAATTTCAGTTGTAAACTTATTGAGTCTGTTTTAGTCTTGCTTAGTCTCATGGGTATTTGTTTGAACAGTTTCATGACGGCATCCTTTCACGTGTTCGTGTCTGCAGGTCCAGAAGCTGTCTAAGAACGAGGTGCTGATGGTGAACATCGGCTCGTTGTCGACAGGCGGCCGCGTCAGCGCCGTAAAGGCTGATCTGGCCAAGATCGTCCTCACTAACCCCGTCTGCACAGAGGTCGGAGAGAAGATCGCTCTGAGTCGACGTGTGGAGAAACATTGGCGGTAAGGATCAACGTCTTCACTTAAACCTGCACTTCAGCCCGAGCCTTGTGTACACATAACTTATTACCTTTGTTACAATCGTCAGATTCCAGAGAGGTTATGTTTTTTATTGATATGTTAAATATTAATTTATTGAGACGAGCTTTCGGAGAGGACATCAACAGGAGCAGAACTAAGTGTTTCTTAAACAGCACTTTTATTTTATGTGCTGTTTGTGAAGGAAGGAAGCTCCTCATTAGAAATCACTTTACGTTATTAGACAGACAGGAAGCAGAAAGGGGCATAAATGATTTAGTCATGAACACCAGAGGGCTGTTCTACAAAGTAAGATCAACACCGCTAGGCTGAAAACTACAACCCAGCATGCTAACACATTAATCTCACATTGTAGTACGCCTGTCTGGAGACCTACATGTGTTTTCATCTCGGCTTGTAATGTCGTCTAATCCGCTCCCCTCTGTTCTCTTCCTGTCAGTCTGATTGGATGGGGACAGATCAGGAGGGGCGTGACCATCACACCAACAGTGGACGACGACTGAGGAGACTGAAACCAACAGGACGTCACCATAACGCTCCCATCAGCCGGACATCTCAACCATCACACTCTTCTTCTTGGCTTTTTTGTTGTTTTTCTTTTTCTTTACTTTTTTTTCCCCCACGAGGAGAAAGGAAGTGAACAGGCCAGGACACAAAGTGTTTTAAATAAGTTTCCCTCCTCCCTCTGCTCCTCTTCCTCAGCAGTGAAGGTCAGATAAGGTCACGTTTCGCCTGTCTGCCCTGTTCAGATGTTTTTCCTGCAGATGAAGGAGAGCAGCGGAAGAGAGGAGGCCCTTTATATACGATCATAACAATCCTCCGCAGAAGGTTCACATGCAGCCGCGTTCAGAGCGAGACCAGAGGTTCATTCAGTGCAGGAATGATGCTGTGCTGTCAAACATTTCTGTCAGATCTAATAAAATACATTTGGAAATAAAACCGTCTGTTGGATTTCTGATGTTTCAGATTAAAATGCAA
This sequence comes from Semicossyphus pulcher, assembly GCF_022749685.1. Taxonomy (NCBI): domain Eukaryota; kingdom Metazoa; phylum Chordata; class Actinopteri; order Labriformes; family Labridae; genus Semicossyphus; species Semicossyphus pulcher. Next base: position 24,730,688 of record NW_027211691.1, read on the forward strand.
TTAACTGTGGACGAATATAAAAGGTGAAAAGAGGGGTGCCGGTTTAGCTCAGTGGTTAAATTGTGAGTCCCACATACAGAGGCTACAGTCCTCGATGTGTCGCCACAGGTTTGACTCCCAGCCTCGGCCCTTTGCTGCGTATCATCCCCGCTCTCTTGCCCCGTTTCCAACACGATCCACTGTCCTCTCTCTGTCATGAAAGGCCTAAAAAAAAAGGTGAAAAATGATTTTACATTTAGTCCTCTATATTATTTTGATTTATTTACTTTCCAGATTCACATTAACAACACAAATTATAATAATCAACTATGTTATTAATACAAATCTAAATCTAAAGAAGAGTAATGTAAATTATTTTTAGCGCCACATTAACCAGCTGCAACATTAAAGTTGCGTCAATAATTATAATCCAATGGTGTGTTTTATTTTGAAATTTGCACGAGTACTTTTACTTTGACGTTAATACTTTTGTACTTTCACTGTAAAAGTACTTAAATGTAATGCTTTTACTCTGCAGTGTTGTTGTATTTACTTTGCACTGGTGGTAAGTTATTGAATGTTATTCTTAAGATTGTAAAATAAGCCAGTGAGAAGAGCCAACGTTTACCCAAGGTGTTGTTGCACTTCCGGGATGGTCCACCTGACGAGCACGAGACAGGACGTCATTTACGTGTGAAACTCAGACCGGAGCAAAGTCAGAGCTGCTTCAAGTAAAGATGAAAAGGATTTTCTTAAGCTGCAGAACGTTTTAGTTACTGATTTAGTTTTATCTCTTCATGTTCGCACATCAACAAACGAACAGACCGTGAACGCATCACCGTGACGATCGGCTGAAACGGACAATCGAGTTTTTATGTATTTTTTAATTTAACCATCATTGGAGCTTAATTCTTAAACCAGATGGAGTCTGCAGGTAAGATTTACCAGAATAAATATGAGTGGATGTCATGAACGGATTCAACATGCAGCACTGCAGCCATACACTGATTATAACTGTGGAGTGTTGTAAGGCTTCTTCTCTGCAGGACAGATATTCGGTAGTTAAACGTGACTTCGCAGATTTTTTTCGCAGAAGTAAAGTACTTATTTGAGGTACCTTTACTTTACCTGGTCATGGCACCTTCATACTTTTACAGCACTTTTCACAATAAGTCACATTTTATGGTTCCAGTTAGACAGATGTGAAGATTTACTCCTTTTCCTTTGAATTATTTTAATAATAATGTATTCGTCATAATCTAGATGTTTGGACTGTTCTTGGATAAAACATCACTGTGGAGTATTTACAACAAAACCATCAATCCATTAAAGCAGTTCTATACAAAATAGTTCAAAATAAGTTCCACCGTAACCAAATACATCTTTCAAATCTTACTTTTTAATGATTTTCATAAGCTGGTGAAATTATGTTGATCTAAAACATTTCACTTAACATTTAAGTTGTTTGTTAAGAAGCTAACAGACTCTGACACTTCAGGAGAAGACAGTAACCTCCTCAGATTGTCAGTCAGAGACCTTTTATTGTATTTTGATGCTTTTAATCGTTAATAAGACAGTAATTACACATTTATAACCCCGTTAAACATGCACCAAGGCATAAAAATCCCTTAATAGCTGCAAACTCAAGGAACCAACCATAAATTAAAAACCCTTCAAACTTTTGAATAAGAGCCTTTGTATGAGTCTCTGAGTAATCTTAATTTAAAGGAGAAACTAAGAACATTTAAATGAGAAGATAATGTGTTGTGGTTTTTTGTTCAGAGGGTCAGAAGGGGCGGGACGGCGGCAGTCTGAGGCGTTCCCCTCTCGACGTCCTCATGAGCCAGATCCGCAGGAAGCGCACAGGGTCAGACAGGAAGCCACTGGGACGCTTCCTGTCCTGGTCCTCAGACCGGACAGGAATCTCTGAGGACGGAGAGACGGAGGGCAGGGAGGAGAGAGGACAGAGCTCAGGTGAGAAGAAGAGTTTGGGGGAAGTTAATGTCACTTCCTGTTTTTGGTTTCAAATTTGGTCATTGGATGCCATATTTAACTTTATATCAACTGACGTAACATCACACTTTTAGGGGAATGTTTCAAAATAAGATGCGACATCCTTGTTCTGTGAAAAATGAATCAAAAAAAGCAAAGCACGGCAGCTCAAGTCTAAGAAGCTTTTATTTTGAAAGATACTCTCTTGATTGGTCAAATCAGGCCCCTGAAGCTTCATATAATCTACAGCTGAATTTCTGAGTATATATTTATATGTAGAAAAGTAATATGGGTTTTTTCCATGACTTATATTAGAATCATGTTCAAAAGGAGTGTATTTTTTCCCTCTTTAATGAATTGAGCAGCTAATAACTCTTTAAACTCTTTTGCTTTGTGTCTCAGGTGTCTCTGAGGGGGCCGAGAGCGGGCGAGACATCGGCTGGGGTCGAGTGTGTGTTTTCCTGCAGAGGTTGGGGAAGAAGGCGGACAGCAGGAGCCTCAGCCTGGCTCACTGTGACCTCACTGCCACAGACCTGCTGGAGCTAGGTGGCTAATCTGACCTTTTCTCTGTTCTTCACTTTGCTTTAAATCAGGTCAAATCATTGTCTGCCCTCCTCTTCCTCTCAGCCACGTTGCTGCAGTTTCTCCCTCAGCTGGAGGAGCTGGACGTCTCCTGGAACGAGCTGATTGGAGGATGTCTGAGAGCGCTGACCTCTCACTTCCAGCATGTGGGCGGGATCAGAGCGCTGAGGCTGTGCAGCTGTAGGCTGAACACTGATGACATCACTGCTCTAGGTGAGTCAGTAATACCTCTGTTTTGACTTAAAGCCTTAAAAGCTCCAAGCAGAGCAAGTCAGTTTATCTTCTTGTGGATGTTCTGACATCTTTTTTACTTCACACAGATTTTCTGCATGTCGGTTGTTGTGATTTTGAAACCGTGACGCATAGCAAAAGCTAAAGTTAGCAGATAAAGAAGTAATTGAATTGTCAGTCGTTTGTGTGTTTGCAGGTGAAGCGCTCGGCTGCCTGCCTCTCTTGGAGATCCTGGATCTGTCCTGGAACAGTGGCGTTGGGGACGGTGCTTTGCAAGGCCTGCTGGGTAATCTTCAACCATCACTGAGGGAGCTCCACCTGGTGGCCTGTCAGCTCACTGCAGCTGATGCTACAGCGCTGGGTAACTTTTATTTAATTATATATTCTGTGATGAGGAGGGAATGGTTTGTAGACTTTGTTTCTCAAGTTCTGTTTTTCCTACATTTCCCATAATGCCATGTGTAAATGTTATACACATATCACATCCTCACTCTGTGTGTATGTGTCCTGTGCGTGTCCCTCTCAGGAGGACTGGTGTCTGCTCTCCCCAGACTCTGTGTGTTGGACGTCTCCTGTAATCCTCGGCTCACACAGGAAGTCGATGGCGGCGGCTTCACGGAGCTGGCCTCCTCTCTATCTCACGCCTCCTCCCTCACAACGCTCAGACTACAGGCCTGTGGTCTGACGGCAGACAGCCTCGATTCGCTCAGTGAGAGATCTACTGTTTTTATGACTGTATTTCATTATAAACATCCTGACGGGCAGGTATCTGCAGTCTGGAGGTGATAAAAGCTAATATGTTGATGTAGTTTGAGTGTTTATTTTAGTTCTTGTTACTTCCTGCTTGTTTTTATGCGTGTCTCCACTGTCCATCTGTCTATCAATCTAAGCCACATCCATTTCAACCTTTCTACCACTTTGAATTTACACTACTAATTTTTATCGTCTGTTTTTTAATTTTCTTTGGCAAAGACTGACTAACATCTCCGTCCTGCAGGCGGTTCGCTCCACTGCCTCCCCTCACTGCGAGAGCTGGACCTGTCCTGCAACAAAAGCCTGTCAGGAGGACTGCACCGCCTCACCCTCCACCTGGCTCACCTCACACACCTGGAGAGTCTGGACCTTCACCTCTGCTGCCTCACACACGCCGACCTGGAGGCCCTGAGTGAGTCAGTGTGTGTGTGTGTGTGTGAATACCAGAGAGCTGCGAGGAAACCTGCAGCAGTCATGTGACTCCTTATGTTTCCAGTCCAGGTGCTTCCCTCTCTGACCGCGCTGACGGAGCTCGACGTGTCGTCCAATAAGGAGGCAGGGGGCGTGGTCCACCAGCTGGTCTCCGCCCTCCCTCTGACACAGATGAGGCGTCTGCCGCTCAACAGCTGCAGCCTGAACGAGGAGTCCTTTACTGCATTCGGTACGCACATACTGCTACTTATCCTGCTCAAGCTATTACAAATACAACCAGTAATACTAAAGCTGCTTCGGCTGGTAATACAACAACTATGTGTGCTTATACTGCACACTTTTTACCTGGTAGACAGGTGTGTTGGAAGATGAATCTTGGCAAACTCAGATGTGTTCAAACTCAGGTTGCACTTTCTTTTTCTAAACACTGAACGGGTTTGTAACTTTTATTATTTTATTTTATTATTTTATTTATTCTAACAAAATGTGAATCTCCTGCTGCCACCTTTCAGGCTTTGCATAGCTGCCAGCTCAAGTCTTGTCCAGTACAGCATCTCATTGTTGCTCTGTGTGTGTGCCAGCTCTGGCCGTGCCGTACCTGCGCAGTGTGGATGTGTCCTGGTGTAAAGTGGTTGGCGGACATTTAGCTCTGCTCCTGGACGCTCTGCAGCCGTCGGCCGTCCTGGAGCTCCGCCTCAGCAGCTGTGAGCTCACCACAGATGACCTGTGTCACATAGGTAACACACAAACACACAGAATATGTATCTACATGATGCGTGACGAGTGAGCTGAGAATCATGACTGAAGATGGTACTTTATTCTCGTCAGATGAAAACTTTGCATCTCCAGTTCATGGGACTTCATAAACTTTACAAGGAAAGAAGGAACGAGGGAGGGAGTAGAAAGAAAAAAAAGAAAAGGTTAAATTAGGCCATAAAAGAAAAGACTTTACTAATCACTGTGATCGTCTCTCTGTCTCTGTCCCGTGCAGCTGCCGTGTGCAGACGCGGCTGCCTGTCCTCTCTGCGTGTGTTGGATCTGTCCTATAACGGCTCGGCAGGTGATGAAGGCTGGTCTGCCCTGTTCGCAGCGGGAGGCCTGGGCTCCCTGGAGGACGTGGATCTCAGCCTGCGACCTTTGACCTCCGCTTCCTGCTCGGCCTGGATGCCCGCGCTGATCGGCGCTCTGCCGCGGCTGCCCGCGCTGACTCGCCTGGCGCTGCAGCGGTGGACGATGAGCTCTCAGGACAGACAGCAGCTGAACCACAGCCTGAGGAAGAGGAGCGTCCTGCTGGAGTGGGATCCACCAAGTAATGATGTCACATCGTCATTTAAGGCGACCAATCAGGAGAGTCCAGACGAGAGTCTACCTGAGGAGTAGGGCTGAAACCCCTGAGAGATATACCTGAAGTCAAATATGAAGGACACATTAATTCAGCACTTTTTTCTGCTCCCTGAGATTCAAACAGAAACGTGACTTTCTTTATGATCAACAAGTTTTAAAATTTGGGGCCAGATGAAACAAACTGAAAAGCTTCCACAAAGTCAAGAAAGATAGAAAAAATAGTTTATTTAAAATGTATTAAATTTATTCAAATTCTGCAACATTTAAGGGAAAAATCTTTAATTTCCTTTTTAAAAATCAAACATTTGCACATTAAGTAGCAACCATCCATCCATCTATTATCTGCACCTTATCCTGTTCAGGGTCGCAGCTGTCATTGGGAGAGAGGCGGGGTTACACCTAGACTGATCACCTGTCAATCACAGGGCTGACACACAGAGACAGACAACCTTTCACGCTCACACTCACACCTACAGGCAATTTAGAGTCACCAATGAACCTATCGAGCATGTCTTTGGACTGTGGGAGGAAGCCGGAGGGAACCCATGCATGCACCGGGAGAACATGCAGACTACACACGCAGCTTAATGAAGAAGTACAAAGGAAGGGAAAATATCTTGTCTGTTCTAAATACATTTTGTAATTCAAACACATTTTCTTGTCCAAATATTGTTGATTGTAAAAAGATTATGATCAAATTTATTTTCTTGTTTCTCTGATAATTTTATAAAAGATTATTTTTACTTTTGAAAGAATTGAGAAGGAGAAGAGAGATTGGGAATTTTATTTTTAAAAAGTATTTTCTTTCATTCCCGCCTTAAATGGAAAGAACGTCAGTGAAGAGGCAGACAGGAAACAAGTGGGGAGATTATAGTGACATCTCTGCTGTATACATCACAGACCCTCAAATCAATGCACTTAATACTTGAATTTAAATGAGACGTTTTGTATGCACTGTGAATTAAAATGTCTCACAGGAAGCAGTTTTGTGACGTCTTTCTTTTTGCACAGGTTTATTTTGTTCTTTTGATGTGTGTGCATTCAGGAGGTTTCAAAGTCCCGTTTTAAGTCTGAAGTCTGTTCTGATGCTGGATGATGTGAGGAGTCTGAAAGCCTAGCAGGGCTGCAGGGGAACAAGTTGACCCTCAGTGTGAGGTGTAAAGGTGGCAGCGTTTTCTGTTAGCGGCTCTGCTGCAGTGTGGGAGGCTGAGGATGTGTCTGTACCGGAGCTGTTTGTTGTGTCGTAGTGTCTCCTCAGACTGAGGAAGACCTCAGCCAGAAACACCCGACCGTCCACCTCGTACGCGCTCACATCCGTCTGCTCCGGAGGCAGGCGGCCGCTGGAGATCAGCTCTCTGAAGGCCTGAGGAGGCGGAGTTAAACACATAAAGTATGAGGCGTACAGTGTGTGTGTGTGTGTGTGTGTGTGTGTGTTACCTGGCAGACAGGCTCCTCCAGGTGGTTTCCCCAGACGTAGATGTGGTTCAGAGTTGTGTTCGCTGTCATAGCCTGAGCCAGAGACAGCAGACCGTCCGTCCTGATGTTGTTGCTGGTGACAGACAGCCTGACAGACGAACAGGGAGACAGACAGACCATGAGACGCTCCGGTGAATCTGACACCAGATAATGAATCAGTAGTCTGAAACCATGTAACATAAATTCAATATTCGCTTGAAACCTTAACCCTTTAATAGTCCCTTAAATTTGTGAACTTGGATACTTACTTCTTTATAAATCCAAATCTGAGAAGGAAACGTATAATCCATGACTGATGTCAGATTATTGGGGTTAAAAGTAGTCATAACTTCATATTAAAGAATTCAGATGGCTGAGGTCTGAGATCATGTGCCCCTAGCTAGAGGATGGACTGCACCTTTAGCTCTTTAATTATTGTCTAATGTTGCAGGGAGATATTTTCTGTATCAGACTCACTCTCTCAGGACGCAGCCTGGCCAGGCGATGGCCTCGCTCAGGTACAGAGCGCCTTTATCTTCAATCCGATTGGACGACAGGTCTAAGATCTCCAGGGTTGGGTTCTGTTTCAGCAGCTCGGCTAGATGACGCACGCCGTCACGAGACACACGGTTACTGCAGAATAAAAAGATCGAGCTGAGGGTGGGAGAGTTGTGGCTTCTGAAATGCACAGGGTTCTTGCGCCATTTTTAAAATCTAATTCAACGATTTTTTAAGACGTCATCAGATATAATTTACTCCAAAAAACATTCAACAATGTCTTTGATAGAAAAGAGAATTTATTGGGTCCTACTTTGGAAAACAAAACTTTCCCCCTCTTTTGTTCAGTGCCAATTCAATCTTCTTCCAATTAACCAATCAGAGAACACTTTAAGCCTTTTTGTCCCTGACGATTAACTTCAAAGATTAGTGAGGCTGCCCCCGCGGTCCCTACCGAGAACGTCTTTGCACCTGGCTATTGAGCCATAAATCACAAAGTGTCTGAGTGTCTGAGTGTCTGACACATTACGTCAAACAACTTGGATTGCTTCTTTACTCTTTGTTACGGTAATGTTAGCGTGACAATTTTACTATCAGCCTTAAACGCACCATCTGCAAATTTAATACCAACTGCAAATTTACTGTAAAACTAAGACAATTTACGGCCTTAATTTCCCTGATTTTAATTTCAGAACTCTGAGGCACGAGCTGAAAGAATCTGAAAGAATGCTGCAGGGGAAGAATTGATACCAGCGCAGGTCCAGGTACCGCAGGCTGCGGTTGAGCCGCAGGCCTTCAGTCAGCCTCTCCATCCCGGTGTCCCTCATCCCCATCTTCCCCAGGTGGAGCTCCACCAGGCTGCTGTTCACCGCCAGCATCTCAGAGAAGTGCACCGCCCACTCCTCCTGAGAGACACAGAGTTTGACATTAGAGTCATGAAACCATGTTTACTTTCTTAATTCTGTCTGCAGTGTGATGCTGTGTGTGTTTGCACCTGGTGGCTGAAGAGAAGTGGCCGGCTGATATCGAGAGAGAGCAGCGTCTTGTTGCTTTTTAACACGATGGCAAACGCTATCACACTCTGAGTGGCCTTCAGGGACAGAGAAACAGGCTACTGATTATATGGCTGCCAATTATCATCCAACAACCCCACCCCCACCCACTAACCCCAACAACTAGATTCTAACTTGTTTAAAAATCCATAAAGGGATTGTTGATTTATTTTGTGGATATTTTGTCACACAGTCAATTAAAAAATCTCCCTTAAGCTGTAAAAAACTATAAAGCACCAAGTAGCGTCAATCTGTATATAAGACATAGACGCCATGACATCACCCACTGGTTACTGGAGCACTGCTGTGAAGCTTGGAGGTTGTTTTTTGCTTGTTTTTCGGAGTCAGAAGTGACCATATTTGGACAAGAGGGCTGATACAGATTGCTGCCCTTTTGTCCTGATTGATTGGTCCTTAATCCTCCCCTGCTTTCTGGCCTCTGTGACTCTAAATGGGAGCATAACTGACTAAATGAACATCATGCTGTGTTGAGGAAGACTTGAAACTACAGATTGAAACCATAAACTGATTAGGAAAATGTTTACTGAGAGAAGTAGGGTTGTTTCTGGTAGTGCACTCGCCCCCTACTGGCCATCAGAAAGAATGCACATACTTAAGACCCTTCCACATTGGCTTTACTTTTGAACACTCCACTTTGTTCACAGATTTTGGGTTGTGTGTGTGTTTACCAGGTCGCAGTCAGCCAGCTCCAGCTCCTTTAGGGTGTTGTTCACCTGCAGCATGCTGGCCAGGTGCATGGCTCCTCTGTTTCCAATCTTATTACCAGACAGGCTGAGAGAGAGCAAGGAGCTGTTACCCTGCAGAGAGACAGGGGGGGAGAGAGAGAGAGAGAGAGAGAGAGAGAGAGGGATGTCATGATTTCCTCACATTTTAAATCTTAAGGTAAAGGTTTAAAGTAACATGTTGTTTCTTTCAATAAATCCCAAGTGTGTGTGTGTGTGTGTGTGTGTGTGTGTGTGAGAGAGAGAGAGAGAGAGAGAGAGAGAGATGTCGACCTGCAGGCTCTTGGCGATAACTTCTGCTCCGTGTGTCTGGATGTCATTGAACTTGAGGTCCAGATATTTCAGACTTGAGCTGTTTTCCTGCTCAGAAAAAATAGAAATATAAACATAAACTAATGCTGAAAAATAAACATGCAAACTAATTACTTCACAAATTATCTGCTCACTTGTAAGAGGTCAGCTAGGTGTCCAACCCCTTCATCCGTTATGTTATTGTAACTAATGTCAAAACCTGTTAATACCATAGATTGTAAGGTTAATACAAAGAAGAGAGTTTATATTTTAAAAAAGTCCTTGTTAAGGTGTTCAGATTAACCTGACTTCTCACCTGTCACAAACTTGTTGTTTCTCAGACATTTTGAGAGAGCAAAAACATCTTTGTCTTTAAGTCTTTGATCACATCTCAGGTTGTTGTTTCCTCTCAGTTTTAAGGTGAGATTCCTGCCAAACAAAAGCCAAAAGTATTATTATTATTAGTGGTATTTTACTGTTATAGTTGGCCAAAGTGTAGCTCATTATACTTATTTTATTAACGTTTAAGTAGCTTTTTTTGTCAGTAAAATCTTTATTAGCAAAGTAACTGTAAATGTCTGCTGTCAGTGTCAATGTAGTGGGGATAAAAGTACAATATTTGTCACTGAAATGCAGAGTTAATGTTAGAAAGTAAAAGAAAATGGAAATATTTAGGTAAAGCAATAAACAAAAACATAAAATAGTGAGTTACAGAACAGTAATTGCAACTTAAGTTTATTACTAGTTACTTTCCAACTCTCAAGTTTTTAGAATATTTTTTTTTAACTGGGAGGTTGCTTTATTTTAGTCTACGGTTGCCACTGAAAATCACAGTCTCAGTCAGCTGCACCTGAAGGCAACATTAGCTCCGAAAGCTAATCGTCACGGTTTGCTAATAGATAAAAGTTAGTTTTCAGTCATTTCAGTTTACATTCAGCCACTTACTCCGTTACCGTCGTCTTCTCTAAAACATGTGAAATGTGTGGATTTGTTTCTATCTGATGTTCTGCGCACACAGCAGCGTAAAAACCCGACATATTTTCGCCAGCCATCGTTATGCCCGCGGAAAAGTTTGAGTTACTATGGCAACAAGGGAAGATGGCGTCGCGCGGACATAAAACAGGAAATCACTTCAAAATTCAGGTTTAACAGGAGATAATTCAAAATTTACGACGCAACAACACTTCATTTAACTGTAAATGTCAGTTTTTAAGTCTTTATGGCTAAATTTCATATTTAAAAACGTGTATTTCCTGCCATTTCCCCTTAACAGTAACTTATTTTACTGATTATTTTTTGGGCTTAAATGAATGACGTATTCCCACTTTTCTTTCTTTTATTTTCTTTCTTTTTTCCCCCTCTACATGTAAATATACTTTCCACATCTTTTACTTCTGCTTCTGTCAGTAATCATGTTCAATTACATTAACACCATCATTTCATAATCCTTAAGCATTTTTAACTAAATCCATGTTTTAAACAGAAATAATTGTGCCAAATTAGTCGTTCGAAACAGATGACGGTTTTCAAAAGACCCATAGACAAAGTAAATACAAGTAGATGATGAAAGACATTTTGATAGAGGAAAAACTTGAGACAGCTTTTAGATAAAACATAAAAATTGTATGTCATCATTTATTTGTTATCAGTGTATCTGCTACAGTCACGCACACATTTGATTGTCCCTTTTTGTCTTCAGTTTTATTTTCTTGTTGTACAGTTTTTACACAGTAGTGAACTTGTACTTCTAATTCACATTTCTGTACAGGTAATGCAGAGGTTTATCCAAAAGAAAAAAAGAAAAAAGAAAGCATGAACTCAACATAAAAAACCCAGCTACTTTTAAGTTGACAGAAATACTGTTTATAACGCAGCTTTCAAACTTGTAGCACTAACACTTCTGCTAAAACAGCTGCTTAAAAAAACAAATGAACTATATTACACTGAGAAAAACCTTGGTTTGCATTAATAGGGCTATGTTCACATTAATCAAGCCACCATCACGTGTCAAACAGTTAAGGGTGGAACATTTATGATAAATAAAATCATTTCTCATGGCTAGTACTGAATACATTACCTGTTAAAACAATGCAAGAGCTGTACTGGCTGTCCCACTACATATTTTTAAACAACATTAAGGTCTGATAAACTTTTCTTTACACTGAGGATTCTTTCAAAACAGAACTGAAACAGGAAAAACTCCAGCGGCACGTCAAACGTATAAGATGTTAGTCTGCGGTGTTTCGGTGAAGCGTTAAACTGGTTAGCTGAAACTATAATGGATGAAGGGAAGTTTTCCATCTGGCTGCATCGGAAGCTGTATTCAGAGTGAGCCGAGCTGAGCGATGAAAATACACACGGCTCTAACTGAAGGGTGATATTTAGACTGTGTGGAACATCTTTACATGACGGGAGCCTCCTCTGAAATGACACCGCCTGTTCTGGTTTCCATCACATCTAAACTGCGACGTTACCTGTCCGACTTCTCCTCTGATGCTGACACATTAATCAGGGTTTTAGGAGATGCCATAGCAATGCTCACTAAACCTGTAAGCCTTTTGAATAACCTCTGATTAAAAAATGTTCTTTTGATGTAAAAAAAAAAAAAGACAAAAAGCCTCCTGCTGAGAGAAATTGAGTCTTTGGCGCATTAGAAATGAAGGTAACAGACAGTGAAAAGAAGGAGGCTCTGTCAGGAACCCAATCCTCACATTAGGGTCAGTATTGGCACCAGTATGCTGGATCAGTGCACCCTTATTGAAGATTCAGCAATTTAGACGAATAATGGATGAAAAAGAACCCGTTTTCAGACATGATGAAACATAAAAACATACTTCACTGTTGACACAACTCAATATTTGTGTGCCGCTCCAGGTGATTCACCCAGACAAGGGAGTATGTTTATAATTCCTCTCTAATTCTCTTGTTATCGGCTAAACGTGTTCCGCTCCTGATATTTCTGGTTTAAAAAACATACTTTACATCTCTCTCTCTGTTTTCATAACTCCGAATCCTTTCTGTTTAAATTTGCTCGCCTACTTTCAGAGTTGTTGGTGTCGATCACAGGCAGCCACACCTGCCGAGGACTGAGGACAGGAAGTCAGTTCAAGCATTATTCCAGTTTTTTGTACAACTCCGGTCTTATTTTGTAGTTCTCCCCTTTTGTTTATATGAGTGATAATAGCATTATACTACTTCAAAGTAACAGAAACATTTGCAGCATATTTTAGGGTCTAAATTACTAATTAGTTCAGGAATTGCTCCAGCTGATTGCCTAAAGCAGGCATGAGCAAAGTCCTGATGTTCTGACGGTTCTAAAGATGACCTCTCCAGATGTTCCTGTGGTGTGAGGGATGTTAGGAGTGATTTTACTTCCCCCATCTGCTGGGAAGAACGTCATGGCTGCACTGATTTCAAATATTAAACATGTTCGATATTCACGATCTGATATCCTGTTGTGTGGCCAATCAGGAAGCAAGCTGACTGAAGCAGGAAGCACAACAACCGCGGCATGGCGACAAAAACAAACGTGAAGCATAAAGTAACACGTCCAGCCCGTGCTCACGCCGTCTCCACCACTTCATCCACAGTTTGTTCTTTTTTTCTTCCTCGATTTTCAGTAAAAAGTCCAAAAACTATCATCACCAATTCTTCCTGCCCGTCGGCCGCCATGTTTGTTTACTCTAAAGTCTCGTTTGACTGCGAGAGATTTAGTGAGACTTCCAGCTGTGAGAGTCGGACTCTGCTTGTTGGTGAGTGAATCTGTTAGCGTGTGGTGCGCTGTTCTGGCGTAATGACTGCTCTCCACACACGACAGGAACAAAACTGTTAAATCTATGATTATATATCGTCGTGTGTGGGCCCGCTCACATTTTACACATCAGTTAAGATTTGAAATATCTTTTAGTGTGGGCCAGGCATAAGCCGGCAGCCGAACAAAGTACACCTTTATGACGAGTTAAGACACTTGTTTTTAAAACGGCTGTAACAGCTTCCTTTAAATCCACCAAACTCCAAACAAAAACATTTTACCTCGCAGAACAGGGGAGTTGCTGGTCTACCGCTTTCACCACAGGTGGTAGTTGTTTTGTGATTTTGGTGGACCAGCAGCTCCGGTGTTCTGCGAGGTGAAATACTGATTCTGTCAAAGGACACAGGAGGCTTTAAAGAGAGCGATAACGCAGCTTTTTATGGTTTAAAAAAAGAATCTTACCTTCACAAAAAGGTCGTCTGAAGCGACTTTATCTGTTAGTTTAATACCGGGTTGTCTGATGTCAGCTATTAACTTGGGTTGTACAATGTTATCATTACTGATATAAATAATGGACAAAGCTGTCACATTCAACATACAAGAATTCTCTTTTACCTATGGATGACAAAATGTCCGTGTGTGTCTGACTGTTCGTTAAAAGTTAAAATGTTCCAGCAGAGCGACCCGGCGTCGCTCTCATTGCTGAGGCTGGTTGTGTTCGGCGTTGTCCACCGTCCTGATGATAACGATCTGCTCCAGGCTCTGGGCGGGTGAGGGCGGCGGCCTCAGCTGCTCCACCAGAGCGTGGAGGGTGTCCGAGTTGATGGTCTGCTCCTGGTCGGGTTCGAAGGTCACCTGGTCGGTGGGGGTGATTGGCGGGTGAGCTGGCTCCGCCTTGAAGTCCTGGATGATGGTAGTAGCGTCCGCGGAGGTGGCGGCAGACGGCCCTGTGGCTTTGGGGGTGGCTGGTTCAGGGTTGGGGGGCTCGCCTTCAGGGATAGACGCCATACCTTTGTTTTCATGGGAGAGTTTGCTCTGGACGAAGGCCATGGGATGACTGGAGGCCAGGAGGACGACTGCTCACACAGAAACAACGCAAAGTTAAAAAACTGAAATGTACTACGGCGAGTCGACTCATATGTGGTCAAAGGTCATTGCATCGACTTCAGAAAAGTGGTCTGATGTTTCTTCTGCTGACAGATGAACCATACCTACCCGCAGACACAGACACAGACACAGACACAGACACACACAGACACACACGCAGACACACACAGCTCACCTGCTCGGGCCCTCTCCTTGTGTTGCCGCACCTCGTCAGCGTGAGCCTTCTCCTGATGTTTGATCATGTTCTTCACACTGGCAAACCTGTTTCCACACAGCAGACACTGCACACCGTTGTTCCCCTCTACACACACACACACACACACACACACACACACACACACACACACACACACACACAGATTTACAGAATAGTTAACTACAGGTGGAAAATGTTTCAGTTATTTTCTTTGTGCTATAATTCTGTTCTGATGTGCTGGAACACAGTTGGGTTTTTGTCGTTTTCGATGGTGTGCAGTTTTTAAAGCGCGCCGATAAAAAGGGTTTCAACAATAACATGCAGAGACGTCCGAGGTCAAAGCTTCCCTTCCTCCTTGAATTATGTCTGCATTATGTTTCACAAGGAAAAATATTTAATTCAGTTAAAGACAAGTAAAAAAAAAAAAGAGACGCGAATAGTAAAATGTTACATAACCTAAGTTTAAGTAGTTTTCTTATATTGCCCAGTGAATGTGTACATTTTAACAAGCACTGTATGATGTTATTTCTGCAGCTGCCAGAGGGCCACTACAATAAGACTAGGCATGATATCAACTCCACTACAGGGGAGACTTGATGTTCTCTGCAATTAGGTGGAAATAAAAATGTGCCGAATATCGAAATCGGCAAAAAGGGTTGGAAAATATTGACTATCGGCAAAAACTCCAATATCGTGCATCCCTCGTTAATTATAAAAAGACATTAACAACCTCTCAATAATAATACCTGTGGGTCTATATGTTACTGTACATGTTATTAACATTTTCCTCTCAAGCCTGTAAACTTGCTGCTCAGGAAAACTCACCCGGGTGAACTCGCCGCATGTGTTTCTTCAGTTCTGAAGACGTCACAAAACTTGCGTCACATGCCGTCTGTGAACATTTGTACGGAGTCTCCCCTGAAACACAAACACATTCACACACAAGAACAA
Organism: Semicossyphus pulcher; assembly: GCF_022749685.1. Taxonomy (NCBI): domain Eukaryota; kingdom Metazoa; phylum Chordata; class Actinopteri; order Labriformes; family Labridae; genus Semicossyphus; species Semicossyphus pulcher. The sequence goes on from NW_027211691.1 coordinate 24,746,045, forward strand.
TATTTTCAGGAGTGAGACGGAACAGCTGCTCCGGGCTTTAAGATGACAAGTTTTGGCTGCTAATTGTCTCCATCTGTCCAAACAGATTGGAAGGAAACCAAAGCTGCTCTACTGTGAGATTCTCGCTGGATGAAATTCATTCTCTGCTGGATTTGTAGACGTCAGAAAAGCCTCTCACCTGTGTGTTTTCTTGCATGGGCGATGAGAGAAGAAGAGACGGAGAAGGACATGCCGCACAGGTCGCACTGGTACGGTTTCTCTCCGGTGTGTCGGCGCTTGTGGTAAGTCAGAGTGCTGGACTGAGCGAACGCCTGACCACAGATGTCACAGACGTACGGTTTCTCCCCGCTGTGCAGCCTGCAGGGAACACACACGAACAACAGCTATGTCAGAGATGTTTCTATACAATAAACCAAACTCTGGACTTTGGACAACACTCAAGTTAAATTGACAAACAAAAATAGAACCGCAAAAAGCATAAACAAAGTCGTCACACACACTCAATTCTGTTTTCAGAGGAACTAGCAGGACAACTGAAAAGAGGAATAAATCTCCTAACAGCAGAAACATCAGCTGAGACGTCCAGGAACAGGCATCTGGTGCGTGTAATTACAGCTAAAGCAGAGTATGTACCTGATGTGTATTTTGTAGTTGGACGAGGTAGCGAATTTGAAACCGCAGCGCTCACAGGTGTACGGCTTCTCCTCTCCGTGGTGCATCCGGCGGTGAGCGACCAGCTGACACTTCTGAGCAAAACACTTGTCGCAGTCGGGGCAATTGAACGGCTTCTCGCCTGCAAGAGAGAGAGAGAGAGAGAGAGAGAGAGAGAGTTAGCCATCATCAGACTCCAGTTTCACCTGTGGCTTTGGGAGATTTTCACAGACCACTTTCAGAGTCTTTGTTGGATAAAATATTAACTGATTTCTTTCAATGAATGACTCAGAGATGAACTAAAATCTCTAGCTTGGTTCCTCCTGCAGCACCACTGTAAGAGCCCCTTAAAGGGCAATTCCAGTGTTTGTGGGTGTAAATAATTATTGGGTATAAAAGTTTTGGAATTGTTCCAGCAGATCGCATCAGCTAGCAGCCACTGACAGGTAACTGTTTCTGTGACGGACGGATTTAAAGTCTAATCACCTGCTTTCATGTTTTAATCAATACTCAAATAAACCGTCCTTCTTGAGTTGTGAGTTCATCGAGTTTTCACAACAAAGCTGAATTTAATTCAAAAACAAGACACTCTGCAGACGCTGTGGCCAAGAGAGTTTGAACACAAGAAAAAGTTCCTCTTAGTCTCAGCTCACCTGTGTGTATGCGCAGGTGTGTTTTCAGCTGCGTAGCTTGTCTGAAGTTTTTGGAGCAGAAGATGCAGACAAACGGTTTCAGCCCCTTGTGGATCTTCTCGTGTCTGCGCAGGCTGCTCGCGTCTTTAAACAGTTTGTTGCACTCTGTGCACGACAGCGTCATGTCGTCCACTTCTGACGGATCTGCGATCTCACCCTCCTCCTCCTCGTCAATGATATCCGACCCCGCCCCGCCGCTGTCCTCGTCCTCCTCCACCCTTCTCCTTCCTCGCCCCCTGCCCCTACCTCTGCCTCGCCCCCTCCCCCGGCCTCGTCCTCTCCGCCCCTCGCCGCTGCTCAGTCGAGGTTTCTTCACTGGATTGTCGTCGTCTTCCTCCTGCGAGGGGCTCCAGTCTGCTGAGGTGTCCCCGAAATCCTTCACACTGGTGTCAGAATCCTCCATAAACAGATCTTCTTTTTTAATACCACCTCTTCCTCTCCCCCTGCCTCTTCCTCTGCCTCTCCCTCGCCCCCTGTAGCCCCGGGTCTTGGGGGTGCCGTCAGCCGAGCTGCTTGCCTCCACCTGCTCGCCGCTAAAACTCTTTGGCTTTCTGCCTCTCTTCCTCCCCTGTCCTCTCGCTGCACTCTTTGGCGTTGTGGGGCTGTACTCGTCATCTTCTCCCTCTTCTGCATAGAAATCTTTGCCTTCTTCATCCTTGTCTTTGCCCTCCTCCCCCTCCTGCCAGTCGCCCCCTGCCATGGAGACGATAGAGAGGGGAACTGGTGAGGTGGGGCTGCTGGGAGAGGTGGGACTGGGTGGAGAGAGACCGGCTTCTTTATCTGCCTCAGACTGGGACGTCTCGCTCGGCTCGGACCAGTGAGGGATTTCCTCCAGATACTTTGTGGCCTCAGACATTCCCAGGAACACGGCTGCTCGACGCACAGCTGCTTGTCTCGTACTGAAACCATGAAAACCAACAAGTCAACAGTTAGTGGAAAAATCATTTATTTTAATCTCTTTTAAAAAAAACACCACAAGCTAGATCCAGCTCACCTGCTGAGGTTCATGTGTCCAGTGTAAATAAACTCCAGAAGCTTCTCCAGAGCGTAGCGGCTGACCTTCTCAGGGTCCAAGGTTGTGACCTCTTGACCTTTCTCCGCTCTGGAGGAGAAGTACTTGCTAAATGCAGCCAGGATGTTGCGGTGGGCTCTGAACTCCACGTCTCTCACCATGATGGTGATATCACACAAGAAGTCCATCTCCCGCTGCTGATGTAAGCGCTGCAGGAGCAGCTTCCCATGACTGGTGACATGAGCCATTTCTGCCCCTGGTTACCAACAGAGGAGAGAGTCGTTTAAACAGGAGAACTCCTTAAACTATAAGAGTATATAGAGTTTAGAGAATCATAGAGTTTAGATTTAAATACAGAAATACACCCTGTTACTTTTCCTCTGTGTGTGATATTGTTTCCTGACGGGCGCTGTAAGTTTATAAAATCAACTGAAAATATTTTCATTTCACAGCAACAGAAACCACAAACTGGAAATACTGTGAATTTAAAAATTCAGCTTTATATGTCCTACTCGCCAAACACAAGTCTCTGGTCTACAGTCCCCCACCCACCTGGGCCCATGCCTGGTCGGCCCGTACAGTAATCCATCTGATGAGCAGAGCTCCTAATACATTGTGTCTGTATAAATACACATGAGCCACTCCTACATGGCCGCACAAAAATTAAATAATATAAATAAAAAAGTAATTACATTTGTTTTAGGCGCTGCTGCCTAATTCTGCTTAATAGACACAGCTGACACTGCCAGTTTATGGACGATTTCAATGAGAGCTCCTCTTAAAATAATAACTGATAAATCAATATAAGATGACTTTGCAATTCCCATATGTAATTGTAGTCTGCAATATTCATATAGACATAAATGAGACTTTCTGACGACAGAAAGTTGAATTTATGTACAAATTTAAATGTCACAGACCAAAAACACTTAACACTTACTGCTACAACCTATTTTCAAAGGATAAAGTTTCAATTAATCCTGTGAAGTTACCAATATATATATTTTTACTTTAATACCTTTACAAACATACTATTTAATTGTCTAAAATAGGCATAACAATGTCCTAACAAAGCTGGCCTTGTTGTGGAGTGTCCTCAGCTGCATTGATGCTAAAATATTGTGTGTCATATTGTGTTTTTAAATATTAAATTCTGGATAACAATGAATCTCTGTGGCACAGAGCAATACCATACATATAAGGCTTCACAATAACAATAATATAGAACATAACTAAACTTGTCCTTTGAGTCTTAAAGGACTTTAATATGTAATACTCATTTAGGCATGAATATGAAACATTTAAGTTTAAGAAACAGAGCATAGTTGTATGTTTATATTACTCACCTGGTGAAAATCCAATATCAGAGCTAAAAAACAAAAATGTACATTTAAACTCATATTATTTCAAAATGGCCTTAAAGCATAGAACAAGTATTGCAAGAATTGTAAAAATTGTAAACATGTATAATAAAAGTACTCACTTACTCTCAGTAGTCAGTGTTCTTAACGTCTTTTAACTCTAAAGATCGTAGAGGACTCTAATGGAGATAGTTATGAATTAAAAAGAGATCATTGGGACAAATCATGTGACATAAAATT